>NC_046341.1:2607791-2920675 GCF_000738735.6 Corvus cornix cornix
CTTTGTGCCCCATGAGGGCCACCTCTGTCAGCCTCTGGAGGGGTTAAGTTCCCTGTGGGAGATGCTGATTTCATTACAACACCGGGCCATAAACACTGCGTGCTGCGGCACTGACGAATTGCTGGGTGTTATTGGCAGATGGAAAAGCCTGCGTGGGCCAGGAGATCAATTCAGTCCCTTGCTCCCTGCCAGCAAGTGAGTTATCTCCAGCTCAAGTGATTTTTATTTCGCTCCTTAATCTCATTTGTAACTGCAATCCCCAATGACACACACGATGAAACCTTGGCTTGAGGCACAACATTGCTGAGATGGAGCTGGAAGGAGCTCCAACATCCATAAGCTGTTTTAAACATGGGCTTAAAATCCTTCTTTGTATCCGGTTCCAACCCCCTGCCATGGACAGGGACATCTTCTACTAGCCCACGTTGCTCCAAACCCCATCCAACCTGGCCTTGGACACTTCCAGGGATGCACCCATGAGTACATCCCAGACAGGACAGTTGTGTGCAACCCTGTGTGGGATCTTCTCTGAGATCTGTTGGGAACAGTGTGCACGGACGATCCTGCCTTGCCACAGGGAAGAGGGGCTGGGGGCAGGATTGTAATTTCCTGGGAAATCCCTCTCAGCCTTTCTCTGAATTCGTGTGCAGACAGTGCTGGGAGATAACTTCCTCCACCATCCAACTGCTAGGATTTCCTCGGAGCATGAGAAACAGCCTCTGTATCCCTCTGACCTTGCTCTAAATTTGTTTCCTTTTAAGCTGCTATTTAAAGGGAGGGGGTGCAAGAGCAAGAAGGAAAGTTTGATTTCTTTAATGTTCATGGAAGCAGGCGATTGATAACACTCGCAAGGGCCAGGCAGGGAGCCAGAGGGATCCTGCTTCAGGCAGCTCTGCCAGCAAGCTCAGCCTTGCTGGCTGGGGATGCAAAGCTCTGCTTGTTTACGACTCCAGGCCACCCTTCGAGATGCTCTTGCCAACCCCTTCAGACTGGAGGGGGTGTTGTGCACTGAGCTGGATGATCTGAACAAACGCTCACCAGGGACGTGGCAGGACCACCAGCTTCAGGGTCCTTTCCAAAGGCTGCAGGCAGATGCCTTCCCTGCTGGGAGGCACAAGGATTAACTCCTTCCACTGTGGCTGCTGCTCTCATGACAGCTCTGGCTTCAGGCAAAGTGCTGGGGTTTGGCTTTTTCTTTTTAAGAAAAGAGGAGAAATGCATGGAAAAAAAAAATCAGTGTTGCGTTTTTATTTGTGAGTAGAGAATAGTTCTTATCACGGCTCTGGGAAACTATTGTTCTGATTTTTATAAATATGCTTGTATTCCCCTTGACTTTTTTCCTCTCCCTTCCCACTTGCTATCTCCTCTGCTGTGTGCCCTTGGCTGCTTCCCAGACACTTCTTGATGCAAAAGGAGATAAGCTCTTACAAGTTATAAACCTCAGAGGTGCTGCACATCTCACACTCCCCTAAATCAAATCCTTGCCTGGATACTCCCACACAGTCAGAGTAAAGCCCCATGATTCCCACTGGGACATAAACGATCCCAGTCACCTTCCCTCCTGGGTGGAGATTTGTGGATGAACGTGGAGTTGGGAATCTCGTGTTCCCTGCCAGCTAACAAAGCCTGGGTAACCTTCCTGACATCTGCTCTTGGCCAGGTGCCCTTTCCAACAGCCGTCATTGTGCTGGGCAAGGCCTGGAGGTCAGAGGGGAGCAGGGATCAAGAGCCCCCAGGAATAACAAGATTTTCAACAGTGATAAGAAATTTGGGGGGAACAGGTAGATTTTCAGTGGTTTGGAAAGTGAAACCCCCAATTCTTTTATGGGGTTTCGAAGGCACTTTTTCTCTAATGCTGTGGACCAGTGATAGGGGAGGGGGTGAGAAACTTCAAGGGCATTTGAAAAACAGGAGGGAAAAATCCCTGGCCACACTGCTTTTGAGCACTGGCTCCAAGGATTCAATTTTATTCTTCCGGTGACTCACAGTGTAACATTGGCTCTGCTCTCCTTCCTTGGAAAGGAAGTAAGGAAGGCTAGCAATCCGTCTTCAATGTATTCTAACATCTCATATCGTGTTCCCTTTTGCAAAGTGCAAGAGTTGCTTGGGCTGGAAGGTGCTGTGCACAAGCCAGGCAGATTCAGGGGGTGTCAATCTCTGGGATGGGATGAGGTTTCCAAGAATCCCTTGATTCTTATGGATCTGCACTTCCCTTTGCTGTCCATCAACGCACTGCCAGGCTTGATCCAGTTACTCTTTATCATCCTTATGAACTGAGGGAACATGGGAAGCACCTTCAGGGCCGCTTTGGGGGACTTTGCAGGCAGTGGAAGCATTTGCTCTGTTTGCAGCATGTGGAGAATCCCAGGACCGGGGGAAGGAGGCAGCAACAGGCAGGGATGGGGTGGGAGGGCTGGGCAGGGGGTGCTTGATGTCTTCCCGTGCAAACCCAGCTGCGAGGAGGAGGGGATGAGCAGGGGAGAGAGGAGCAGGAGGAGGAGGAGGAAGAGAAGGAGGAGGAGGAGGAGGAGGAGGGCACAGCCGAGCCCCCCGGGGCTGTCACCCCGCGGTGCCTGCTCTGTGTTAAGGGAGGCGAGGAGCGCTCCCGCCGCTGCTCGGCTCTCCCGCAGGGCTCTGCCTTGCCTTAAAAGAGGCACAAATCTAAATCCCTGCGTAACTTCAAAGTACCTCAGGGCAGATTAGGCTCTCCCTGAGCCAGGCAGCAGTTGAGCGAGAGGGAGGAGGGATGTTGAGGTTCAAATGCTGCTGAGGACCCTTAAGCTCGCTCCCTCTGGGGAGGAGCGGGGGCTTGACCTCTCTGCTTTGGAGATGCTCGCAGCAGATCAGGACCTTGTTGTTCCCTGTTTCTATTTCCCAAGCTGCTGGCTCTTATTTCCTTTCGAGCTGCTCCCTGCTCCTCTTCATTAGCAGCTCTCAGCAGTGCAAAGGAATCGTACTCAGAAGTATGAGTTCATCTCCTAAAACTTTGTACTGGTGCCAGCGGGTCAGTCACTTTGCAAAAAGAAACTTCCCTTGGAGAAACTCTATCCTTTTGGAGAAAAGGCCAACAAGCCAGAAAAACAAACTCTCAAAAACACTGCCTTCAAAAACACTCCTTAACTTGAATCTTTTTCTGGTATCATCCAGTGGGATGGGTGTTGGGAAAAGCAGAGCCTCCTGTACTCTGGCAGCTCTGCCAGTGACCTACAGACCTGCTTCTGGTGGGTGACTGAACCTGGCCACCCCTACAAAGGATGGGCAGAGGTTTCTGGGAGAGGTAAATCAAAGTTTTGCACAGTTCCTGCCCTGTTAGAGAAGCGCAAGTGCTGTGTAAGTTATTGACCACCTCTATCCGTGTCTCAGCTCCTCCTGGCTTTAGGCTGAGAGGCTGGTGGCTACCACAGGATTGTTACCACTAGGAGGGGTTGTGTGGAATTCTGGCTGTTGTCCTTCTTTCCAGGAGCAGGGTACTCCAGGGTATGTCAGGCTATGGAAGTGGCACCAGCTCCACCTGACACTGAGCACATCCACGCCTCACAGCAATTCCAGGCGGAGTTTTCAAGATTTCCCTTGATCACACCATGGTGATGCTCAGAGCCAGAGCCTCCTTGGAAGGAGTTGTGTTGTCAGCTTGCTCCTCTTGCAGTCACTGAACCCTCTGAGGAGGAGCACAGCCTGGCTAACACTGAGTTTAAAATCGTATCCAGCACCTCCATGCCTCAAACCACCCAGATCCCAAATCCCAGTTTCCTCTACTGCATGTCCCTTTATTTCCTCTCAAAGTCCTCTTTCTACTGGAAAAGATTTTTCCCACTGAGCAGCAGCGAAGGCAGCTGAAATGTGTTATTCCTGTAGTGAAATAATGTTTTCCTAATCTCAACATCTTTTTTTAAAGCATGTCCACATGTAGTGCATTTCCAGAGCAATTCAAGTTCCAGGCACAGCTGCAGGGAGCACTGAGAAAGGTTCAGCTCTGTGATCTTGGAGGTCTTTTCCAGTCTTAATGATTCTATAACTGCTGGCACATTCTGGTCCTGCTCCTCTCTGTGCTGGACACTGTAAGAAATTAAACTAGCTTGACTGTCCTGGTGCTTGAGTGGCTTTTATTTGTGTTTTTTGGTTACTTCCTTCTTGTTTTCCTGAACATAAACCGAGGTGGGAAGAAGGAGGGACAAAATTGAAAGGAAGTGTCATTAGAACAGCAGCACTTTCCCTTGGGTGGATCAGTCTGGCTGCCTCAGAACATCCCTGGCTCAGAAGTGGAGGAGATCCAGAGCAGCTGCTGGGCAGGGGAGCTCACACAGGGAGATGTCCCTTGGATTTCCAACTGCTGGATGAGGATTTGGGCAAAAGCGGAGAGGCACTTTCTGGTTTTAAGGCTGGTGACTTTCAGCCAAGTGTCCTTTGATTTTCCCCCTCAATTCTTTCCCTCCTCCAAACACACTGGTCTGAGCCACACCAACAGAATTGTTCTGGATTAAGCTTCTTATGTGGGCAACAAGGAGGGGACTCCTGACTTCGGGCTTGGGACCAGAGCCTGAATTCCTGTCAGTAGCCAAGGTGGAAATCCAAACTTCAGGAGTTCAGTCAATCGTTGTCTGCATCCCTGCTCTTTCCTTGTTCTCCACGCTTCCTTTGGTGGGATATCCATAGGGATAATTGTCTATGGAATCTGAAATGGTTCCAGATTTTCATCCCTAATAAAATCTGGTCACTGCCATGGCAGAGGGCTGGGACACGAGGCCACATCGCTGGGCTGCTGTAATTATTAGATGATCACTCTACTCATGACAAATTCAATCAAGCACCAACAGATTTGTCTGACATATTCCCTGAGAGAAATAACTCCTTTGGATTCCTCAGCTGCTTCTGAACTGGAGAACCATCCTGATGCCACTGCCAGCTGCCCTGGGCTCTGGATAAAGGAGGATAAATCCCAACAGATCCAACCTCAAGCTGTGAAAATGAGTCCTTTACTGTGCTCAATGCATTAAATAATCCAGTGGTTTTCTTCCAGATAACTACTCTGGATCAGCCTTATCTACTCACTTGTGAATTGTAGCCTGTAAAGCAGCCATAAAAAACAACAGGGAACACAGATTTGATCCAGCATGTGCATTTATTTCTCCCCACAGGCAGAGATGAAGATGCAGCAATCTGGGACGTGCTGCTGTTTTGAGCCCAAGTAGACTTTTAGTGTCAGCCCTTATCCCCTTCTCTCTTTAGGCTCTGAGGCCAATGCTGTACATCACAATCCCACTTGAATCTATAGGGTACCACCTCATTTGTCAGCTGCCACAAAGCATTTTTGCTGTCAGCCAGCACAAGGTCCATATTCAAGCCATGATCAAACCTTGGACAGGGCGTGAGCAACAGCTCCAGTGAATATTCCTGTCAGAACATGGATTAGAATCTTCTCTAAAGCACCTCCTGCCAAGGGTCTGATGTCATCTGTCTTCTTGGAGCAGGGAAATGGTGTAAATTCAATTTCTGTGATGAACAAATCCCTTTCTGGGAGCACTCTCAGGCTTGAGACCAAGAATTCAACTGATTCCTTTTTTCCCTTCTGCCCTTCCCCCATCCCCACCCTGATGAGGTCGATGCTGGCCTTTGCTGGGGCTGTAGAGCACAGGAAGGAGATGTTGGTTTATGTCATGACAACCTCTGCACGGACAAAACTCCTTGGAACAGCAAGGACTGGGTTCAAGACTGAAATCAGGAATTTTCAATGTTGAAAGTTAGGAACAACCGGAGGATATGGTGGATCCCATCACTCTCATCCAGTAGTGAGATAAGCACCCAGTTTGGATTAATACCAAGAATTGAGGACAAATAATCCTGCTCAGATTAGGCCGCACCTCAGGCTTTGCTCTAAAACGACCTGGCAGAAGTGTAGGTGTTGTTTTCCATGGAATTTCATAGTTCATACCACGGCCTCCAGCCCTACAGGACCTCTGTCTCAGAACCTGCACTGACACCTGAAACCACAGGGAAAAACCTTCAGTCCCAACCAAAGTTCATTGCCTGGCCTCCTGAGCTCAGAATTATGGGCCAAGTTGAAGACAGAAGGGAAGATTTAATTTAAATCCCACCCAGCTCTTTGTACCGTGCAGTGGAAGGTGGGATGTGCAGGTTGAGGACGACCTCCCTGAGATCCCATTGCCAGGCACCAAAGCAGACTTCTCTATGTCCCCACATCTTCACACCCACCTGAAAGATCTTCCCAGGAGCTTGTGCATGACTTTCCTGTAAAACTCATCAGCTCCATGGGTTTTCTTTCTCTTTGGGAACAAAAAAAGTGTTGATTTAAAGTGTGGGTGGCTTTTATATTGTTTGTTGCCTTTTGTCCCCTTAGCACTTTACTCTCTTGAATTGTTGGGTGGGAATCAGGCAGAATTTCTGGCTGACAAACTTCTCCTGAGCTTTCTTGGGAATGCAGCTCATGTTGTCCCATCCAAGATGGTTTAAACCCTGTGGCTCCAGCACTGTAGGAGTGTGAGCTCATGTAAGGATCTCCCCAGCTCCTTGGAGGGGATTTGTAGCTCATTTGTGTTTCTGCACAGAGCTCTCCCAATTTATGTCCATCCTGGACATGCTGACGTGAACTACAGCCTCCCTGAGCATCAGGAGGTGCCCAGAGTTGATGATGCTTCCAAGGAAAACCTGGCTCACAGCAGCACAACCTCTGGCACAGCCTTGCTCAGGTGACAGGCACAGCCTCCCCCAGAGCTCAAGGCTGTAATCCCCAGCTCAGAGTGGGGGTTTGATGACAACCCTTGAGGATGGATTTAAAATCTCTTCTGAAGGGCTGTTGCCAAATATTAAGAATCAACTTTCAGCGTTTGGTGCTGTCTCCTCGCTGAAAAAGTTTAACAGGACCCGGATTGTTGCTGAACTCTCAGTGAGAGCTGCTGAAACACAACTGAAAGAACCTTTTATAAAATAATCCCCCTGTCTTCATTCTGTCACTGCTACCAAGCTGAATAAAGGCAGGAATTTAGGCCTTGATTCAGCAAAGCACTTAAATGAGTGCTCACATTTTAGTGAGCACACTTGCCATGGGCAGAGTCTGTTCCAATGTGGCCTTTCCAAAGGATTATTGGGTATTTCTTTTAGGATATACCTTTCAAAAGAAACTCCTCCTCCTCCTCTCATAGTGTTTAACCATCAGTCTGTGCCTTCTGCAACAGAGCAAGGTCCAGAAATGTATTGTAAGGAAAGATAAGTGGATTTTGGGAAAGCCTTTACTGAAAATGGATTGTTTTTTTAAACAGGAAACTGAGTGTTTTGCTCTATAGACTGAAATTTGAGAGGTGGTTTGACACAATAACGAAGATATTGCAGGGAATTGAAAGCATCTTTGCCAAACTTCCAGCTTGGATAATGTTCATCTAGAAATAGTTAAGATGAGTTAAATGAGAGTAGAGGAATAGAAATAGAAATAAGGAAAAAGAGGCAGGGCCTAAATGAAATCTTTTATTTCTTCACTGCCCCACCCATGACTCTCCAAACTCTCGTCACAAGTGGTGGCTGCTCCACCAGCTAAGTGCAGTGTGGGGTCTGAGGAAGCAGCTCACAAGGAACTGCAGAGCAACTGGGGATGAAGCAATGTTATTTGTCATAATAATTACTAATCCCTTAAGAAAGCAGAACAATGTTTGGGTTGGATGTAAGGAAAGATTAAAATTTCAGCCTGCACTTGATTCCAAGTCGTTCATGTTTAGAAGCCCAGAGGACACCCAAAACTTGTCCTTTAGCAGACCCTTCCCCAGCTGAACACCCACCCAACCCTTGCAGGGAATGCCCTCATCGGAAACAGATAATCCTTCCCCAAACAAACCCTTCCTTTCCTTCTTTTTCCTCTCTTTCCCAGCCTGGCTCTGTGGTATCCTGCCCTATTGTGTTACATTATCATATCAAGTCGTGGCACGGCATAAAGCAGCTTAATGTGCTGAAGGAATGCAGCTCTATCCGCAGTAATCCCTGTCAACTTTGCTTTCCAGAGCCTCTTCCATGGATTTTGGGAGAGGTGTGATCCATCAAAGCTTCTCATTTTCATATCTACCTGGTGTCGTGTTACCTAATGCATCCAAAAACCCTTGTGTGCCATATCAAAGAGCAGCCCTGCTTCCCAGAAGTGTTTTTGTTGGATCATCAATGCCTGCCTACAGCCCAAGGAACGGCTTATCCACAATTTTCCCTTTCCAGAGATCTGAAATGTGTCAAAGAGCTGCAGTGCCTCAACCCTCGTCCTGTCCCCGTTGTCTCTGACAATGGAAGGGGGATCCTTCATGAACACCTGGATGGTTTGCAAAAGCTTTACCCACATCAGCACAGGGATTTCAATCCCTATAAGGAGGAGGGAAAGAAGCACCCATGAGGCTTTTTTCTTCAGACCAGTTTCTCCCATAAACATTTCTCTTCTACTTTAATCGCACAGGAATTCCAGTGACATCTTTGCTTCCCAGTAAAGTGCATGGGGAGGAATTCCTTATGTAACTTCCCTGCCTGAGTTGCATAAAAATTCATCCTGCCAAGAAAGTGAGTGCGTTTTGCACACATTTAGATCAGTTTATATGGCTTTTTTATATGGTGCCTCGCTGGACCTGTTATCACATTTCATCCTCAAAAGTGGTTGGACTTCTCCTTATTTCTCCCCTTGGTGGTAGGGATGGTAACAGGAGAAGAGTACATTCTATTCTGGGTTATTTTTAGGTCTAAAATCAGAACATTTGAAGTCCTAGTGGATTAAACAGTTCAGAGTAAAGCAGGTCCCACTTCTGTGTTGTTTGTACAGCATCAGGGTCCTGGCAGATAACTACAAGCATTGTGTTAACGCAGATGATGACTAAAGGGGCTTGTTCTGTCCACTTTCAAACATCTCAGAGCTTTGCCAAAATCCCCATTTCGAAGAAAACTGGGATATCAGATTTAAAAGTTCTACAGGGAGAAAGCTGGGGCTGAAGGAGGTAAATTAAGGTCAGCTTAGAGAAGGAAGAAAGCCACGAGCTGCTGAGCTGTGTGTGAACATCCAATCCAAGATTCCTGTCCGGATAACGATCCTCCCCTAGGAAGAAACTTCTCTGAATTAATCCTACAGGATATGCTGAATTGTTCCTAAGCAATGCCTCATCCCAGGGTGGATCTGTGGGTGAAGCATTCAACCTGTGCTGTCGGAAGAGCAGGAGGTGCTTTCCAGGTGCAGGAAGGCTCTCATCTCTCTCTGGTTTTAGATTCAGTTTCTCAGCTGTGTGGAACCATTGATTCACCCACATAAGTTGCTCAGGGTACTGCCTCAGGATGGGTTCTGCAGAGCTGTCCCAGTCCTTCCAGTGGGAAGTTGACAAAAGTCTCCCTCTTTGGCTCTGTCTATCCCCAGGATAAATGGGGCCAGTGCCACTGAGCCAGAATGGTGATGGGGACTCAGGAGAGTTGGGTCTGGAAAGGAGTGAGCTCAGATCCCACCTCCTGCACAGCCAGATGGGATTTCCACGTTGCTGGAGCCAGGCTCAGAGAAAGCCACCTGCAGAAAACCAGGATCTGCTGCTCCTGGGCCCCAGTTCAACAGGGAAACTCCAACAGAATTTCTCTGGTAGCTTTACGGACATTTCTTGGCAACCCCACGACGTCAAACACCCGGATTTATTTTTTTTCCCCGGAATAATTCCCCCTGGAATAACGTCAGCCCAAGTCTTTCAAGCCTTCAAGACAATTTAGGTTGCAGTTGCCCACAGAGCAACAAACACTCAGCGCTCTCCTTCCTGCAGCAGCTTTCCCTGGACAGGGAGCGGGGGGAGCCCAATCCCACGCACGTGGGAACGTGTGCAGGGGACAGAGGTGTGCAGGACTTGGTTGCTGAGGTCCAACAGCTGAAGTCATGCCTGTGGTATCACAAATATGAGAGCCCAAAACTGTTTCAAGGGTTTCCAAGTCAAACACTCGAGCACATTTCTTAGCCTTTGAAATCCATCTGGCCAAAAGCTCCTGACAGTGTGATCTATGAGGCTGTGGAATAGTTTCCCCAGGGAAGTGTTGGAAGGGCTATCATTTGAGTCATTTAGTGCTGAGGGGAATATACCACAGGGAACAATCCCTCATTAGCTGGACTAATGGATGTTTCTGCTTCAAACTCTGGTGTTCCTACAAAAAAAAAGATGCCTTGACTTCTCCTTGTTCTTCCATATGCTCAAATTGGCAGGGATGTGGGGCCGTTGGCTACATTTTGTAGCTTTTGTTTATAAGGCACATAAATTTATCAGAGGAGGGGGGTTTCATGTGTCAGGCGAAGTGTGGAGTGTCAAGAGCAATCTGAAGGAAGGAGTCCTGGGGATAAATGAAAGGCACATCCATTATTTGCTAAAAAGCGGGGAGACGTGTGGGTCCTTGCTGAGGAGCTCTGAGCAAATTTCAGGGAATGAAGATGCGGGATCTGAGTGGAACTGAGCCTTCAGTTCACCAGCCACCGGTGGATAGCAACCGTCAGGGCTTGGCTGGTGGATTTCTGGGACATCTCATCCTCCATTCAGATTTTTCCTATAACACAATTTCCGCCAACACAATTCCAACCTGTCCTTTCCTCATGTGCTGTTCCAGATCAGTCATTTTCATACTCTGGATGTGGAAGGATCCCAGGTTTGGTCCTTTGGGAACACCAGCACGGTGACTTTGAGGACTTTGAGGACTTTGAGGACCACCTGTTTTTTTGGGTGGCAACAGCTTCCTTCCCTCATGGTCTTCCTGTGTAACCTTGGGAATGCCACTTGGATCTTTGGGATCACTTACTCTATTTTAACAGTCCCCGCAGGCTGGATCATCACCAGCTTTGCCTTATCAATGGATAACTGGGATACACCATCCCAAACTTTATTACTGAGACCTAGGATGAATACTATGGCCTTTCTCCTTAGAAATGCATAAGTTTTCCAAAAGCTGGTCACTCCAGAGAGCACCAACTCACGCACTCCTCCCTTGACTTTGCCTGTCATAGGTGCCTCAGTGGCAGTGTGGCCTTTCAGAGGAGAGGAGGTAACACTGACATCACTCCAGAATTTGTAGTTGATATTTTTTGACTATTTTTTTGCTTCCCAAAGTCTTGAATACTTTCCAGCAATGATGATTTTCCCTTCTGTGCTTCTTTTTTTAACAGGAGATTTTCCAAGTGGACAATCCCAAAGGTGGCCAGCTTCACGGGCGGGGAAAAAGAAAAGAGTTAGAGAGATATTTTAAATGCGACGTGAATTTTATGCCAAAAAGTGTCTTTTCCATATTTATAAGCCCCTGTCATCCCCTCTCCCTCCGCCTCCTCCTGCTTAAAAGGAAACTCCATTACAAAGGCAGGAAAGAACATCAAACAAACCTCGCTTGGCAGCCATGTCTATATGTGAAATTACTGTCAGAGTACAAAGGAAGACTCAAGATTTAGAAGGTAACATGTGACAAGAGAATGCCGTCCTTCTCAATGTCTTTACCTTTTGTTGGTGAGAGCTGGGAAGGGGCTGGTGCTGGTGCTTTGTTGTTTTGAGGAGGACCGTGCCAATTCTAGAAAGGCACAAATCACCGCGGGCTGGGGGCGATTTGGCTCGCTGGGAGCCCCCTGATCCCGGCAGTGACTCCAGCCAGGGTTGTGTAGGCACGTGCACACCCTCAGCTCCATCCTTCAGGGCCACCCGAGGAGCAGCCGTGGTGTTTGATCCCACAAAGCTTTGATGGAGCCACTTTGGAGCTGCTGGGGGCTCTGGATGCCCTCAGCTCCCCTTGGTATAAGGCAAAATGTGTTTGGTTGAAGTGACCACATGTGCAGCCGTTAGCAAATGGCTCTTAGCAAATCTGTTTTATTTCACTAGAGGAGCAAATTTAGGGCTTGTAGTTATTCCTGCTCTGGAATGGAAGTTATTCCTGCTCTGTGACTGGAAATTAATTAATGGGTCAATGTAGCCGCGGTCTTGACGTAGATCTTTGTCTCATCTCTCTCTCTTCGTCTTGGAGAGTGTCTTTATTAGCTCTATTCTTATCCATGCTCTTGTAATCCTACTTTCTATGCCAAAACAACACTCATTTTCCACGTTTCCCAAACGCTGCAGGAGAGCAGAACACAGAAGGCAGAGGAGCAGCACAAGCTGCAGGTCCCCAGCCCTGACACGTGGGACTGGACACATCGAACCTGCTGCCCTCACCTGCCTTGGCAAATTCAGATATTCAGGGGAGAATTGAATATTCAGGGTGGCAGTGACAGGGTTCGTAATTAAAAAAACACCAAATCATGGAATTGGCCACTTCATTTGGGTGTCATGCTCTGGATAGGAGCATCTGCCCTCTTTCTCCTCTACTCCACAATCTCAAATGAAAGTTAAGCTGAGAACAATTACCAGCCCCAACCCTGAAGTTGTTTTCCACTTCAGTATTTATGAAATATTTGTATCTTTAATCTGCTTCTTGCCCAGTGTGGTACCATGGTCCATCCCCTCCCTGTTCCCTGTGCCAGGATTTCTGCAGGAGAAGCTGGTTCATACTTGGTGTGGCTTGTTAAGGTGTGAATCTCTCCCCTTTGTTCTTTGAAGGAGCATTTTGTTTTCTAAAAGCAAGGCTTAATACGACAGACACTTTTAATTCCTCTTAGTTTTGAGGGCTATTGAGCTTGCTGTAATTCAAACACTAATTTAACTTTTCAAAGCATGAGAGCTTTCTTTTTTGGCTGCTGTTGAAGTGCGGGTGCTACAAGGTCTTTCCTCCTTTATTTTAGGGATAGAGGCGTTGTTTGCTTGGGGTTTTTTTTAAATATAGAGTTGATCACAAGCTGCAAGTGACATCTGTTGACCTCAGGCCAGGCGTTCAGAAGCGCCACCCCGACCGTGTCTTGTATCTTTGGGAAGAATCATTCCCCTTCCTCCTCCTTTGAGAACAATAAAATTGAGCCTTTTTCATTTCCCCTCATTGGGAAAAAACTCTTTAAAAGTCTGTGTGGGGAGGCACATCTGCAAACCTGGTTTGCAGCCCCTTTTCAGTGTCATATGAAGTTTTTTTGAATGAGGTGCAAAAAGTGGCTGAGAGCAGGGGGAAGGGAGAAAAACTCGGTTCTGTGCACACACACGCACACACACAAGATGGAGACACTGGTTAGCAACATAAACAAAAGGTGGGTGGTAACCCCCGAGCTTTTTTTTTTGACAGCCAGTGGTGGCAGTGATGAATTTGTGAAGTTATCTAATTTTCCACTGTTTTAATTAGAGGCCTGGGCTATGAGACCTAACAGCTGGGTTCTTTGTACTGCTTTCTGTTGGCTGACAGAGAAAAATTTCTACTGTATCTTCAGCCAAGCTTTCAGTCTGACCTGAGCAAATGAAACTTCTGGGACTCATAAACTGTGGTTTCTGGGCAGATTGCTTTTTGAACTGCTCCTTTGCCCTCCTAACATGCGAAGAACACAAAGGCTCACAAAGTGAACTCCCTTTGTACTCCAAAGCTAATGGGGATGCTCATTAAAGAGGTAGGAGGAGAGCGGGAGGGGAGGGAGGGACTCTCCCTGGCATATTAGAGGACTTATCAAGTGTAAAGTTTCTCCTGATCAGCCACAGCAGAGTTGGGCCAGTTGGGAAGTTGTAAAGCTCAAGCCCTTGGAAGACAATGGCTTTGGTTGCAAAGCACGGATGGTTGAGCAACTTAATTTATGACTTGGTTCCTGCAAAGTGATTTGTAAAGCTTTATATTAGACTGGATGTGCATCACAGTTCATCACCCCTCTGCTTCTCGAGGCATGCACTGTAACCACTTTCTTTCACTATAATCGAGAAGGAAAAAAACGTCAGAGGAATTTTCAGACCTGAATTCAGCTCAGTCTAAAGCCTTTGCTTAAATCCCATTGGAGTCAAAGGAATTAAGCAAGGCTTTGACTTAAAGCATATACTTAATTGCTTTGCTGAACCAGAGCCCACATTCTGATTTTCTTCCTCGGGAGCTCTTCAGAGTCAGAAATGTGTTTTCATCCTCCAAAGGCCATTGCTCCCTCTTTCCCCACCTGCTCAGCTGTGGCAGATTTCCTTGGGGCTGTTTTGCTGCAGGAGTCAAAGGGACTCGGTGATGACAAGGCCACTCAAGCCAACGCAATTTCAATAAACCAGAAAGTCATTTGATTTGCAAGGAACTCACTGGAAATAGTTTTTCTGTGAAGGCAGCTGAGTAATGACCCATCACTCAAGCAGTTGTGAAAGGAGAGCCCTTTACAGCTCAGGGGTGAAGAATGGTGCCTTTAACAGCCACAGTTGCAGGCCTGGCTTGGACAAAAATTTAAGGCACGTCCAAGTGCTGCAGCAGATGGGTTGTGCAGCACAGGGAGGGATTTCAGGCTTCCCATCCTCCACACCAGGGGTAGGACCACAGTCTGCTGCAGCACTGCATCCTCACCAACTCCAGGAGCAAGGGAAGGGGACTGAGGGGGCAGCTCTTGCTCGGATCCATGGCCAGAGAGCAGCAGACCATCCACCCAATCAAACTTGGAAGCTGGGAGAGATTTTCCTTCTTGGATGGAGTAGTGTCTGGACCTCATCCATCCATCCATCCATCCGTCCATCCATCCATCCATCCATTCTCCTTCACCCTTGAGACAGCTAACCAAAAATAACAGCAAAATGGTCAAAGACTATGACGGAGCATGGTTTTGGCCATAAATGTCGGTTCAAAATTCCTACCAAAGCCCAACTACTTCTGATACAAACCTTTGCTCCATTCTGATAGGAAGTGGGTCTTTGTGGCAACATGGTCATGCTCCAATCTGATGTCCTCCCAGAGGTTTGCTCCATAAGTTTGGATCTGGTTATATCGCATGAATCCATCACTACAGAAGGGCATTCAGGGCATGCAGTGTGTGAGGAGTGAGAAGGGAGACCACGGGGCTCCTCTGTTGTCTTAAAGCTCCATCTCCCTGAGGGGCAGCGACAACTCCTTGCACATCCTGGCTGCTGTTTTCCCTTAGATGGAAAAAGAGAGGATGGGAGAAATCCTCTTGTGGCCTTCCCCATTTATCCTTGGGTGGATTCTCCCATGGAAAAGCAGAAATTTCATCTCCATCCCATTCAGAAAGGTCACAACTCCCTCTTTGAAGTTCTTGTATTTTGCCCTTGTGACTCTGGATTTGTCCCTCGTGTTGAGTGTGGTCTGGGCACAGCCGTGCCCATGTGGAGGCTCTGGGGAGAAATCAGGAATTCTGCCTGTCCTGAGGCTAATTAATGGGACAGTGCTGAGTGCATTTTAATGGAGGCCACTCTGTCGCCCCATGTGGAAACATCTGCACTTTTCTCTGGGATGAAGTGACGGCTGACATTAAGCAGTTTGCAAGTCCCAGGTGCCGAAAGTCCAACTAAGATGGGATTTAAGCCAAATTCAGGTTGCATTCCAGGCTGTGATGAAAGGGAATTTTGAAACGTTTGACTTCCCTGCAGAGCAGAAATTCCATTTCCCAATCAGCTCTAAATAATCATTTAAAGATGGACTCTAAATTGGGATTGTTTTAATGTGTCATCTTGGTTTTAATTGCTTGGAGTTCTGAGTAAATGTTATCAGACCATCAGAGCCTGAGGATGAAGCAAGAGCCGGGTGGTGATTCAGATGGAATCGCCTGTTGCCAAAGAGGAAGTCCTGGGATTGGGATGACTCTAAAGCTCAAGCAAAAGACAAGACAGTGAACTCTCTGTTTACACTGGGCCACCAAAAGAATGGGATAATTGCAATTATCCCAGTGAAGCAGCGTTTTAATGACTGCTTCATTTTAAAAATACATATGTAAATCTCCAAGGAGGTGGAGAGGTGCCAATTTGTCCTGGCCGAGCTGGGGACCTTTTATCTCCTTCGGAGAGCTGGCAGCTCAGCCGTGGCAGCAGAGTCCAGCATCGGGGCAGGCTGTGCTTGCTCAGCTCGTGAGTCACAGCACCAGCGTGCACAGACCACACCAAGAGTCAGCTCAGAGACCCATGGAGCAGCAAAGAGATGAATATTTCTGGTTTTCCTTCTAATAATCTCTGTTGATGACTCTGGAAATGGAATTTCTTTGTGCAATAAGCTGAATTAAGCTGTAGGAGTTTGCTCTGGGGAGATGCTGGGCTGTGAGTGGTTCTCATCCGCTGCAGTGGGTGGTGAATTCTTCTTTTGCCACCTTGTTTTTTCCCTGCTTCCCCATTTCAGTGGGTTCCCTCTCCAGGGTACATGTGCTCCATCTTCCCTGGGATGAAGTGGTCCCATATTTATCCCGTCAGTCCAAGATCCTCCAGTCTGTGCTCTAAAGAATCTCTGTATTTGGAAAGGAAAACTTCCCTTATACTTTGTTATAATTCCCCCCTCTCAGAAGTTCTTGATGCTGAATTTCTGAAGAGGCCCAAGGAATCAGGAGCCAGCACCCGCTCGGTTGGAATTTTTGAGCCCTTTAAGGACATTTAAGTGGAATATTCTTCGTCTAACATGTGGTCAGAGGTATCCAAAGGATCAACAGCATGTTGAGAAATCAAGATTCTTGAAGGGATAAGACCTTCCCATCCAAATTCTGGCCAAATTCTGTGCTGTGAGTAAGTGAACAGGAGCTGTGCTCTTAATGCTGAATTTATTGGTCTTTGTGTTTCAAGGTCTCTGGTAATTACCATCATGTGGCTGGGGTTCATGGACTTGGGAATGTTACACGTCCCACTATCTGCTGTGGGAGAGCTCATACACACAACCTAAAAATGCACAGAAACCACAGATTTATGAGATCAGGCTTTTTAAGTGTGCCCCTGTCCAAGGAATAGGAGTTTCTAAATCACTCCCGCTCTCCTTTCTCCCCGACATATTGGATTGGCTTTGCTGAAGCTGCTCCATGATATTAATTGCTGGATTAATAAAATATATTTGGAGAGGCTTGGAGTTTTGCCATGTCAGCTTTCTAACTCCTCCTCTCTTCTCCACTTGGGGAGGGGAGGAAGGGAACAGCCACCTCTGGATGTTTGCCAGGACAAGAAGATGGATCAACACGCATTGGAGAGCATGGAAGCTCTCCCTGAAATATCCTAAAAACACTTAAAACCTCTGGCTGAGCTCTGGTTCACTCATTTCACCCATGGTTAACACCCCACTCCCACATTTAAGGGTTTTCCCTCTGATTTCTTAGGCCCCAAAGGTGACCACAACGTAGTTGGATGGGTCCCAAGGACCAGATCCTCGTGGAAATTGGGCAGAGATCCTCCAAATTTAAAGCTGTGAGGAAAATTTCTGGGAAAAATAAAGCCCATCCACGCAGAGCCTTCCTAATCAGCCCTGTAGCACTGCAAAAACTTTGTCAGAGGTGAAATTCAATTTTTTTGGTTCCCTAAATCAATAAACCACTCCATTATTTGCAAAATCTGCATAAGAGGGTTCATCCTCTGCACTTTCTTTTAAAACAAGGCTTCCAAATGGGTACTTTTGACTATGAAGATGAAATAAAAGAGAGGAAAAAAATCACCATGGAGCATCCTGGTACCTCCACTCAAAGTACAAACTGTTTGCTACAAAATTTCTTGGAAATACCGACAAAACCCTACCTGTGGGTGCCAAGGGGTCTGTTCTGCTGGCAGTTTCTGGTTTAGGGTGCTCATATTTAACACAGGGTTTAAATGCTGGAGGTTATTTATATTCATTAGGGTGATTGAGCAACTGCCTGATTTAGCAACCCGTGGCTAAAGCTAAGCCTGACTCTCGGTGCTTCGTTATGTGGAGGTTTGGGGGTGATGCTCGTGTGGATGATGTGTTCAGCTACTCTCTGTCCTCCCCTGACTCGTGTTATTAATCTGATACCCTTTCCCAGCCCTCACTGATTCATTCCATTGTTGTTTCTTCCTTGAGCTTGATCTGTGGAAAATAAAACCCCAAACTCCTGCTCATTGGATTTTTACTCTGTTAACTCTCATCCTTCAGGGAAGCATTTGAGTTTCTCCACAACCTTGAGATGGCTTGGATGAATTGCAGCAATAGGCAGCAGAATCAGGAATTATTTGGCAACCTCTTGTCAAAATACTGTGGATACAACAGTGTGGATTCATCAACGCTGCTTTTCCCTCCTCTTACCACGTTATTTCCAGCCCTTCCCTTCCGCTGGGCCTGGGACTTGTCTGACCTGGCTGGGCCAGAAACTGCCGTGGGAGTTTTGTAGGGCTCATTTTGCTGCTGAATCAATTAATTAGGGAGGAATTAATTAGGTGAGCACGTGAGTTGTTCCTACGGATGAACAAAAAGGAGCTGTATTCTCACCCCACCCTGTCATTACCGGGGTTCAGGTGTTAAACTAAAAAGCTACAGAAGGTTTTGCAATTCATTTGGTTAAAAAAAAAATAGCCAATGGGTTGGGATTTTCCAGCTCTGGTGACCCAACAGCGCAGGGCAGTGAGGGAGCCTGGGGTTTGGCAGAGGTGGGAGGGAGCAGGGTGGCTCCTGGTACCCGGTTCTAGTGTCAGAGCAGACTCATCCAAATTTCCTGCTAGAGAAGCTTGCAGAACACTGAACTTTGCACTAAATTGATGTATTTGCTGATAACTGAGTGGATCCTGGCCAACTGCTTGTCTCTTTTTTTTTTTTTGGTTGGTTGGTTGTTTTTTTTTTTTGGGGGGGGGGCTTTGGGTTTTTTTTGTTTGTTTTTAATTTGGACCTTCGATTTTGTAAAAGTCCTTTCCAAAATTGCCAAACCTCTGTAAACTTCAGTATTCTGTTCCATTCAATTTATAATGCCAAAGTTCCTATTTCGCCTGCCACTGCAAATTCACTTCCATTTTTATTGGAGCCTTTCAGTTCTCCGTCATTTATCCCTCCCATCACGTTGAGTTAAACACAGGAATATTCCTGCCATGCACCTTCAGCAGAGAAACTTCCATTACTCCTGAGAAGAAACCCAGAACTAATTCCCTCCCTGTCCTTAGCCAAGACACATTTTCTGCCTATAGGACACCTGTCAAAGAGGAACAGACATTTTAATAAAATAAACAAAAATGATTTGGTGAGAAAACTCAGGGAAGAGAAAGAACCAGCCAAGTCCCGGATATCCTGGACAGCAGTTTTCATGCTTCCTTCAGCTGTCTTGAAGAAAAATGTCATCTCTTTCTGGCCAATTCCAGTTTTATTTTCAGCCTAAGGAATAGCTGGGGAGCATAGATGAAATTTTCTTTCTTGTCTAATGTAATCAAAGGCTTAGCAGACAAGGTAAATGATGGCACGAGCTATAATTAAATGTTCCAGGGCTTGAGGTGTCTGACTGATCTGAATGTCAAAAGTGGGGTGAAAAATGAGCTGGAATGTGGGCAACAGACCTGCATGGAGATGTTCCTTCTCTTCAGGAGGGACCAGGATGAAAAGGTCACATTCCAACAGCCTCAAAACCTGGTGATGCTCAGACTGGGCTTCCAGAGGCTCAGAGAAGTTCAGGAAGGACTTTGGGCTCTGCTGGGACAATGCAGGAGGATGAGCTGAGCTCAGCTTTGTGGGGAGGGAAGTGCTGAGCCAGAGCTGGAGGATCAGTCCATGAGCTGTCCTGGGATTGTGGCTGAGTGAAGTCCTTGGTGTCCCAGGCAGAGATTCGGCCTCATTTCTCTGAGCCTGGTCGGGTTCCTGTTAATGAGCTTTATGAAGAGACCCTGTGAACTTGCCCTGGATCCATGTGGGGCTGGAAATCTCTCTAATTACTTCTGATACTGAGCATGGCCATTCAAAGGCTCATTTGCAGCCTGTTCCAAGGTCCCTGGCCCTGTGTCCCAAACCCAAACCCTGGCTCTGTGTCCCAAATGAGGCAGAAGATGGATTCAGGCAGGATTAATCTGGTGTTTGTTGGGCACGCTCTACCCCTGGTTAGTTCCTACTTGGCTTTTTCTTTCTGCCCTGACCTCAGCGTGCCTCTTTCCCTGCCTGCTGCTCTCTAAATAACACCCTCCCCTAAAACTGCATCTTGAAAGAAAAAAATAAATCCCAGATTCCCTGTTCCTAATTCAGAAGCTCAGATCAAATCAGGCAAAGAAATTGAAACAAAGACCAGAGCAGTTTAGACAAAACGGAATTGCTGCTTATTTTAATTCTCTGCAATTTTCCTGCAAGTGGCTCTGGACGTTTTATTTGTGAAATTTTCAAGTGTGAAATTACCTTAGTGCTGGGAGGCAGAGGCCAGCCCTGGAGACTGTTTACCCACAAGTTAAGAAAATGTTTTCGCAGTTGGCTGATGTTCAGTCCCATGAATAATATTTTGCAGAGGAGTTTGCTCGCTGATTAGCACAAAATGCTCTGTGCATGTCCAGGAGCAGCTTTCCTGGTTGTTCTGCAGGTTTTTGAAATCCCTGCTGCTCCTAGGAATATTTGGATTTCCCTTGGCATCCAGGTGGTGCAGAAAGTAGGGACACCACGGACGAGGCTGAATGGACAGAGGAGAAGCTGCTTTACCCTGATTATGAGCAGGATGTCATCTCTGGATCAACTTTCTCATTTCTCAGAATAAATGAAAAAATGCTTAATTACTCGTGGTTGGGTGAAGTCACTGCTGAGTCTGGCTCTTCTTGAGCTTGAAACACATCAGTGCTCAGCCTTTCCCTGCCTCTCAGAAAGATTTGTACTGCCTGAGCCTAATCCTGCTTTTATCTTGGGAGAAATCATCAATCCATCCCTCAGTTCAGTGGCTTTTCCAGTGGTTTGTCAGGATGCAAATTCGGGTGGGAATTTTATATCTTGTTTCTCTCACCATCGGAGAAAGGCTTTAGGCAGCAATTTTAGGATTTTTGACTGTTCTTCAACTCTTCAGAAATGGCTCCTGTACATCCAGGAGCCTTCAGGCCACCAATGAAGGTCAGTCAGGGTAAATGCAGGCGTAGGACCATCATCATATGAAGCTTTCATGGAATCACAGGATCATGTGATGGTTTGGGTTGGAAGGGACCTTAAAGCCCACCCCATTCCACCCCCTGCCGTGGTTTATATCCATATAAAACCCAAGTCAGGCTGGAGCAATGCGTGGATCAGGCTTCTATTTCTTGTTCTTATTTTATCCATTGCTCTTGAAGTGTAAAACATTCCACTGTCTCATAGGCAGGGAGCCTGCTCAGAAGATATCTCAATTTTATATCCTTCTAGGATAAAAATGTTTACTTTTTCTGCTCAGAGATAACAACTTCCTGCTCTATTTTACACTTTTTTCCCTTTTCTCTATATTCTTCCTATCACCCAGTTTACCTTTTAGCTGAGAAATTTGTTCTATTGCAATTATTAATCCCCGGGTTTGAATGGACCTTGTGATAACACAACTGAGGGAGTTGTAAGTGGAATTTTTGTGATATTTTCATTGAGGGAACCTAAAGAACATGAAGAGGTCTCAGGCTGAAGGTGATTTCAAGCTTTCTGACCATCTTCAGTGTTATTTACAATGACAGAGGCATTTAATTTGTGTTTCAAGAGAATGAAGGCATTTTTTGGAGGATGGTCAGATAAGAACAGTGAGAAATCAGCACATCCAATATTTTCCTACAGCAGCTCGAGTCCAAAGCAAATCAAACAGTTGTCAATAAAATTCCCTATAGTTCTTTAACTTCCTTTACCTTTACAGAGGGAAAGTAATCTCTGGAAAAACGGAATGACTGTGAAACTTGGAAAAAAGTCATCAGAAGGCACTTGGGGATGTGTTTTATTCTTCAGCTTTTAATTAAGAAATAAAAAAGAAATTTCTAAGCATTTTGACCAGATTTCTACTAATTTTACTCTGCTCAACCCCAAAAAGTGAATTATTGATGTGTTTATTGATATATTTGTGATTTTTCTCTCTTCCAGCAGCATGCAAAGCACGCCTTGGGAAAATCCTTGCAGGAACTTTGGCCGGGATATCCTTAGCTGTGCCCTGCGTTTTCTGCAGCTCCGTGGGGAACCGAACAATGGGCTCCAGCTCCCAGCCCTCAGTGACCTTTCCACGCTTGGGCTGCCAATCCCTGTGTACAAACACAACATCAGCTGCACTTTCTCAGCCCCGATTGTTTGGAGCAGCCTGAAAACTTCCTATGGAGCAAAAGGATTCGGATGCCCACAGTGGTTTCCCTCTCCCCACCTGCTCCGGGTCTACAAAACAACTCAATCAGTACAATTTGGAAATAAATCTCTACAATGGGGGCACGTTGTTATTTCCTGCTCGATGAATTTGCACCTCATGCTGGCTTTGGGAATAAAATCCTTTTGAGTTCATTATGATGGTTCATTGGGCTGAGCAGAGAAACATTTGGGGGGAGAGACAGGCCTGAAATGGGCACTAAAGGATGGCAGAGAAGCAGGAGGGAGGAGGTGGTAATGAAGGCAAAGGGATCAGAGCAAGCAGGGAGGGAGCAGCAGCACTGGGAATGTGTTGCCTGAGTCTGTCCATGCAATCTTTGGGCTGGGATCACCCTCTGGATGTGTCCATCTTCCCTGGCAGTGGAAGGATCCAGTTCACTTTACTCCCATGGAAAGCCTGAGCTGTGGCACCTGCCTCCCGCTCCCTATTCCAGCATTCGCTCCCCAGCAGGGCTTTCCAGAGGGAATCTGCTCTTTCCTGCTCTTTCCTTTCCAGAGGGAATCTGCTCTTTCCACCTTCCAGAGGTGCAGGGATTGACTGGTGAAAAGGAGGATGTGGCAACATAGCACCACAGACCCAATTCAGCCCCTGGGAAACTCCCTCCTCCTTGCCTAGGAAAGGCACCTGTCTATGAATTAACACCTCGAAATTAATTAGGGGCTGTTTCTTCACGGGGACAAACAGGATTTCAGGGAGATGTAGAAGAGAAGTGGCTCTGTCCTGCACAAATCGTCCTTCTTTGAGGCTGCTCCTTCTCTAAAGCATCCTCAGCTTGGCCCTGCCCATCCTGTGCTGAATCCAGGCACTGGTTTCATTTTTGTTTTCGCTGCTGTTGGGAAGGAGCTGCACCGCTCCTTATTTCTGATTTTTCCTGGCTCATTTGTGCTCTTTGCAAAGCTTTCAATTAAGATGGCATTTGATCTACTGGCTGAATGTTTCCTTAAGCAGAAGAAGGTAGAGGTGCTGATATATTTGTACCTTGAACTGTCTGGGCAAGGCTGTTTTCTCAAGGCTGGACCTCTCTGACAAACACTTGGGGTTTGGTACATGTTTATAATAAATAAATAAATTGAAAATAAACAAGAAAAGATAAAAAAATACCCTCCAGTGCTCTGTAAAATTGAAAGCAGAAGGCTGGAGCTGTGTGTGAAAAACTGGAAGAAAACTTCCTCTGGAAATCCCAGGCAGAGGCACAAGGAGATGCCATCTGCCAGGCTGAACTTTCCCAGGAGCAGTCAACCTGCAGCTCCTGCTTCCCATGCCAGCTCCCAGCTGCTGTGGCACTGAGCCATCAGGTGCTGCTGGATCAGAGCTCTCTGGGTCACTCCATGATCTGTCTGCATGGTCAGCCTGGCCTAATCCTGCCTCGAGCCCCTGGGAGCTGCTGGAATCCCCCCAGGGCTCCCATCTTCCCACGTTTTCCAAAATGGGAGCAATGTCTTGGCCAAATGAAGTTGTTGCTGTGGTCTGCAGCACTGGGCAGGCTGAGCAACCTCCATTCCTGCATTCCCATCCCTTCCTTTCATCCCTTACCACAGGGACCCACCCGCTGTGATTCCCTGTGGATCCTGTCCTGGATCCAACCCTTCTCCTGCTGAATGCTTCGAGCCAGGATCCTTTCTGAAGAATCCTGGGATTATCAAGATTTGGATTAGCAGGCAATTTCCTGATCTTCTCAACATCATAAATGAGGTCAAAAAGGTCTTTTTCAATGGAACCCATTAATCTCCTTGTTGTTAGCAAGGAAATGTTGAAAAGTGCAGGTGTTAACAGTCGCTGTGTTATTTTTGGGAGAATGTGAACTGAAACACTCACAGGAAGCGTAGTATTCCCCTGCCAGCATCCTGGAGTATTATTTTAGGCAGCAGAACTGAGGGTTATGTGCAGGATTATGCTTTCATCACACCTTTCGGGCTCGAGCACTTTGTGTGCAAGAATTTTGCCTGGAGCGTTTCTTTGCTCTGTCTCCTCTGTTTTGGAAAATGAAAATAATCGCCGTGGTCGCCATCAAGCAGCAGCGTTGGGGTGCAGCTCCTTGGTAAAAGCAGGACAGAATTCAGTCTCTGGATCACAGGAGGGATCGCAGAAGGGATTTGCTTAAGGGATCATTTCAGCTTGCTCCAAAACAAAGCAAGGTGGGGGCATCCGTTCCTCCAGCTGCTCTTTGAAAGGCTTCTTCAGCAAAGCCTTTTCACGAATACACGGCTGGAAAGGAGCCCAGTAGGAGCTTTGGGGTCTGGCTCTAATATCCAGCCTGTTTGCTGGCTTTAGGAGCAGATTCTGGAAGGGTGGAATAAATGAATGGGAAAGGATCATGCACGTGTGGAGGTGAGGTGATGGGAGGAAGGTCCCAGAGAAAATCGGAACTCGGGAAAGTTTTGACCACCAGCTTTCTGCTGCCTCCTGCTCCACATTCTGCTCCTAATTGAATTCCCAAGCCTTGTAGCTAAAGTAAGATCCATACCCTTACAACAACAACACAGGCTTGTGTTTCAGGCACACATCTAAATATGTTCACCACTTGAAAGGTTTCCAAAACATGGGAACTTCTCTGTGTGCAGTGGGCAGAGCTGTAACGTGTTCTGATGGCAAAGAAAGTGAGAAAATCCGAAAAATATACTAAATTAACATTAAGGGCAATGAGGAATAAATGAAATAACGCGATTGAAGCCTGGTTTTTGCAGGTATTGCTGGTTTGCTCTAATGTGGCTGGGGAATTGCTTGTTCTTGCAAAGAATGACCTTATGTGGATGGCCAGACAGAGTTAACAAAGCCACATCACAGGGGAAATGTCAGCACTGGTGGCTCAGTGAATGTGCTGGCTGCAGAAACTTTCCCCAGTGACATTAGGTGGTTATAAAAAGCAGCATCTCCACAGAGATTCAGAGGGAAACCATCCAGGATCCCTGAAGAAATTAATGACCCTCAGGGATGAAGGGCTCGATGTCCTTTGCTGATATGAAAATGCTGAGTGGAGGAGCAGAGTCACCCCAAAGCTTCCTATTTGTTTGTTTTGATTTCTCCTCCTTTTAAAGAGCGGCTGCTGGAGCTCTCCGGCCCATGGAACTTATCAGGAAAAGCCACCTGGATCCTGAGGTTTTCCCACCAGCTGATTAAAATCCAGAATGATCAAAGAGGAATCTCACTGAACATGGAAGAAATTCCCTTCCCGTCCCCACCAACCTGCCCTGCACTACTGCTCTGGCAGGCCAAGCAATTTCCCTCAGAATATCTGGAATTTGAGATGGGTTACTCATAGCCAGGCACTTTTCCAAGCAGCTCTTTTTCGGCTACGAGGGGTTTTTTTAGGGTTTGTGGAGTTCTGACTAACAAAGGAGGCAGAGCTTTTAAACTCTGCAGAAACATTCTTGGCTGAGCAAAGCGGGGATGCTCAAGGTCTGCTCCAGTTGTGCCTACAGATTGAAATTGGGTGATGGGAACTCTGGGTGGTCACTACAGCTTCAGATAAATGCCTAAAAGGGAGTTTGCCTCATTAATTGCCAGTTTTGCATCAGTCACTGTAATTCTGTGTAATGAGTGTGTAACAGAACTCCCTTGGTTTTGGTGCTGATGTAGAAATGCCAGAAAAAGGAAGGTTTTTGCTAATGTGTTTATCAAACAGGAAAAACGACCCAGGGAGCTCCCAAAAATGTAATGATGGCAACTGTAGAACACGAGCCAAATCAAAGGTTTTCCCCCGATAGCAGGTTAGAAGCGACTCCAAATTTTCAACCCTGTAATTCTTTGGTGTTTTAAATGTTGCTTCCCAAGGTGGTGGAGATTTAGGCTGAGCAGGATGATAGGAAAGGATCCCAGCCCACCAGCACTGTCCTGTTCCTGATAGGGAACCACTGATTGCTGCCCACAATCCAAGGCAAAGGGAGGATAATTTCTCAGGAACCAAAGCCATAAATACTCTCTTTCACCTTAAATGGGATTAATAAAGATACTCCCTTCTCTTAAATGCACTAATTCAAAATAATGCACTCACTCCCCAGCAGTTTTTTTTTTTACCTGACATCTGTTCCAACATCTGCTGAGCAGGACAAGAATGAATCATATTACACTGATTATATTTGCTTAATTCTACCATGTAGTCTTTGATCCACATGAGGTGGACATGCCGAGCCAGATACCGCAAAAGCCAAGCTTCAATCCGGGAGTTCTTGCACCAAACAATTACAAGGCCCAGATTTTGATCCTTGGCTGTATGGACACGGCGAGGAGAAAAGTCATTTCTTGTTCACAGGCTTCCAAATTCACTCTCTGTGTGTTGAGGGGAAGATTTTCCTTATGTCCCTCAAGTTTTTCCCCGTAAAGGAGTCTGCAGCAGTCTGGAGATTTCCTCTGGATGTGGAAAGGTGTTCCCTGCTCCCAGGTTTTGCTGACTCCCCAAAGGACACCCTCGAGCGTATTTGTGACCCACACCCGGCTCTCCCAGGGTTGTTCCCTCATCAGAGGTTCCAAAATACTCATTAAGGCTTTGGAGGGGGGAAAAACTTCTTTTCCTCATGACATCATTCCAAAAGGGATGCTGCAATGAGAGGAGGATCACAAGCAACTTGATTTTTCCTGTGTGCGCCATAACCTTTGGCGTCCAGACTGAACGAGCTCTCCTCCACTTCTCTGTAGGATTTCCAGCGGGTGCCCTTTCCAAGGGGCTGTTTGGAATAATCTCCCGACTCTGAAGATCTCTTTTGATTAAAAAATAAAAGGAGGAGGAAAGAAGAATTAAAAATCACCTAGGCCAAATGATTTTATTCCCTGGTTTTAATTAGGCAGTTGGGAAGAGACCAAAATTGAGTTGCAGTGCATTTGGAAGCACCTCAGGCAGCCGTACAAATTACGGAGTTAAAACTAAATGCTGCAGAAATCCCATGGATTACATGGAGGCCCAACTAAAGCTTCATGGGACAAGTCAGAAGAGGAAAAGCTGTTTTTGTTTACCTTTGGTGAAGTGCTCATTGGGGTAGAATACACAGAGCAGAGGATTTGAATCTGTTTGTGGTGTTTTTAGATGTGTGGACACAGATTTTTTCCCTAAGATGGCATCAAAACTCTCCGAGTCCCACAGAGAGAACTTCAAAATTGGAAAATAAAGCTGGGAGGACCAAAGCGAGCTCTCTCTATCCAGGACATCTTGGCTGTTTCCTCCTGGGATATGTCATGGCAGACTGGACATCTTTCCCTAAGGTTGCCTTCATCTTAATTAAGAGAGAATTTCTTGCCTCACAGGTAGAGCAAGGCACAGAGGTGAAGAAGATGCAAATCACGAGTGAGGGCATCATTTTTGAGCAGGTGCGCCCTTAGGCAGGACCTCAAACTGTCTCTGATCTGTCCACGTTTCCTCATTTCCACGTTTTTCCTTTTATTCCATTTTTGTTGCTGGTATTTTGAGGGATGCTCCCACTCTTCCAAAAAAGATCAGCCCCAAATTGGTTGAAATTGAAATTAAAGGACAGAGAAAGCAAAAAAAAAAAAAAAAAGAGAGAAAAAAGGACTGCAGAAATTATCTGGTCGTCCTCTTTTCCTCCACCAACTTAAAGGAGGGAAAAAAGCCTCCATAAAAACCCATGTCCAGGGAAATTAACTGTCCTCGGTAAAAGTCTTGGGGTCTTGGAACGAGGAAAATGTGTGTGGACTAATTTCCAGCTAGTTTTAATTGAGATATCACTTATATTCCCTACAGGATTGTGCCAGGGTCACCTGGAGCAGGTGGATGAGGAGCTTTTTGTGACATCAGCATAAATCCAAGGAAAACAACAATGGGTGTTGGTGACACTTTGTGTTTCCATCCCTGACGTGTGAGGGATCCCAGCGCTCTCCAAGGAGGGATGAGGGATTGGAGGGCATTTCTTCATCTTGACGTGTTTGGGTGCTTTTTCCAGCCAAGTTTCCTTGGTTTTGTGCTGCTCCCTTGTTCCTTTCCTGGTACAACTCACACACACACAAATAAAGCTGTTTACAGTGCCTGAGACTCCTCATAAACAAGCCAGGAGGGCTGGAAGAATTTCCTGGAGCCCTGCTGGTGTCTTCCAGCCTCTCGTGTTTAGACATGGGCATCCTTCGAAGGGATTTTTGGTTCCTTTTGGCCATGGAAGCTGTTTGGAAGGACCTTAGAAAAAGTTTAGGTGCTGGAGGTGTGGAGCTCCATGCCTCTGGATTTCTGGAGTTCATCTGAGTCATTCCTCCCAGCCTCCCTCTTCCCACTTTTCTGATTCAAGATTCATCTTTAAATCATTTTTCACAACACTCAGACTCCCTTTGGGGCTGGAGCATTGGAAATGGGGATTGGTCAATCTGGAGAAGGGAAAGCTTTGGAGTGACCCAATTTCAGCTTCCCAGGGCCTCAAGGCCTACAAAGAAGATGGAGAGAGATTTGGAATTTTCATCCCACCATGTCCCTCTGCTGAGCTGTCTCCAAGACAGCCAGGAGATTGCTCCAGGGAGGGCTGAGGAAACCATCCAGCTTTTTCTGGGATGCTTGAAGTGCTCACCTCTCTGCCAGGAAGAGGCTGATCCCCGCCAGCTCTGGCAGGAGGTTTTCCAGGATGATGCCTGACTACAAGGAATTGGATGGACCTGAGCAACCTCTTGCAGCATCAAAGCTGGTCTGGCTCTGACAGCCCAGGAGATCTTCAGAAGTCTCTTCCAACCTCAATTATTCCATGGTTTAACATTGGAGTCTCAACCATCCTGAGATGATAAATCCCAAAGGCAGGCTCTGATTTTATGGAGTAGAATCAGAATCATGGAATGGTTTAGGTGGGAAAAGACTTCCGAGTTCATCTCATCCCTCCCCAAGAGGCAGAGCTGGATTTTACACTCCCTACATCCATAAACGTTGTGCAAAGAGGAAAAACGGGATAGCACCATCCACGTGCTTCTCATGGCCCTGACTCCAAGCCATGAAATCAGTGAGAAATTTTCCATGGATCTTGGGAAGGCCGGGGGAGGCCCTTCTGGCCGTGCTGTTGTCAGGGAGATGCTCAGGCCCTGCCTTGACCCCGCTGCAAACTTCACACTGGCCGTGCTAATGGGAAGGGAAATTCCCAAGGGGGTCCTTAACGCGTCTGTCACCGCGGGCACGGATGGGATGCTGTTCTCCTGAGGGTGGGATCATCCTACCCCTTCTCATGGATCTAATCCTGCTCCAGGTCACGCCAGCAGCAGGGAGCAGGGGCAGGATTAGCCCTGGATGCACTTTGCAATTTGCTTTTTGCCTAAAAAGCCCAACAACTCCGTGTCTTGTGCGTTGGAACATTGAAAAAAACCCAAAAAACATAAAAGCTCCGAAATCAAAGGTTTCCTGTTATAAATAATCTTGTATCCCTCAGGCATTGAAGGGGAAAATATAGCCAAGATTAGATTAAAAGATTTTGGGGGCTTTCTGTGGTTATTTTTTAATTTAGGGGGAAAAAAAAAAAGCATCTAAAAATAACTTTGGTTGGTGGGAGGTTGAGGTAAATGTTTCTTTGTTATTGTTTCAGAATATGTTGATTAGGATGGAGTGTCAGTTTGTCTTTCTGGCAGAGGCATTCCAAATCCATGTGTCTCCACGTCCAGGGATCCCAAATCTCCTGCTAAAGGGTTTGCTTTTTCCAGAATGAAGATTTCACGCTGGCAAACAGGCAGCAAAAAGCTGCAGGGTTTGATCCCTTGAAAAACCAGTTGCAAACCACGAGGAACTTTAAACTGGTGGAAACAGAGCTGAGAGCCAGAAGTGCTCAAGGGCTTTTAGATATAAATATGCTGATTTTTATTTAAAATTTGTCATTCTTTTCCCAGCGGCAGCAAAGAGGACAGTGGATTTTTAGACTTTTTTGTGATCTCAGTACCCAAAACATCCTTGGGGCAATGTTTATTCATTGCAATTATGAAGTGTAAGAAAAGATTCTTCTTTGTCTTACAACCACAGCCTGAATATTTAATTTGAAATTTCCCTTCTAAGAAATAATGAGGAATTGTTCCTTACGACCATAATCTGCCTCTCATAATTAAATGTTTATCAAATCTTCTTCTCTTTATCCAAGTTATAATTCAGGATTTACTCCAAGTGTAAAAAAGCTGAGCGACATTGAAAGTTGTCTGCTGCTTTTTTCTTTTATTCATACTGTAGGATTTCCCTTTAATCCACCACAGAAAATATTAGTTCTGGGGATTTATTTGCTACCAGGAAAATCATCACCTTGCTCATGTGTTTTCTATAATAAATATGAATTGAAATGTCTGCTGGTTAAACAGCATCACTTTCATGGCCCTTTCTAATCATTCTATGGATGAAGGCAGGTGCACCCTGAGTTGGGAAGTGGATCCTGGGAAGGGTGGGACAATGGCTCTGGTCGTTCTGCTGCTGGCAGAGAAGGAAGAATTCGGACAATTAATGAGATAAACACATCCCCTGCCCCAGGGCTGTGCTGTACCAGCAGCTGGGATGGTTTGATGAGGTTGGGTTAATTAAAAGGGCTGATTAAACCTATCCCTGCTGTAAATAGGGGCAAAGAGCTTTGTCTTTCTGCCTTGACCACTTGGAGATTCTTGGTTCACACTCAAACCCCCTCCCGGCTGATCCTTGTGGCAGACATGAAGCCAAATACTCCTGACAGACTCAAGAGGAGGAAGAACTGGACTCAGGCCAATATTTTCCAAACTCTCGGGGTTTTTCATGGTTATCAAATTCTTGCATCCATTGCCTCTGTGTAGGTTTGAAAGCTGAAGGCACAAGAAACTGAGATTTTTGCCACCAAAGAGTGGCTGGCAGGGATTTTCCTTCCCTTGGCTTAATGGAAATTAATCCAGTGGTGCAGACATCAGCAGGAACAAGTGTCCTTTGATTTTTTCTGGACAACTTCCAAAATGTTTTGGTAAGATTCTGTTTCTATTTCATTTCCAGGTTTTATAGCATTGCAGATAATAGAAAGTTAAATAAACTCGACTCATTCCTTTACTCTGCACTTCTTTGTGGCTCCCATTTCCATGAAAATCAAGGCAAAAAACACACTTGTAGGGTCAGAGTCTCGTTTCATATCAAATTTGCTCACAGCTAATTGAATTGCAGGGAATGTCTGAGAATTCTGCAAAAGGAATTTCTGGACAGAGTTACCTGAGCATGTCTTGAGTGAAGTTTCCAGTGGTTGTAAAACCCAGCACATGTGCTCAGAAGATTATTTACCCTTTCCTGCTTGCTTTTCTTAAGATCCCAAACACACAAGGAAGGCAGCTTGAGGCAATTTTTGCAAGCTCTTCACTGGTGAAAATTTAAAAATAATAAGGGCATGTGCCAGTTGGTTGGACTGAATTCCCTTGTGATACTCAATCCATAGAAAGAAACTCTTGGTAAAATGACCTGGTGCAAATTTGTTTAGATCTTGCACACTTAACCCACAGCCAGCCAGGTTAGGCTGTGATTCCTTATGGCACAGCTGCAACAGCAAGATATTAATAAAAGCCTTAATAGTTAGAATAATAATAATTCTCAGCAAACCACGTGATACTGGAATATTGGAACACACAATGTGAAAATGCAGTTGTGTTCCTGCGAAAAATCCATAGGCACACATATGGTTTCATAATATATCCTAGATTGCAAAGAACAAATGGAATTTAGGAATGATTTGGTTTACAGTTCCCTTAAGTAACATTATCTTGTTAAAGACATTAACCTCAGGCCTTTACTGTTATATATTTGCTTTTATTGTTTTCATCCTGGGGAGCAACCTGTAGGAGAGACACTCAACAGGAAAAGAAGGTTCAGAGGGCATCAAAACATTGATTTTCAAGATGGCTGAACAGCTGTCTTGGGAGCACTGTGCAATTATGAAAAACAGACATCTCTCCTCAGCCTCCCTTATTATTAAAGATCTTCCCACCCCTTCCCAGCACTAATAACTGGGGGAGGATTTACCTTGGCATCGTTGATTTTCCTCCACAGGCTGTGCTACTCCCACTAAATAGACTTTAACAGGATGAAATAAATTCTCTGGTGAGCTGCATCCAGCTAAATGCTGGCAGAAAGAGTGAAAATGGGTCAAACAGCCCCTCCCCTAAAGATTTCCCCCCAACTGTAGTGATCGACGTGGGATTTGTTCTTTCTAGTCACCCTCGGGGCTTCCATCCCACATTTTTTTGCTGTGGGTTTCTGGGTTAAATATACTCAAATCTCCCAATAAACTTTAGGAACAACATTTCCATTTAAGTTGCTGGACAAGTCCATTTAAAAAACCCTCCGCACGTGCTCTCCAGGATTGCTCCCATTCCTTGAAACAGGTGTTCCTCCTTCTCCCTGCTGAAGGCAAAAGGAGCTTTTTAAATGCCTTTGGCAACCCTTCCTTCGGCTGTCCAGGGACAAATCATCTCCCATGATGGGCTGTGTTGTTTCCAGAGCATTTTCCACAGCTTCTCACCTGCTTTAAATGAGCTGAGGCTGGGGAAATCTCCGTGGTGCCAATTGCATCATCCCCTCAGGCTCGGCTTTGCAGATGCTCTGAGCTGAGAGGTTTTAAACTGGGCTCGACTCAGTGTCCCCACAAGTGCAAATCCCTGCTGGCTCCTCAATCCTCTCCCCTGAGTGCCTTGAGCAAGGTGCAGCACCACACTCAGAGGTGGGGAGAGTTTGTGTCTCACAGGAGGATAAAGGAGCTCTTCATGGAGCCCTCCTCCCACAGGAAAAACCAGGAAAACAGAGGTGATGCTGAAATAGATGAAACCATGAGAATGGGATAATATGGGGAAAACCCAGCTGCTCCCAAGGGAAGGACAAACCCAAACCAATGCAAAACACATTCTTTCTTCGAGTTCCATTGCTCAAAGAGCACTCCAAGTTCCATGATTGCTTTCCCTAATAAAATTGCTTCCTCTGGAAAGTCCTCATTACACAGCTGCCCCAGACTCAGTGACTTTCAAGGTTTCCAAGCTGGGGCAGCTTTTTTGTGTAGTCTCAGCTTCAAAGGTCATTTTGGGTTTGTGATGCTTTTTTGGTATTTTTTTATTTTCCATTTGCAGTTGTCCCTTCTCAGTTAAGGCAAAGACTCCGTCCAGTGACATCTCTCCAGGAGGTCACAGCACACAGTTCACAGGAACAAGCAAGGCTCTTCAAATCTCTACCAGCTCTCATTTCAGGCTCCTTGCAAACTCGAGCACCAACCTCTTTAATCAGTTACAGATGAAGGGTTATTTCTTTCCCATGACCACAAGAGATAGAGGCTGATAAAAAATAAATTTAAAAAAAGCCCACATGGCTGAAACTGTCGGTTCTGGAAGAGAAAGAAGCAGCTGAGATGTCCTGTCAAGTGGTGTTGCTGTTCCTGCCTCTGCTGGATGAGTGTTTGGGGCTCTTTGCTGTTCCCCAAGGATGTAATTAGGATGCAGCGTCGTGGGTCTCCATTCCTGGAGTTTCCTGGAGGCCAGCAGCTGTCCGAGGGCTTTTCCTTTTGTCTTTTGAACAGGTTGAGAATTGGGAGTTTGCAGCTTTTCCTTACTGTCTCAACAATTTGCTGCAGAGAGAAAATGAAAAAATCCAGTGGTAACCGATGAGGGGGAAAAGAAATCAATATTTATTCTGCATTAATTCTGAACGAAGATGCATTCCCTAAGACAGAGAGGAATAATTGCGTCGTCAGATGCCAGCGCTGTGTTTAAAAGATCCATCCACAGTATTTAACCACGTGCTGCCTTTTAAAAACATGGAATTGTGGTTTTGTCAATGCTATTTTCACCTTACAATGGAATCCGAAGATCCAGGAATGCTGCATTTGAATGTCTGAAGTCATCAAAATCCCTTTTCCCCCCTTTATTCAGCATGCTCTGATGACTTTTTTCCAGCCTGCTCAGAATGAAACTGTAGGATTGTGTTGTTGGATGCTGACGGGTGGAAAATTGGTTGTTTAAATTCCAGGAAATATCTGATTTTTCAACTCCAACGGGTTTGTAATTAAGGAAGAATCCAGCTGTCAGCCAGGGGAGGAATTATGAAATGTTAAAATCGCTGGGGGCGATGGAGAACAATTAACATTCTCAGCCATCGGGTCGTGGCTGTGGTCTCCAAGTGCTGGGTCTGTACCTTGCGCACGCTTGTGGCCCGTTGCACTGAGGGCTCCTGTGGGATTTGGACATGACCAGAGAACATTTTATTACTTCAGCTCTTCTGGGGTCAGGAAAAAGTCATGGAGTGCTGGAGTTTCTTCTCCTTGAAATCCACAATCGAAGGTTCAGAGCCAAGTGAGTCAGGTGATGAGTTTCAGCCCAGCTCCGTTGGCTTTGGTGGCTTCAGTGGGAAGTGCAGCCACTGAGGACCTGACACAGCGGCCTTGGTGGGAGTGGGATTGTGGAAAAGCAGTTCAAGATCTAACATCAGCTCAGGCAAAGCAGAGTGTTGTGGTCCAAAGGCTCAGGAACCAGAGCCAAGCTGGGCTCTTGCTGCTGTTGTGCTGGGAGGAGGAGTGGGAGGAGGAGTTGGAGGAGGAAGGTGGAGGCAGCAAGACAGAGCCATGAGGTTGTGGTGGCGTTGGCATGAACAAAACAGCTGTCACCGCTTGTCTGGAGCTGGCCCAGCCTTGGGCTTGTGCACAGCTTCTGGTGGGACCATCTGGGCAAGGGCAGATCCTCTGCTGTGAGTGCTTGAGTTCGGGTTACAGAGCCTGGTTCTGTGCTCAGCCCATGAAAACCGGGAAAGACACGGAACCGTGGAGCTCAACCCAAAGGCAGCCAACCTACCCAGCAGGAATCTGTAAGAGGCAGTTTGTGGAGATGTTATCTTATTCTGGACTGTGATTGTTGCTGTTTCTTCAGTCTGTACATCCAGCTTGGATTTCTAACAGCCCAGCAATCAACCTGAGCGTATTGACACATGTGGAACTGTGGTTTATTTAAATCTGTCTTTGCATTTGTCCAGTTCTGTGTTATATATAATTCTCTGGCACTCCTGTGTTGTGCCCACATGCCTCGAGCGGGAAGCCAGCCTTGTGAGGTACAAGTCACACTCATCTCCTGTCAGCTTTAAAAGGTACTGGCTGGAGGACAAAGTAGCTTGGAAGAAGTTTTGATGTGTGTTATAGTTGGAAACAATCGGCAGAGATAATGCTGGACTCGGGAAGTGGAGAAGAAGCAGCCAAAAGGTGACCTGGAGGGAGTGAGTTTGGAAATAGAGAGAGCACGGAGTGTTAGAAATGATGGTTGTTTCCTGGGACAGCGAGGAATCCATGGACTGGCTGGGAAAGGGGAGAAAGTCAAGTGAATTCTGCTCTGCTGCTCTCGCTGCCCAAGCTGGATGTGAGTTACAGGGAAGCTCAAGCCAGCAAGCTGGATCTGAGCACCCTCATCCAGATCCAAGTTTCATCTGCCTGATTGTCCTCGTGTTTATATGGGAACGCCTTAGCTGGTGTCATCACTTCTTGAGCTGTTACAAAATCAGGGGAAGTGGGATCAAATGTGGTCCAAACTGATCCACAGAGGGTCAGTCCTACAACACCGGGTTAGGAACTCAAAGGTGAACCCCCAGTCATGTTCCCTCCTGCTGGTCCTGAGGTGTTGGACCCCAGGGCACCCACTCATTCCAATTGTCCCTTGAGGATCCCCCACAGGAGCACCGAACCTACAAAGGCTGTGCTGCATTCCCCTCATTGCTCTGTTCAGTTCATCCAAGTGAAAACCCCAAGACAGGATGGGATTGCTTTTCCACTCCTGTGCATGAACAACTCCAAGCCAAGCCAAGAGGCAAATTCTGGTGGCTCAGATTTGACCCTTCTAAAAAATGCAGGGTGAGCTGAGAACTTGGGCTCTAAACCTGGATGTGAGCCTTGGCTCAGATCTGCTGATACCAGTCCTATCTCTCTTTTGGGGATGACATAAATACTTAAGAGTGCTCAGCTGGGTGTTTTTGTGAGAAATATGGATAGTTTGGGATAAGAAGATGAGTCACGATTCTGAGATAGTGCCTGGCTGTTACTGGAACACTGTAAAGCAGCTATATCGAGTCTATATTAAGGAGCAAGATGAATAATTATTTAAGGATAAAAAGCCACATTTCTTCATAAAGAGAAAATGTTAAGAGCTCTGTGACTGTCTCCTTTCCAACATGAAGAGTTTCACAGGAAAGGACTGATAAAGCAACCAAAAAAAACCCAACAAAAACCCCCAAGAAACAGGAAGTATGTCCCATGTGCGGCGCCAGGAAACAAAATTCCCATTATTTGCTTATTGGATAGAGATGTTTTGGTAGAGAAGAGATAAAGGTGTGTATTGAGGAAAAGACTTTTGTGGCCAAGACTTGATGAGTACCTTGAATTGGGATTGTTTCAACCTGGAGAAGAGGTTTTGGGGTGTCCTAATTGCAGCCTTTCAGTACCTTGAGAGAGCCTGGAAAGAGACTGTTTATAGGGAATTGGAGTGACAGGACAAGAAGGAACGGCTTCCAGAGGGTAGGGTGAGACGGGATATTGGGAAGAAATTCTTCCCTGTGAGGGTGGGGAGGCCCTGGCACAGGGTGCCCAGAGCAGCTGTGGCTGCCCCTGGATCCCTGGCAGTGTCCAAGGCCAGGATGGACGGGATTTGGAGCACCCTGGGCTAGTGGAAGGTGTCTCTGCCCATGGCAGGGGGTGGGATGAGAAGAGCTTTAAAATCCCTTCCAACCCAAACCATTCCATGATTTTATGATATATTTTCTAACCTTTAACTGCTGTAATTTTCGAACCCATAGAAGTTGTGAGTAGCAATGAATTTAATAGGATACAGAAAATGCATATGGAACAAAACCTTGGGCATTTCTTAAAGGAAGTGAATGCAGAGGCTGCTGTGGGTGAACTGGGCACCAAGTGACCACAGGTATTTGCTGCTCTGAAGGACAGCTTGACTTTAAATCCTGTTCATAATTAATCACCTGTGCCAACCTGTTCATTAGGGCAGGAGCAAACCCAACCCATCGAAACAAAGTCTGAGAATAAAACAACCTCCTCCCCCTTCCAACTGAGCAATCCTCAGCCCAGCCCGCTGGATTCCCAAGCTTGGAGCAGGATTGAAAGCAGCGAGATGACATTACACACAGCCTGTCAGCACACACTTCCAGAGGCCAGGCAGAGCAAGACAACCTTTCTCATAACAGGTGGAAAAATGTTTTGGAAGCGAAGCTTTCGGAAGAATTACAAGCGCGGAAGACGACGATTTTCTTTGCACTTTATCAGCTGTGTTTCCGATGAGTCCTGCGCTGCTGGCTCATCCTCTGGGATGGGATGTCAGATAAACAGGTAGTTTGCACTTTGATGGAGCCTTCCTCATCCCCAGCCAGGGAAAGACAAGATATAAAATACAGGAGAGCAGGTTCTGGAGTAGGTGTAAGCACGGCATCAGCGGGGCTGATTTATCCAAGCTGAGACATCCGTGCTGGAACAGAGGATACATCCCTGCCTTGCTCTTGGAGGGGTGGGAAAAGGGAAAAAGAAGCCATAATGAGGATGGAATTGTCACGGTTTTGAATAATGGCCTTGGAAATTCCTCTTCTGGCAGCTCATGGGGAAAGTCACTCCTCAGGGGAGTGGGATCCTTTTGGAATCAATCCCGCTCCAGATATTGCATGATTCCAAACCCATGGGTGGCTCGCAGGTGCTCCCTGGCACAATTCTGGTTGGCTTTGACCAAGCTTTGTGGAAAAAAATTGCAAAATAAAAGGTGGCTATGACACTGATTTAGATCCCTGAGGTCAGTAATTACCGGGGGTATGATGCAGGCTATATTGTGGGAAGATATCCATGATTAATCCAAGGAATTCACCACCACAAGACACCACTGAAGCCGGCGGAGTTCCTGATTTCAAACCCAGCCTGCAGGATTATGTGAACATGGTTGGGTTTGATTTGATTAGCTTGGGAAGAACTCAAAGCCACAGCAGCTTGGATGAAATCAAAGCTTACATGTTTTGGTGCAGGGCTGAAACCTGAGCCAAGGGCTATAGGGAAGACAGGGAAAGTTTTGACAGGTTATTCCGTAACTCCCAAACTGGGGCTCCTCCTTGGAAGTGCAATACCAGACAACAGGAAAAACTGCTCCAATCCAACTGAGGAACTCTCTAGGAACGTGCAGACCTGAACTCCTTAGCTCAGGAGGTAGAAAGCTCTTCCCTGCTCCATAACTTCCCAAGGAAAACCCAAGGATATTTGCTGATGCTTCAGCTTATCCCAGCCTCCGCCCATCAGCAGATCTGTGCCGTGCACTTCGACTTGAACTTGACCACGAGTCACCAGGAGGCTTTGATGGATGGACAGAGAGTCCTCGGGCGTCTTCTCAAGCCGGTTCCCTTCAACAGGTGTTTGCTGTGTCTGAGGTTCCTCTGTTTATAGAATCCTTGTTCCATTTGGAAGGATGAAAAATATCACTCGCTTTTATTGTAAACAGCCTTCGCTTCTCTTAAACACTGAAAGGAAAGGTTACAAGATTAGTCACAGGCTTCTCCCCCCACCCCACCAGCACCACCTTGCTCTGCTCGCACTCAGAAAATGCAGCGGGGCCAAACCTGCCCTGGTGCTGAGGCTGGAGCGTGGTGGGGATGTGGGAAAGGGGGAAAAATGCCGGGGGTCCAGCCTTGCGTGGGACACCCTGCTCTGGGAAGGGGTGTTTGCAGTGTGGGGGGTCCCTGGAGCTACCCAGTGCTGGCTATCAGTTTTCAAACAAAAGCTTGGATGAGTGTCCAGGTTTTATCTTCCGTTTGCTGCCAACAAGTCTCGTTTTGATTTCTTTTTCCTTTTTATTTTTTTCTTCTTTTCTCGTTTTTTTTTAATCCCGTTTCTTTTTCCCCTTGGCTGAAAGCTCCATCACGGAAAGCCAATCTTTTATAATGACAGAAGCAGAGCCAGGGACCTGTGTCAAAGGGCTGAGAAAGCACAACGAGGCCTGAGCGTGGTGCTTGTGTAAGGTGGGTTTGGAGAAGAGATGGAAAGGACGGCATGGGTCTGGGATGTAGAAAGCCAAGCTGGAAGCAGAACTGGGGGGCTTTGCTGGGGTCCCAGTGACCCTAAGGTGGACAGAGCACCCCCCCGACTTCCTGCAAGGGGCTGGCACATGGATGGAAGGAGTTTTCCACACCAAGGCTCATAAAACACTGGCACAGGTTGCCCAGAGAGGTGGTGGATGTCCCATGCCTGGCAAAATTCAAGGTCAGGTTGAACGGGGAGCAACCTGATCTAGCTGAAGATATCCCTGCAGGTGGGTTGGACTAGAAGAAATTAAAGGTCCCTTCCAACCCAAACTAATCTGATTTTGTGGCCATCACCACCAGGGCAGCTGGGCCCAGGGCTCAGATTCCCCCTGGGGATGTGGGTAAATGAGCTCTGTGCAAAGTCCTGCAGCTCCAAAGGGGCACGAGCATCTTGACAGGGCCTCTAACATAAGGCATGTGTATGTGTGAGCCATGGCATGAATCATCAGGGCCTGGAACGGAGCTTTATTTAGGATGCAGAGTCAGAGAAAATTCCACCCTTGCCCCGGGAGGAGGGGAAAGCAGGTGTTTTTTTCCATAAACTGTCCTTAGCCCTAAAGTTAATGGCCATAAATTAAACTGGGGAGGGGAATAGCAGATATTGCTCTGGGAATCCACGTGCGTGGAGGTGAAAACTGGAGGTTTTTTCCTTTTTAAATCAAAATCCAAAGAAATGTCTGTACCTTTTTCCTTTCTGGCTGACAGCTCACGCAGTTTGGAGGACTGCACCTTTCCACCCTCCTGCCTGGACTGGCTCAACCCAGCACAGGGATGGGCAGGATGCAGGAATCCCACAGCCCCTGCTCCCCTCTGGGTCCGGGCTTTGCCGCTGTATTCCTCCCTGGAGCGAGTTGCAAGGGATTTCTTGCAGTTTTTTGGCTGAAAGAAACCCCAAATATTCTTGATATCTAATTCTTCCCTTTTTTCCCTAAAATCACACAATTTCTCTCCTGTGAGAGAGGATGCACTGGGAGCCTGGCACCCAGAATCACCAGGCACATCCCACTATTGCAGCTCCCAGAGATGGAGAGGGGAAAAGGATGTTGCTTGTGGAAGAATTCCCTTGCCCACGGCAGGAGCTTGGAATGGGAAGATGTTTATGGTCCCTTCCAACCCAACACATTCTGTGATTCTCTGATCTTCAGCTATTCCTTTGGACCTTATTTCCAGGTGCTTTTCCAAGTAGATTTGCCTCTTTCCCGTGTGCTTCAACTCGCAGATCTTCCGAAGCAGGCAGGAGGAAAAAAAAAACCGAAAAAAAAAGGAAAGAAAAAAGAACAAAAAAGAAAAAAAAAAAAGAAAAGAAAACCAAAAGCCCTGGGGCTAAATTGAAGCCATTAGTAGCCTCAAACTGATGACAGGGCAATAAATTACTAATTAACCTTCGGGGCGAGTTCAACACCTTGGGGATACGTGTGAAAACACGGAGTAATAAGCCCTGACACAGCCAGGCAGCGGCGGCTCCCGCCGGGCCGGGACAGGCAGCGCTGCCTCGGCTTTTGCGGGAATTCTGCACGGATTAGGGCGGCCAGGGAGCAGCGCAGTGGGGGCACCGGGGCTGGGACCTCGGACCTCGCCTGGCCTCAGTCCTGAAAAAAACTCCAACCGCGTTTCTGCCTTGTTTTTGCAAAGCTGCTTCTTCCTCGGGTGTCTGGTTTAGTGCAGCCAGGCTTTAAAAAAAAATGAAAAAAAAAAAAAAAATAGATGGTGGTCGCATAATGCAAAGGCTTTTTTATAGCTATAAATGCAGATATATGGATATGTCACTGTGATTCCAGAAGCAGGAGAGGATCATAATTAACCCGACCTGAGCCCAGGCCCTGCAGGTTTTCTGCGGTTGTTTGAATGTTATTCTCCAGCAAGGAGGGGGAAACGTAATCCTGACCACCCATGGAGTGTGTGGAGCTCTTGGAAATGGGAACATTGTGGGGACAGGGAGCTGTGATTGCAGGGAGCTGTGGCAGGAAGAAATCCCCAGCTCTGTCCTGGGTGATGATGAAGAGACAACACACGCTCGAGGCAGTGAAGGGCAAAGCTCTTCCCACATCAGAAAAAACCCCAAAACATCCAAGCTTTCGGCTTGCTTAAAGAGGAGCCCAAACCCACCTGAATTTGCACAACCAATGCTCTAAGAGCCCCCAACTTCTCTTTTTAATTCTTTTTAATTCCCCTCCTGCTGGGGTGAGCATTTGCAAGGTTCATGCTTCAGCATCTTGCTGCTGATCAAGCAGGGGGCTGTGCCAAGAGTGTTGCATCAAGGTCTTTTCAGCTGTAATGGTGTGTGACAGTTCTCAGAGCAGATATGGCTCACCTAATCATATTTTAATAGCCCTACCTTGTAGGAAAGGACTGGCTCAGAGTGTACTCAGTAATATTTTAATTTCTGAGCTCTGATGAGCATAATTTTGAGCAGGTATTCAGTTTCTGCGTGTTCTCAATCGTGCTCCCAGATGTTCGATGCCAACGGGCTCGAAAGAGCAACTGCACAAATATAATATTTAATACCCAATGTCAGTTTGGGTGTTCCACTCAATTTCCTGGAGAGATCTTTAAATTCATCTTATTTAGCTTGAATACCCAATCAGTTCCATACTCCAGCTCTGTAATTCTGCACAACTGAGTTCTCTAATTTCTGGGATGGAAATGTAGAGCAGATGTAAAAGGGGAGAGGAGGGAAGGGGGGATGTTCCTGGGCTTTCTGCAGTGCTGGTTATCAGTGCTGGTGGGATCAGGGAGGGAAAAGCCTGTCAGGATTTGCAACAAATGCAGCCCCAGATGCTTTGGACACTAAATGAGGGTTTGGAGAGGAGTTTGGACAACCAAGATGTCCCTAACTCTGAGAAATCACCCTGCTGGGGTGACCAGTTCACGGTGGGATTAAATGGTCCGATCCCATTAAGTGAGCCTGAGCTATTGGGGAGGTGGAAAGGGCACTGAGATTGCAGGGTGCTGCTGCTGAAGGTGAATTTATGGCTTTCTGGGCAGTGGGATGGGGCAGGGAAGGAGCTGTGATCCTCTGGGGTATCTCTGAGGCAGCAGGAACTCATTTCTTGCTGATTGCCTTGGTGCAGCACAGGATGTTCCTCTGCCAGCCTGTGGCCACCAGTTGTCTCTTCACCTACGAGTGACCTCTTTGGTCAGCTGAAACACCTCCAACCTCTGTCCATACTGCCCTGGCATTATCCTGGGGTTATTTGTGCACTGGGCATCAGCAACAACAGGAGAAAGCCCCTTTCCATGCTCTGATTCCCATCTCCTGCTCACTGCTGACCCCACACAAACACCCAGCTCTGCTCCCGAGAATGCCTGCGTCAAACCCAACCCAGTTCCCGGCCAAGCCAGTCCAATGGTTCAAAACTGGAGCTGGGAGAATCCCAAGGGAGTGGGAACAGAGCGGCCACTGGCCTGGCAGAAGGCAGGGGAGCATAACCCCTGCAGCAGCCTCAAAAATGCTCCCAGGCGTGGAAATTCAGCAGCTGCCACTCTCAGTGTTATCCATCACTGTGCCCTTTGAACACAGCGCAGTTATTTGACCTTTTTTTCCTGCTTTAAAAAGAAATACAATAAAAATGCAATTCTGGCTGCTGCTCCTCGAGCACAACTGACCAAGCACCATATATAGTATCAACGAGGGACAGCCGTGGACTTCCTTCCATCTTCTTAAGCAATTCCCCTTCCTACAGCTCTCTCCAAGCTGCATTAATCACGGGCTTCTTCAGAGTAAACGGGATTCATCTTCCCCCTCGCCTTTTCCCTGGTGTTCTGCAGCAAACCCTGGATGCGTGTGGGATCCTGTGCATCTCCCAGCCTCGCTGGGGATGGGATGCAGAGGAAACAGGAGCTATTTCCATCAACTCGAGCCTCACAGCGTTTCCTGCTCCTCCAGGCAGATCAGTCCCAGGTGGTCAGAGCCCCCTGAACACTCAGGTCAAAAATCCTCACTTTCTCTGAGCTTCCTTGCCAAGACTAAAAACATTTTTGCTGAGAGACCTATCCTAACTCTTCAGTTTAAAGACCTCAGCAGCCTCAAAAGCTGCATCCTGGGCTTTGGGTATTTGCTCTGGAATAGCTCAGAAGGCGCTTCAGAATCTACATAGGTGAATGCCTGTTTCTACCTGTTGGCATCTTTATTTGCCCAGGAGTTTCTCCCTTTTCTTCTTCCCAAATGCCTTTGCCAAAGGACTCCTTGGAGATGTGCTCAGTGTTAAGCAGACAAGTGTAATGTCATGCATGTATTCATAAGACATAAAAAGCCCCCAAATCCCATGTTTTATCTGAGCTAATCACAGTTTTTCTCTCACTCAGACAATGTAGATCCTTCATGTCCTTGCAAAGAAAAAAAAAATTCCTTAAAATGCTTTTTTTTCCTCATCTTTCTTTTTATTTTAATGGGAAAGTCTCTCCAGTTTTGCCACATAAAAGTCGATTTCCCTTCATCTGTAGCAGTGCTGATTGCAAAGCCTGGGAGATCTTTAATTAAATTGCTTGGGCTTCGTGTATTTCTTTCAGAGAAAACCATCAAAATAGCATTTGTGTCTCGTTACAGCTCCAACAGCAACATTATCATCTTTGCCTTCTTGTATTACTTATTTTCATCAAAAATTTACCAGCTCCTGGGCAAAGATCCCTCACTTTGGAGAAAAGAGTGGGACTCACTCCGTCTTCCAGGGAAGCTGGGAGTGACAGAATTTCTGGGGAGATTAACCCCACCAAAACTGTCCATGCCCTCTGGCTGTGCCACTGTAAGCAGCCATCCAGCTCCCGGGGCAAGGACCTCTTCCTAAAGACAGAATTGACCTTGGAGAAACACCAGAAATGATGGAAAGGGATGAGGAAAAGTCACCTCCCACCCGTGGTGGCCTGGGACACTTTGTGGGCGATGTGCTAAGGGCAGACATGCTCTGAATTTTTCTCCTTAAGTTGGAGTCGGGATATTCACCTGCTTTTTTTCCTGGTGAAGATGCAGCTGAGGTCCCTTCACTTCCCTGAGGTTCAGGGAAGGTGTGGTGGGAGAGGACCAGGGATGGATCACAGTCTGGTCTCCCAGCTCTGGGGCTTCAGGACATGAATTATCAAAGCTTCAGGACACTCTAAAGCCACCTTGGTCACTTGTCCATGGTCCCTGCTGGACTCATCCGTGGTGGCCTCAAAAGCCACCCTCACAGATGATGCCTGAGGGTGGGAAGGGGGACACAAGGGACACATCCCTTTTCCCCCTGCTGCTTCCACTCCCTGAGGCTGGGGCACTGCTTGCCCCTGGCACTTGTCCCCTGGTGTTGTGTCCCCGATGCCACAGGACGTCCCCGTGCCCTGGCAAGTGCCATGTGGGCACAGTCAGTCTCAGGCCATTTATTTTTACTCCTCGGAGTAAACACCCTGCTGAATTTGTCACTGTGATTTAGGAGGTGCCAGATTTTTCTGGTGGCGATTTTTTAAAATTTTTTTTTTTGGTTTAATTTTCCTGCTCGACACCTTCCACTCCATCTCTGGAATGTCACTTCAGCTTTCACCAAGGATTTCCCCAGGCCTGGAATACTCAAAGTCTGAGCTCTGTGTCTCCAGCCTTCCCCAGGTGCTTTCTCAGACAAAGAAGAAGACAACAAAATTATCCTTCTCTTTTACCCAGGACCCATTTTATGTGCTGAAAATAGAAATATCATTTTAAACGAGCTGCTCAGAGAGACACAATCACCCAAATACAGACAAAATCACTTAAATATTTTGAAACTGGCAATTTCACATATTTTAATTACAGACTGCAGTGATATTCTGCTGAAAGCAATTACATTGTAGCTCTTCCCACACACACACAGGGAAGTCCTGGGAGTTGTGCTCCTCTACAACTTAAGCATTTAAGGCATCATGGATGTTTTTATTTTTAAAAATCCATTTTTTCCAGTGTTTTGCAACAAAGCAAGAGGTTCATTGTTCTGGACATGGCCTTATTGAATATTTGTGGGGTAATTGAGGTAGGTGAAGGTGGGTGTGTTGATTCCTGAAGCAGAAACACACGAGAACAACTTTTTCCCCCCACTTTTTGAATGGCCTCTTGTTTTTTGCTGGGAAAATGGCCCTGCCCTGCTTCGTCAGGACTTTTTAAACTTGCCACGGCCAGCAAAGATACTTCTGTTTAAAATCAGAGAAATGCTCCCCTCCAAAGCTCCAAATGAATGATATCTGTTTCCCTGGCTTGGACTGGCCAACGAGCAGGGCTTGCTCAAATGTGGTCGAGACACTCAGATCCAGTTCATGCTACCGATACCCCTTGCTCTCCCCTCAAAATTAACCCAGATGAATGGGGCCTTTTGTCATGAGGAAAGAAACGGGCAGGAATCACAATAATCTCTTTCTAGCCAGGCTTCTGTAGCGTGGGGTGAGGCAAGGGCTCGGCCCGGTGCTGGAGAAGAAGGAAAACAGCAATTTCTCCGCGGTTTCCGTGGCGTGTTGGAAGCTGAAGGCGATCTTCTCGCACGCGGCTCCGAGCACCTCGGGCTGGTCACTCCCCTTGACTCCGTTCCAGCCCTTCAATGCCGTGGGACTGGGGACCATGAATCACATCCTTCACATCGCCTGGTAGCCCTCAGGTGATGGGAGGTGGCAAAACATCTCCTGGCTTGTGAGGTTTTCACGCACGCTTCCCAAGGCCAAGCCTTTGCTCTGGGTGAGAAGTTACACTTCTTTCCTGTTATTCTAAAACTAAGTACTTTGCACATTTGGGAAATATTATTAAGTAATAGTCTGAGTGACGGGCTGTGGTCGGAGTTAATTTCTTCCAGTTCTCCAAGTGTCTAATTACACTTTCTTCAGTGCTAAGAGGACGGATTGTGTCGAGTGTGCAAAGACCTCTTGTTTAAACTTAAAACAAAACACACAAAAAGAGAAAACCCTCGGTTCATCGGTGAAAGTCGGGACTAGGGGCATAACCCAAAAGTCTTCTGACAACTGTTCATGGTTCTGTACATCTTCCCCCAGGCACCCTCGGAAGAGCAAAACCCACCGGGCAGATGGCACCAGGTAAATCCAATCTCCCTTTAATACAGTTCTAGTATTTCCCAGCTTAAAGCTGAGTCTGGCTTTAACTTAGACCCAGGTGAAGACCTTGTTAGGCAAACATAGACAGCCCCATTTTTAAGGAGTTATTCTCCACTTCCTTGCACTCCCTGTGGAGGGGACGCCATGCCCAGATATCCATCCCCAGTCCAGGCTGCTGCAAAGTGGAGTGGGCTCTGGAAAGGGCCTTGGGCTGATGTGTCTTGTGCCAGAGCTGGGGCAGGACAGGAGAACATCCATGGAATCTCCAGCACATCGGTGATTTGGTCAGACCCCATGACTGTGCTGTGTTTAGAGAGAGTTTGAGCTCGGTTCATGGAAGACCAACAGAGCTTTCACATGGAAACACCTCTCAGGAGAAGGACAAACTGTTTGGAGGAAATTTCCACCTCTTTGCCTTGTGGCCAATTTAGACGACCAAACACATCCTGCAGATGATTTTTCTGGTGGTGATTTCAAATTCCTTGGGGTGGGGGGTGGCAGGGGAAAGAGAAGAGGGGCAGAGCCACAGGAGGGGCTGTGAGAAAAGCCAGGGACACATCACCCTTCAGTACCAAGGACACGCTCTAGGAAAGCACCGCCAGCTTGGTCGTGCTCACCAACCACCACATCAACCTTAATTTGGGCTGATCACAAGTTTTTTGTCAGTCCTTGACTTTGGCCATGCTCAAAATAAGGATTTCATGGTTATCAGATGCTTTTTGGTCCCTGTGTTCTCTGATTTCTCAGAGGGATGGACACATCCAGTTTGGATGGTGGCTCTCAGGATCAGACGTGGAATCCTTCGAGACCGGGCGAGCTCAGGTTGTGATTTATTTTTCTTTCCTGGGGTTTGTGACCGAATCAGACGGGAGAGAGGAAGTGAAGGTTTGTTCTTTCTAAAGATTTATTTCGTTACATCTGCAACAAGTCAAGAGGAGAACGGGGTAGAAAGGCTTTTGGTTTTGGGCCTGGAACAAAGCTCGGGACTTGAGATAAACAAATGGGGGGAAGGAATTATCAAAGAGAGAGCTGGCCACAGTCTTTGCTATGAGTTGTTTGTAACAAGCTGAGAAACTTTGGGAACTTAAACCAAACTGAAAGTGCATGGGGGCAAAAGGAGAAGCAGATGATTGAGGTACCTCGAGCAAGAAAATGGGGATACTTGACATGGAAAACATCCTGAACTTTGGATTAGAGGACCCAGCAGCTTCTCAGGTCTGTGGTTGCCCTCTCGTTGATTTGATAGCCGTGGGTAAGCTCTGTTGGCTCATCCATGAGTGAGGTGGTGATGCTTTCTTAGTTTTTACATCTCTGAGACAAAACACAGGCACTGCTGTGGGCAGGGAAGGATTGTGACCCCGTGAGCTTCACCTGCCGGGTGTGATGTGTGGCTGCACCCACAGCCAGGAGCTGCAGCCACACACAGGATTTTTCTCAGAGTTGGCTGAAAATATCCAGTAATTTTGATTTCCTATTTACAATCCCAAGTAATTAAAAAGAAATACTGCAGAACAACAGTGTCACCCCATCCAAGTTTCCACTTTGGTAAGTAGGTGTTAGTAAGTCCTACCTGGTGTTCAGGAGGGTGTAGGAGCTGAATTACTCTGTGTAGGTCAGTGGAGGTGGTGAAAAACAACAACAGTTCTGAGAGACACAGCGTTTGTTAAAAGAAAAAAAAATTATTTCTCTGTAGGGAAGGAAAAAAGGGAAAAAAATGTTTAAAGTTTCATTTCCATGGTGTTAAAATAACAACAGCAAAAGCCAGCCAAAGGAATTAAACGCATGTTAAGGAAATTTAAAAGAGTTACTCTGAAACGAATGCCAGCTTGCTTTGCTGAGCTCCTGAGTCACCAAAATCCCACAGAGCACCTCCTAAAAAGCTTAGGCTCTCCACAGATCCTTAGGATCACAGTGTCTCCCTCAGGAATTTGGTGCCCTGGGCTCTGGGAAGGAGAGATAACCCCTCCAGAAGGTCCCACCACAGGTCTGCCAACACTTCCCCTTTACCTGTGCTGAGTGCTCTTTATCTCCCTGATACTCTATCAGCCTGGCCAGGGCAAGGCTCCCAGATAGTCAAGTGGCTCAATTAGCAGTAATTAGCGCAGTGAGAAACCCGCTCTGGGCTGGGATGGAGCAGGTCCATGTCTTCTGGTCCCTCCAGAGGAGCTGTGGGGTTGGGTGGCCATTGGCCCGGTAACTAGGATGGTTTTTGTGCTGTTGGTTCCTTTTTCCTGCTGGGCTTGATGGGGCTGGGCAAAGCCTAAAAATGGGAAAATGGTGGAGATGATTCAATCTGGGCAGGGAGAGGCCATGGGAGGCTCCCACCTCCACACGGGTGCATTGCAGAGCCATCGGGCTTCCTAAAACTGGTCTTGCAAGGGATAGTCCATGACCATAAAGTACCTTGGTAGGGGCTGCAGCTCCTCACTGGGATGGGGGTTTCTCAGTTTGATGGGGACTATGAAGAACTGGAAGATGTGAGTGTCTCTGTTCCAGAGATAACAGGGATCTTCTACAGCAACAAACCCCTCGGGATGCCCCAGCCATCAGCACATCCTACAGGAGGAGAGGGAAAACCTCAGTCAAGAGGTTCAGGATATTTCCTGCACACCAGACCACCTTGCATGGCTCCTCTCTCACTTTCCCCAATTTTTTGCTTCGGATTTGGTTTTGCCTGCACTTTCTAAGCACTCACCCTCGAGGTGAGGGTGGTCCTGTCTCCAGTCCCAGCGATGTCCCCGCTCCCCCTGCAGACACACGGTTAAACCCCTGTGCAAACACCTCCAAACCAAGGGTTGGCCGTGACAGTCCTCGGTGCTGCTGGCCAGAAACCTGTAAAGCAGAAGGGAAATGGTTTTGGTGGCAGAACTACAAATGCTCCGTAAAGCACAGCTTGTTTCGGGGCTTTTTATGTGGTTCTGTGCTGACTTTTGGTCCCCTAATTCACAGCAGAAGCGGAGAAGAGCGAGGCAGAGATTGAGCATGAATCCCCTGCACTTGGTTAATGGGAACAATCACAGAAGTTTCTTCTTTTTCTGCTGCCAAGCTGTGATATGAAATCATTCTCTGGGTTCCTGTTTCCATGGGAACAATTAGTTTCATGCCGTTTTGGTCTTACACATCAATGAAGTGATTAACTAAATGAAGGCAAACACTTCATAAACGTATTGTCTCACGCAATAATCGAGTAGCTACCAAGTGCCACAGCTAAATCCACTTAAAACGCAGTGAAACCAACCCCACAAAACGCTCCGGAGCGTGCGAATATTTATTGATCTGATACAGCACATCACCCGTGGGCCAAAAATACCGAAAATTCCAACCTTGGGTGTTTAGGTGTTGCTGGCTTTTGAGCCGAACCGCGTTTTCTCAAAGGGTCTGATCACCTTGAGCCATCTCCAGGAGAGGCTTTGGGGACCTGTTGGGTGATGCTGATGGGTTTCAGCTGCCCGGAGCTGCCCGGCAGCCGCCGGCCCATCCTGCGGGCCAAGGCCAGCCGAGGGCAGGGGACGTGCGGGACCTCGTAGCCCCGCGGTGCGTGCGCTCCCAGGGCCGTGCCTGGTCCCCGGCCTTCCTCCAAGGACTCCACATATTTTCTCCTTCAAACAAAATATACAAAGAGTCCACACGGCACGGAGTGGAATTCAGGGCTCTGCCCGCTCCCTCCCCGGCACATCTGGGAGCCTTTCCCTCGCAGAGCTGAGCAGCTGCACGGGAGAGAGGGAGGGAGGGAAGGAGGGAGGGAGACTCCTGTGCTCTGCCATGGAGCAAAGCGAGGGCTGAAATGGGGATGGAATCCAGGGATGCTGCCGTGGGTGGCTCAAGTGGGACAGGGACAGGATGGCAGGGAGGGGCAGCTGGGCTGGGTGCTGGGCAAGAGTGATTTCCTGGGCTTCACTTCTGAAAATGAGCCACTCAAAAGGCTCAGAAGGAGTGGGAGTAACTTACTCTAATGAGTTGTTAAGGAAGAATTTACCATGCACCCCTAGATTTTGGACCCTGAATTCTTACTTCACTGGGCAGTGGATCAGATCCTTTCTTGATACCAGCCCTCAGAGAAAAGGAAATTACGTTTTCCCCTGCATTCAAGAGGGATTTATAGGCAAAAAGAAATAGTAACCTGATTTCTGTTTAGCAACTTGAGAAAAAGAATTTTTCTTGGAGCATTCCCTTTTCCCCCTTTTCATTCTCTTGCTTGGGAATGGTGTCCTACACGGTCTCTCCCTGGTCCTGATGGATGGTCAGATCACACTCAGTGACCCCTTGCACAGCTATTTCTTGGATGAAGACACCTACTTGGCTCATCCAGCCAAACTCAACAGAGATTTCACAGAGAAACTTCACATGGAATCACTTTTTGTCCTGATCCCAAAGAACACCATTTCCACATGGGGGGGAATGGTTCCTCCACGTGTGCAGAGCGGCCCCTCGCTGTCCACTGCTGTCCTTTCTGTCACCCTTTCTGCTGACGAGCTGGCAGGTGCTGAATCACCTCAACACGACATGAACTGTTCTGGGATGGATGAGGGAAATACACAGAGCTGTTTCTCCACGCATTTGCTTCCATGTGACAAAGCTGTCTCTCCCTTTCTCCCACGTGCCCCACTGCCTCCTGACTTTCCTGCTTATTTATCCTTCCCTCTGGCTGCATCATGAGCTAAAAGCAGCCTTGTTGTCCTAGGAAGGAACCAGGGATACGATGATGCCTCACAGGGCTGGCTGCCACATCCCACCCTTCCTTGATCTACCTGGACCCATTAAATCAACTAAGGAAAAAGGTGCAAAGCCACCCTCCTCCAGGACACTTGGAAGCTGGAGCTGTGTCCAGATGCAGATTCCCACCAAATCTGGACAAGGGAAGAGGCTCAAGTCTCCACTCCATGGCCAGTGTAAACATCCCCCTGGAGTCTCCGTGCAGAGCCAGCCTTGAATCTCTCCCTGCTATTCCCCACTCCCCTTTTACCACCCAACCTCCTGACCTTGCAAAAATGTGGCACTGGAGGGTCACAGTGTGGGCCTGGAGCAGATGCTGCTTCCTGGGATCAGGGATGGGTGGCCCAAGGGCTGGACAGGGCAACATTCCTGGTCTGGTTGAGATAAGGCAGCCCCACTGTGATTTACTCCAAGGAAGAGGAGCTGAGTCCTGCATGTTCCCTGGCAGATGAGGAAGGGAAAATCCTGCAGGATAAACGCCTTTCAATCTGTCAGTAATGGTTTGCCTTGGAAAAAAACTCGAATTTTGCACAGCTAAAAGCACCAGGTTGGGCTGGACCACAAGCCCAAATGCACTGGGATGCACCAGGATGTGCTGAGCTCATTTATTCCTGGTTTGCTTAACCCCGGCCCAAATCCTCCTGGGTTTGCAATCTTCTCCTGGTTGGATTTCAGTAGCAAAGGTGGGACATAGAGCAGCAGCTTTTCCCGACGAGAAAAACTCATGTGAGATGCTTAAAGGTCAGGGCTTGCTGGGGTCAGAGCTGAAAAAAATGATTGATCTCCCTCACCTGGCTGGAAAAGAGAGAATAAATTCCCAACCCAGAGGTCCAGCATATGGAAAGATAACACAGAGTTAAATCCTTTCTCCAGGGGGAATTTCATGGATCAGTTTGGTGGGAGGATCACGTGTATGTCCCCACCAACACATCCTGCCTTTTCCTTCACCTAATCCCTCACATTTCCACCACGCTGCACACACTGGGAAAGGGCAGAGCCAGACACATCCACGTGCAATCCCTCTGGCCAGCATCCACGGAGAAAAACCTGCAGGAAAACTCTTCCAGTCCCATGCACATCCCCACTGGATCCCAAACATAACCCCGAGGCTCACAGCTGAGGAGACCTGAAGATATCGATGCATGGCCACCATGAAACCTTCAGATCTTCCCACACCTGCAGTGCTGGTCCCAGCCACCAGCCAGCCACTTTACCAGGTGGGACTGGTTCTTCCCTGCATCCCATTTGGATGGCTCCAGATCCTTGCCTGGGAAAGCATTTCCAGCATTTTTGGGATGTTACCAAGCGTTGCCAACACTGGGAACTGTTGCAAAATATGTACAAGGCAAGAGGAGTCCAGATCAGTCTGAGTTAGGACTTCACATTTGAGGTCACCCTGAGAATGTGACATCAAACACAGGATTGAATTCTTTTAATGCATACAAACATTTCACGGAGCACAACAGATGACTTTGGAATTTGACCTTTTACTCATTTTGTTCCCATATATTTTATTACGCAACTTCTTCCCCCCAGAAGAACACCAAGTTCTCCTCCCAATTTATGAACCAAAGCAGAAGAGGTCTCTCTCTGATAAATCTGGTCCTCAGCCTGAAAGAGTTTCTTTCATCACTTCCAATGATCTCTATCCCATCTCAGGGAGGTCACTGCAATGAGTCAGGTAACAAATAGAAAACACACAATTTATGCAACAGCCTGAAATGAAGGAATCTCCCCTTGGAAAAACAATAGGGCCATTGTATTCCCCATCGGAGCAGTCGGGAAATTCTGCTCCTGCGGGGCTGTGATGAATTAAAGGCTTTTCTGCAGCTGATGCAGTTGCTGTTTGCTGCTAAGAAAAGCTGTCTGGGTGTCTGCAGCACGTTAAATCCATGAGTTCATGTTCCCAGCACCAGCAGAACTTGCAAAATAGTGCAGGGGAAGGAGGTGACCAGAGCTGAGTGACTCAGCTCCATGCTGATCTCTCCTGTTTCATGGGATATTGTTCCTCAATTACATGGTGGAGGGAATTACAGCCAAAACAGCTCCTGCTCTGCTAGCACAGCCTCCCAACCTGGCTGGATGGACACGAGGCTGCAGACAGCTCCTCTGCTGCCTGGGCTGTCCATAGTCCTGGTTGTTAGACCCTGTCCTTGGAGGTTTGCAAGGCTCAGCTGAACAAAGCCATGGCTGACCCTGTCTAGAGCTGCTGATGGACCTGCCTTGAGCAGAAATTTGGGCTGGAGCCCTCTGAGATCCCTCTGGATCATGCAGAGACCTCCTGAGTAGGCTGCAGGAGGGGGTATCAAGGCAGCAGGGCCTTCCCTTGACTATATTCCCATTTCTAGTCCGTCAGCCTGGTTTTTATTGGATGTACCCTCCTCTTTTGGCTGGAAGAGGCCACCTGGCAGCAGCTACGGGACATTTCCAGTGGGCTCTGAAAAGCTGGAGCTGTTTGAGCACCAGCAATGGCTCAAACTGCTCTGCCAGCACTTCTGCTGTGCCCCCAGCAGCAGTTCAGGCTCGCTGCGAGACTGAAGAGCTCAAATCCTGGGGTTGGAAGTGAGGAAGCGAAATGCCAAGAACAATAAGCAGAACAATGTCATGAATTTCCTCTGCTGCAGGAGAGTGACAGGGAATATTTTGATGGGCCTGAACAGTTCCGAGCATTGGTTTCACTTAAGAAATTCCAACTGGTTGTGTTTTCTTTTTCCATGTTAGCAATGACTGGAATCGTTCTCAGGGGCACGAATCCTTGGAGTGGATCCTGGGCTCCCGTCTTGCTGCTCCACGGGCTCCAAACCAGTGAAGCAGCTGGGAAAAGGGAGCTGAAACCTGGGGAACTGGCTCTGTCCTGCATCCCCTCTCCCAGAGCACACACATCCCACGTGTCATGTGGAAACTGGATGCACCTGCTGGAGGAGCTGTGTGGGGGCAGACATTATCCACCAGTTATAAATCCTGCGGCTATCAACAGCCTTCAGTAAACATTTGGACAATCCTTCCTACCTCTCACTCGTCCAAATATTTGCATCACACGGGGCTGCTGCCCGTTTCCTGACATGCTGCATAGCTAAGAATATCCTTGGATCCTAGGTCGGTTCCAGCTCGCTGTGATGGATGGACTTATTGGATGAAATAAATGGCTTGGGGAGAAAGAAAGGGGGAAAAAATCTGTCTCCTGATAATAAATCCAGGTCAGAATGGAGTGAAAGAGCTTTCAGTGGGGAATGGTGTTTTTAGGAGCTTTTAGGATCTGATCTGGAGCACCCAAGGGTTAGTAATGAACAGCCCTGAGCTCTTTTAGTGGACTCAGAACACTTTGGCTCTTGGAGGAACAGTTGAAGATGCTCCTGAAAGCTCTTCCTTCCTGCTGCGTTGGAAATGGCCTCAGACAGCTTTGGATGTAAACCAGGAACCTGCTGCATGAAGCCAGGTTTGGTGGCTCTTCCTCCAGGGCAGAGCCTCTTCCAGGTGAATCGCACCAGGAATCACCAGTTTGTAACCTGTGTGCAAAACATTTCACGCAGCAGAGTTGCCAAGCAGAAATAAATCAATTTTTTTTCTCTTAACCTAGAGAGAGAAAAAACAACCCGAACTCTCCTGTAGCAGTTAAAAGGGTTTAGCAGTTAATTGGGTTTAGCAATTAAGAGTTCTAAACACGAAATCTGTGTTTTGTGATTTAAGACCGCTGTGCTGAATAACAACTTTAGGAAGATTAAGCCTCACAACACAATAATTTCAGTCTTTTGCTAAAGAACCGATGTGGCTGGGACTTCAGGGCTGAACACACGCCATAATAAGCCAGTGGATTTTCTGATAGAGTAGTAAAGAAAATAATCAACCCTCAGCTTAACTGCAGGGTAAACACCAACCTGGGCTGGTGGAAGGTGTTGGAGCCCATGGCAGGGAGCTGGAACAAGATGAGCTTTAAGATCCCTTCCAACCCAAACCATTCCACGAGTTTATGATAAAACTGCTCAGGGCTTAAAGTGGCTTTTCCACTGCAGCTTCAGCTCGGACTTTTCCTTTTAATCTTCTCCCCCGTCCGTAAAACCACCAAACCCACTACAAATAAGAGCAGTGAGAAAGTTGTGCCAAAAATGTGTTTTCTAATCGTGATATGGGACAAATCACATGGAGGGTTTGCTCACCCCCAGGTAATTCCCCTCCACCACCCCCCACCGCCTCCAGCATCTCCTCTCTCCCCCCATCGTGCTCATCACTTCCTTCTGGGAAGCCCCAAAACTCCGACCCCTCCTTTGGACAGACTAAACAACATCTGCAAAGCCGCCTGTCTCCCCTGCAGCCCTCTCGGGGGAGCAGAGCCGCTCCCAGATGGCCGGGAGAGAGCCGGTGTCACCGGGCAGGGCGAGCGGCGCTCCCGGGGGGTGCCGGCGAGCGGGGATGTGGCGGAAGCATAAAGCACCTGTTGGGAGGCTATTTAGGGATTAGCCGAGTGCTGACAGACAAATTGGCAAGATTAATAAGAGCAATCAAGGCTGTGTGGGCTCGAGTTGTGAGCTGACATTAATGTGACATCACTTTCATCTGCTCTTGCCTCGCCCCGCGCGGCATCGTTGGGGCTCCCAGAGAGCAGCGCCGTCGGATGCGGGGGTGACAGCCCGGGGGTGTCCTTGAGGCTGTCCCTGAGTGTGCGGCAGGGCAGGGGACAGCCCTATGTGTCCCGGTCCCCACGCAGGGGCTGCCCACGGGGACCCACGGGGCAGGAGCAGCGCGTTAGGGGGACCTCCCGGCCAGCCCCGGTGTCCCCCAGCGCTGGCACCTCTGCAGGGCCTACCTGGCTCTCACAGCACCGGGTCACTTTTGGGGATATTTGCTTCAAAGCCTCTCGCTCTGCTGGGTTTGGGGTTTTTTTTCTGTGCCTCCTACAGAATCGTTTAATGTCACCGAGAAAACGCAACGCTCGGCCGCTCAAAAAAAAAAAAAAAAAAAAAAAAAGAAATAAAATAAAAGGAAAGACGGAAAGAAAGCATCAGGGAATAAAGGTTAATTCCAGGTGCGAGGAGAGAACAAAGAAACTCCTCTGCTGTCGCTCTAAGCCCCACACTTCGAGTCTTCGCTGTCTCGGGGGAGATGGCTTGACACCCTAAAGATATTTTAAGGCAGAAAAAGCTGGTTTTAGAGCACTCCTCTGCCTCCAAAACCCAGGGGAAATTCTCCCCTGCATCTCTAGTGCAGCACAGCCACTGCGTGGGGAAAAAATCCTGTAGGGTTTTTTCATTTTCCCTTTTTTCCCTTGTCTTCTGGACACCTTCCGTGCTAAAATCTCCCTCGCCCCGAATTCCGTTCGCATCCCCTTCCAACGATTTTCTTGGTGCTTCCCTCAATAGGGGATCCTTACAGGAGTAAAACATCTGAATGTCCGAATCCTCCAGGTCTGCCGGGCTCTGCCGCATGGGCTCCTCCGCCGAGAGCTTTTGCCCACAAAAGGAAAGTGTTGAAAAGGAGCGAGATGCCAAAGCCTGAGCGCACGTTCGCTCCCAGAGCTCCTGGGGAGGAAAAATCCTCTCCCTGGGATCTAAAGTGGATCCCTCCGTGCTGGGAATTTATCGAATATGGGGGGGAAAAATCTGTAAAAATCGGATTTTTAGTTATCAGCTGTTCAAACTTTCAAATGCAGATAGGGATAGAAGCAGATGGGGGGGTCAAGAGTAATTTTGGAGAGAAGTTTCATTAAGAAAAAAAGAAAGAGACTGACCCCAAAACCAGACTCTGAAAACAAAGCCACAGGATGATGATTGCTGCTCCAACCTCCCAAAAAAATTAATTTAAAAACTCCCTATATTTTAATTTTAATGTAAACCAATTAATTTTATTTTCTTAGTCGTATTTAAAAGGACTGGAGTTATGTTACATATACAAACTTATATATCCCGTCCTAACTGGGTAAATTAACGGGGTTTTTGGAGTGAATTTCAGGTTCCTCCAATCTCCACCGGCAAAGACAAACCCCTGAGCACAATATCCCAGCAGCCGGGGTTTTGGGGGGCATAATTCCATTGCCATTGGGACCCTTTGGGCGGGGTCGAGGTAGATTCAGGGAGGGCGAGATGAACCCCCCTTTTCCCTGCCCTCCCCCAGAATCCCAGGACACGTTTTTGTTGTATTATGGCTAAATTTTGGAGATTTTTTTTGTTTTCCCTGCAACCCTTCTCCATCCCCTCCTTCTACACCGGGAAACCACACGGAAGGGGCAGCCCCAGAGATCCCTAATTTCTCGCCGCTAAAAATCATAATTGTACATCGCTTTTTAATCAGATTTGCTGCCCCAAAAGTGATTAGGTTGAAAGTACACAGCTCAGACCAATCCGGCAGCAACAGCGCGGGCATTCAGGGGTCTGTTTGTAATCTCAGCCTTTTTCGTTAACATAAACACGACTTCAACCCAAATATACACGGCCACCTACGGAGCGAGCGCGGAGCCGGGCGCGCCGCTCTCCCGCGGGGGTTAAGCCGGGCTTAGCGGCCGCGCAGCCGCGCGTGGAAACCCCGCGGGGAAATCGCTGCCGAGCCACACATCTCGCTCGTGTCTTTCGTGGGGAAAGAGCAGGGAAAGAAGGAAGCGCTGAACGCCATCTCCCCCCTGCCCAGAGCCGATCCCGGCGTGTTTTCCCTTCATCCTCTGGTCCCGAGAACGGGACAGCGGCCGGGCCCGGGCCCCACCGGAGCGTTCTGCCCGCCGGAGCCTTTCCCTCCCTCTCGCACCCGTTTTCCAGGGGAAAAATGATATTGTCTAAGTCGTATCTTTGGTTTCGCAGGAAAATCATTCCCCTCTCCGGACTTGCTGAGTTGCTTTCTTTGGGGTTTTTGCTTTTGGGTTTTCTCTCTCATTCTGCCCTTTTTCTGTCTTTTTTCGCACTTCTTTCTTTTCGTCTTTTCTCTTGGTCTTTTATTCTTTTTCTTTGAATCTTTCTTCTTTTATTTTTCAATCCTTTCATTTTCTTTCATTTTCTTTCTTTCTCTTTCTCTCTTTCTCTCTTTCTCTCTTTCTCTCTTTCTCTCTTTCTCTCTTTCTCTCTGTCTTTTCTTACAGCTTTTCCTCTTTCTCTCTATTTTTCTCTTTCTCCTAATTTCTTCCCTTTTTTTCCTTTCATTGCTTCTCCATTTCCCTGTTTCTCCATTTTCTTTCACCCTTTCTCTATTTCTCACTCCCTTTCTCTTCATTTGTCTTAATTTTTTTTCCTCTCAATTATTTTTGTTTCTCTCTCATATTCTCTTTCTTTCTAGTTCTCGATCTTTAGATAATTTTCTATCTCTATATTTTCTTTCTTTCTTTCTTTCTTTCTTTCTTTCTTTCTTTCTTTCTTTCTTTCTCTCTTTCTTTCTCTCCTTCTCTCTCTCTCTCTCTTTTCTTACAGCTTTTCCTCTTTCTCTCTATTTTTCTCTTTCTCCTAATTTCTTCCTTATTATTTGTTTCCTTTTTTGCTTCTCCATTTCCCTGTTTTTTCATTTTCTTTCACCCTTTCTCTATTTCTCACTCCCTTTCTCTTCATTCGCCTTAATTTCTTTTTCTCTCAATTATTTTTGTTTCTCTCTCATATTCTCTTTCTTTCTAGTTCTCGATCTTTAGATAATTTTCTATCTCTATATTTTCTTTCTTTCTTTCTTTCTTTCTTTCTTTCTTTCTTTCTTTCTTTCTTTCTTTCTTTCTTTCTTTCTTTCTTTCTTTCTTTCTTTCTTTCTTTCTTTCTTTCTTTCTTTCCCTCTTTCTTCCTCTTTCTTTCTCTTTCTTTCCCTCATTCTTTCCCTCTTTCCCTCTTTCCCTCCTTCTTTCCCTCCTTCTCTCTTTCTCCTTTCCTCCCTTCTGCCTTCTGGTCCTTCTGTTCTCTCTTTCACTCTTTTATCCTCTCTCCTCTCTCCTCTCTCCCCTCCAGCACAATCTCTCTCCGTACCCATTTATTTATTGTAGTGTTTGGAAACATTTCTGTTTTCCTTTCCTGGGGCTGCGGGACAAACCAGAACCAGGGCTCTGCTCCAGCTCTGCTCCAAACCCTCTTCCCGATGGAAAGAAAAAGCCCTTTCCTTCTGTGCCAGCGCCAATTTCCCAGCCCGGTTGTGTTTGGCTCAATCGCAGCCGCTCCAGCTCAGCCGGGAGGGTTCTGATACCGGACCCGCTCCCACTCGGGCAGATTTCGATCAGTTTTAGGGCTCAGCCCCACTCCCAGATGCCCCCACGCGTGGGGCGGGGGGACCCGGGCCCCGCACCCGCAGCAGCCCCGCGGTTCCGGGTGGAGAAAACTCCTTCAGCCCGCGGTGCTTTGAGCGAAGTGGTCAAATCCGATCGCTTCCAAAGGAGAAACGAATCATCCTGGAAGGGAAATTCTGATGCTGCAGCCGCAGCCCTCGAGCAGCGTCTTTGCCCGCAGGCATCCCGCAAACCCTGCGGGAGAAAGGGATTTGAAGAAATTCCTTCAAGAAATTCCTTCATTCCTCGATTTTAAGGAGGTGTCATGAGAAATTATTTGGTGTATTTTAACAACTTGAATTTGAGGGAGATTAAGAGAGAGGAGCTGCGAGTGCTGCGCAAAACGCGCTGGGGTGTTCTGCAGTTTTGCCAGCGGTTCTTAGAACAGGAAAAGCCAAACCATTTCTGGGTTCATAATTCGAATTTTTAGTGAGTTCTAGGCCAGTTTGGGTGTTCAGTTTTGGTGCGGTTTTTCTTTCTTTTAGGTGGAGTTGTTTTGTTGTTGTTTTCAGTGGGTCGTTCTTTTGGGGTTTTGGGGCTTGGGGTTTTTTGCTTTTTTTTTTTTTTACAGAATTCTTCCCAATTCCTCTTCGGCTTCCCCACACGCACATCTTCTACCTCAAAAGCCCCAAAAAGATGCACAGTGGGAAGACGGACACATGGATGCACCCGTTCCCTTCCCGTTCCCAGGATGGCTCTCCCCAAAATAAAAATCAATCCCTTCGCTGCAGAAATCGTTTAATTTCGGGGCACAACAACCCGTGCTGGGGCAAGTTTTCCCCACCTTGGCTCGGGCATGTCAAACACCCACAGCGCATCTTTCCCGGGAATGCCAGCCGAGCTTTATATTCCCTGCAGAACATTCTTTAAAGCCGCCCAAAATCGCTTTTAATATTTAAGTGGGAACTGGTTGTGCGAAAGGGGTCGATTTACGAGGCTCTCTTCTGTTATCAGGAGGTGAAGAAGATGATAAACTAATTTTTGGTGTCTTTAAACTCTCTGCTCCGGCAGCTGCAAAGCAAAGGGGTCCACGAATCTGCACCACCCAGAGCCCGCTGGTGCACAACATCATTTGTCGGGAATTCTAGCGATGGAAAACAGTTTTTGTCGGGAAAGTTTCCAAGGAAAACGATCCCCAGGTCTTTGCAAAGAGAGAATCAGCGAGAGCACAACTGCGGTTGTTTGCAGGGAACTTCTGACGGTGTTTGTGAGCGCGTGTCCTGAGCCCCCACTTTGGGTTGGGAAATGGGGGATCAGGGAGTTTCTGTGCGGGATTTACTGTAGAAATAAGGGTAAAAAAATGGAGGCTACCAGGCCGTTCTGCAGCCCAGCCCCTCTCCCGGTGCTTTTCCTTGCTCCACAGGAGTATTCCGAGTTTCCCTACAGTAAAAGCTGCTTTTAAAAGTGGGGGAACTTTCTGTGTCCCTGGGCAGCGTGGGCAGGGCCAAGAGGGTTCTGTAGCACCAGGGACCTTCTCTCACGGGGCTTTGTTTCCCCGGCCGGGCACCGGGCAGGGCGGTACCTCCAGGGGCATCCCTGTCCTCAGCATCCCTCTCTGTTCCTGCCGCATCCTTCCCCACGGGGCACTGCCTGGATGGCTCTGCCACCGCAGCTCCGTCTCCCCGCTCGGCAGGTGACAAAGCACAAGGGGTGGTGGCTGCTGGGGACCTCGGCACCTGCCCAGGGCTGTGCCCAGCTGCTGGCACCCCCTCTGCCCCCGGGGCCGGGTGATGCTCGGTGGTTCCGTGTTGGTCAAGGTCATTTCTCCCTCCAAGGAGCCCACCTGGACCTGCACCCCGGGGCTCTCGTGGGTCCCCCCAGCCTCCCTTCGGGGTCTTCCTCTTGGAGATCCCGCTGTCCTCACCCCCAGGGTGCCGTCCGCTGGAAAAGGGAGGCCGTTTTCCGCATGTCCCCGCGATATTTAGGAGCAATCCCCGCAGCACCTTGCCCGTCATTTATCCCCACAATGGACACGCGTGGAATAAAATAATGCTCCTGCTTTATGCGGGACATTCCGTTTTAACTTCTCTCACCTCTCCGTGCAGACGGATTTTGTGGGACACCCCGCAATGGAGCTGGTGGCCTTCGCCTGCCCGAAGTTAAAACTCCCCCTTCCTCTAACACCGGCACATTGATGGGATTTCGACGGGGTTTTGGTTTAAACTTGGGGGGGAAAAAAAACCCAACGAAAAAAAAGGTTCCATAAGGCTGGAAATAAGGCTGAGCCCCGTGGAATTCCCTCGTCCTCCTCGTTTGGTGGAGACCCCCGGCCCGGACTTTTGGCATCGGGAGTCGCCGGAGGCTGGAGGTGGTTCCCGACGCCAAAAAGCTCAGCAGCGAATCGAAAGGTTTCTCCAGCACAATTTTACCTCCATCCTGAGGGAATTTGGTGCTGGAGCAGTTGGAAGTGGCTCTGCATTTTGTTTGGATGCCACTGCTACGCCAAGTTGCTGGGAGAGGGGATATCCCTTCCCAAACGTTCTGTTTGCTTTACGAGCATCCCCAGCCCCGGGCCCCCAGGGAAGAAACCTCGTCCAGGAAAGCCTGGATGTCTCAGCAATGGATTTACATCTGGATTTACATCTGGATTTACACCTGGATTTACAATTCGAGCTGCATTTAAAGGCGAATTTGTGGGATGTGGGAGGGAGCATCACTTGCCGGGTCCCAGCTCTGCTCCGGCTCAGCCCCGCTGTTTCTCCTGGTACCCAATTCCTCGGGTCTGAACCCCAGCCAGTCCAAAAGCATCCCCCCGGGAAAGCATTCGAGCTATCCGTCCCTGAGCGGGGATATAAATACCCGGAGATATTTGGAAGATCTCTGTGGGAAGCGATTGTGTCTGAGTGGCAGCGCTCGGAGCTTATTATCGCTGGGACCGATTTGTATTGCAGGGACTGGGTCCTGCCAGAAAACCCGGCAGGGAAAAAAAAAATCCCGAGCTGAAGAAGGTTGTAAATTCCTGTGCTGCAATATTTCATCGAAGGACGTCATGGAAAATCTGGGCTTGAAAGGCGGGGGGGGACATTCGGGACGGGCAGAGGGGGGAAAAGTGAGACAAAAAGGGGGATTAAGATTTTTTTTTTCCCTTTCTGACCAAAGCCTGAACTTCTGCCTGAGGCACGGCGGTGACAGCCAGCCCGCACCTCCCCGCAGCTGCCTCAGGCACTTGGGCAGCTCTGCTGCGCTCCCAATTTCAGCTTCTGCCCTCCCAAAATCTCCTCCGCGTCCCGTTCGGCCCTGGAGAACGGGCTTTGCCTTCAGGAATGCGAGAGGCCAAGGCTGGGACTGGGAAAGGTCCCGGGCACACGCACACGCGTGGGGAAAAGCGCTGCCGTGTGATGGACCCGCAAAAAAATATTTGGGGTGTGCGTGTGTCTCCCTAAAACCATCTCTCCCTCGGCGCTTCCACCTCCCCCCAGCTCTCCTCTCCTCACCCTCGAGCCCCTCGCTCGAACGCACCCCCTCGCCTTTAAATAAACATTTAGGGATCAATTCGCCGCGGATTTGGGGCCAGCGGCCACGGGGATGGCGGAGACTGCAAAAAACCCCCAAGGCAGCACCAAGGCTGGTGCTGGGGAACAAGGGGGGGTCCCGCGGGTGGTGTTAATGCAAAGCAGGACAGCGGGGAGGGGGACACGGGGCGGTCACTCCCCTCGCCCTGGGTGGTCCGGGCTCGCAGGAACACCCCGGCCCCTCTCGGAGCAGCACCCAGCCCGCCTCTAACAATACCACCTATATCCATTTCCATCCTCGGGTTACACCCGGCCTGCTCGCCGAGTTGACTTCACTTAAGCAATTAGCTAGGAAAAATACCTTCGGCGCAGGAAAAGGAAGAAAGCTCGGATTTGTCTATTTTTACACAAAACACGGCCCGAGTTTCGGGCAGGGGGAGGGAAGGGGAGCGGGTCTGGGAAGGAGCCGGGTGGGAAGCGCAGCGGGGCCGGGGTGCTCGCGGGCCGGGAAAGCGGGCTCCGAACGGGATGGGCGAGGCTGATTGCGCCCGATGATAATTTAATTTTGTCATTTCTTCTTCTTTTTCTCCCTTCTTTTCGTCTCTTCCCGTCGGGGGCTGGGGAGGACCCGATTCACCCACCCAAACCACGAGCAGACAACACTAAAAGCGAGTCTCGTTTCCCCCTACACCATCCTCCTCCTCCTCCTCGGGCTTTTCCTCCCCAAAACTCTCCTGTCCCCGACTCGTGGGGTCGCGTTTAAACCCTCCAACATTTCTGCTATTCCCACGGCGAGGCCTATAGGACCCGGAGCGATATATTCCCATTTTAAACGTTTGCTGGCTCTGATAAATGCATCGGAAACCAAATCTTCCCACTCCTAAAAGATATTCTGAGGGGAGAAAGGGCACTCGTGAAGGGACTGATTTTCTTTGAGGGGAAATAGTTTGATTTCCATGGAGAGTTTTGGGGTTTTTTTAACTCGGAGACATTTTATTTCCTCGTTCGCTGCCGGTGGCGAACGGTTTGAACGTGGTTTTTCCACGGGTGCTTTGTGCTGTGTTTAGAGCTCCATCCCCGGGTGTTTTGGGGGCAGATCGGGGAGATGCGGTCGCAGAATGATATAAAGCAAAGAAACTCATTCTTTTCGCGAGCCGGGGGGGGACATTCGATGCGGAGCAAAGCTCAGGGTCAGAGATGCTCTCCCACAGAAAAATAATAAGAAATTCAGCGAGAAGCAGAGGGAATACTCTGCACCAACCGCCTCGCGGAGGTAAGCCCCGAGGAAGTTGATTGCTTCCCAAAAAATCGATTTTTGGGGCGCTTTTCCCCCTCCCCGAGCAGCCACCGTGCTGCACGTTCTGCTCCGCGCCGAGGGAGCGGCGGCCGCCGCCTCCCCAGGCAGCGGGAGCTGCTCGTTCTCCTCCTCCTCCGGGGAAAAGCTCCAGGAATAACTGTCCCAACCCTCTCCCACCCTCTCCCTGGCTACGTGCCCCCAGCTTGGGCTTTGTCCAGCGCTCTCCCGTGCCTGTCCCGGGCCCGTTTGCACCGGGAACGGGAGGGCCGGTGCTTTCTGCAGGATGACTTTTATTTTTTTGGCGAAGGGGGAGAAAAGAGGAGAGGGGGGAGGATAGAAGGGAAAAAAACCCAAAAAGCCCTGATGTGAAATCCCTCTTGGTCGTACCACAGATGTGACAGGCGCCCCGGAGGCTGCTCACAACTGCTCGCCAATAACGCGGAGGGAGTTTGGAAACCCGATCGGTGCCTATCTTTCCTTTAAAAGGTATTAAATTATCATTAAAAACTTGAAAAGCGAAGCTGGAAGACGGGGGGCTTGGGGAGGGGGGTGTCCCCTCTCTCTCTTCGCGCAGGGATGCACCCACAGCCCTGCGGCGAGGCCTGCAACGGGGTGGAGGGAATGGGGTGGGATTTTTCCCCCCCTTTCCTTTCTCTTTTCCTCTCCCCAGTCTCGGGAGGGAGCAGGCGGCAGCAGGCGGCACATCGGCAGCCCTGAGAGCCCAGGCTCCTTCCCCCGTGCCCACCCACGATCCCACCCCCCGCCGCCGCGCAGCTTTCCACGCGCGGCCCGAGAGAAGGTGACAAAGGTTTCAAGCGACTTACCTCGAGTGACAGCGCTCCCGGTGGCACGATGCTCAGAGAGGTGGCTTTTGGGGGAGAGGGGAGGGAGAAAAGGGGGTCTTCACCTCTCTGCCTTTCTATTCTCCTTCCCCCCACCCGCCGGCTGTGCTCGTGGCAGGAGCTGAGCATCGAACTCCAGGCACGGAGCTGCGAAACTCCAGCACAGATTTATATACACCCCCGTCAAAAAATCCCCAAACAACCCAAAACAAACCAACCCACCCTCATCCCTAAAGCAGCTTCGGCGCAGCCGAGGGGTCCCAAGCCCGTTCCCGGCCCCGGAGCGGCGGCGGAGGCAGAAAAGGGCATTTCGCGAGGCAGCGGGAGTTTTCGCCGATTTCTTTTTATTAAAGCACCCCCGAGCCCGTGTTTACATTGTGCAGTATAAACATCCTGCCCGGGCCCGCCGAGCTTAAAAGAGCGCACGAAGAGGGGGTTTGAAGTGGGTGAAGCTGCGCGCAGCGCGGAGCCGGCGGCCGGGCAGCGCCTCCGCTGCCCCACGCCACGCGCGGAACCTCCGCGCTGCCCGCAGCGCGCCCCAGTCCCTTCCCCGGCCCGCGCGGGGCCCTTCCCGTGGTTTCCAGGGCTGGGAAGGGGGCAGGGAGGGGATGGAGCAGCCCCGCGGCGCGTCGCGGTCACGCGTGGCATAAACCACACACACACACACACAGAGATACACGCGCGGTGCCCTCCGCGGCGGGCAGGGGTGCGGCGTGCAGCCCCCCCGGCTGGGCAGGGCGGCGTGGAAAGGGCTCTTTAAACGCTGCCCACCAGCGGGGAGCGGCAGCGGAGGGGCCGGCACGGGGCGGCGGAGGGGCCGCCCGGGAGGGCGGGGGGAGCGGGTCGGGGCGGGGATCTCCGCTCCGCGCTTACGTCTGTCAAGGAGCGGCAGACGCCGCTGCGAGAGATAAAGTAGAAGGCGAGCGGCGGGGCCGGGGGCAGACTCGACAGCCACCGCGATGGGAAGCAGCTCCCCGCAGCAGCGGCAGCGCCAGCCCAGCTAAAGCCTCCGGGGGGGACGGCGGCGGCCCCGGGAGCCCGGCCCGCCGAGGGGCAGCGGGGCAGGCGCAGGCGGCGGCCCCGGCTCCTCTCTCGCAGCAGCCGAGCTCAGCTCGCTTCCACCCGCCCCCCCATCCCCCTCCCTGCGGCCCCCCCCGACCCTCCGCCTCTCGCTCGCCTTCTGCAGCCGCGCTCGGATTTAGGGATAAAGTGGGAGGAGGAGGGAAAGGGGGGGGTGGGGGGTCGTCGCTTCCATTTGTTTATCCACGGAGGGGTGAAGTCTCCCGGTGGAAAGCAACCCCGCCGGGGGCCGGGAGGACGCCGGAGGGAGGGTGGTGGGTGAGTGGCGGCGAGCCCCAGCAGCGTGGACTTTTGGGGGGCGCTGGGGGGGCGGCGGAGGAGGGCCGGGGCTGGGGCTGGCCGCCGCGGACCTGGCCGTAGATGACTGCAGAAGCGCAGCAGGCTCTGTCCTCTCAGCCCCCTCCTCCTCCGGTGCAGAGCAGCTACGGCCCCATGTCCTCGTGGCTGAGAAGCAGCCGCAGAGCTCGGCCATGGACGCCGCCTCCGCGGGGACCGGCGGCGCGGCCGGCAGCGCCCCGGGCAGCGGCGGGCCCCGGGCAGCGGCGGCCCCAAGGCGAAGAAGACGAACGCGGGGATCCGGCGGCCGGAGAAACCGCCTTATTCCTACATCGCCCTCATCGTCATGGCTATCCAGAGCTCTCCCTCCAAACGCCTGACCCTCAGCGAGATCTACCAGTTCTTGCAGAGCCGCTTCCCTTTCTTCCGAGGCTCCTACCAGGGCTGGAAAAACTCGGTGCGCCACAACCTCTCGCTCAACGAGTGCTTCATCAAGCTGCCCAAGGGCTTGGGACGCCCGGGCAAGGGCCACTACTGGACCATCGACCCGGCCAGCGAGTTCATGTTCGAGGAGGGCTCGTTCCGCCGCCGGCCCCGCGGGTTCCGGAGGAAATGCCAGGCGCTGAAGCCCATGTACAGCATGATGAACGGGCTCAGCTTCAACCACCTCCCGACAGCTACGGCTTCCAGGGCTCGGCCGGCGGGCTCTCCTGCCCCCCCAACAGCCTCTCCCTCGAAGGGGGCTTGGGGATGATGAACGGGCATTTGTCCAGCAACGTGGAGGGGATGGGCCTGGCGGGACACTCCGTGCCCCACCTGCCCGCCAACGGTGGGCACACCTACATGGGCGGCTGCACCGGCTCCTCGGCCGGGGAATACCCGCACCACGACAGCTCCGTGCCCGCATCCCCGTTGCTCCCCGCCGGCGGCGTGATGGAGCCGCACTCGGTTTACTCCAGCTCGGCCTCGGCGTGGGCGCCCAGCGCCTCGGCGGCCCTCAACACCGGCGCGTCCTACATCAAGCAGCAGCCCCTGTCGCCCTGCAACCCCACGGCCAACCCGCTCTCCTCCAGCCTCTCCACGCACTCCCTCGACCAGCCCTACCTGCACCAGAACAGCCACAACACCGCCGACCTCCAAGGTAAGGCGCGGCCACGCGTGGGGCGAATCCGCGACCGTGGCCACGGGGGTCGCCGGGGGCTGCCGGCCCCGCGTGGATCCCGGCAGTGCCGCTGCCAGCCGGGATCCCGCTCCGTGGGCGGTTTTAATGCTATTCCCGAGGGGAAGCTACCTTGCCCTCGCTCCTCCCTCCTTTCCTGGGAGCAGCCGGGCCCGTCGGGGCTCTCCCCGCTGCGGGGCTGGGAACGGCCGGGCCGGGGCTCCGCTCCCCCGGGCTGGGGCTCCGCTCTTCCCGGTGGCTGCTTCACCTCCAGGGCCGCCCCGGGCCTAAGGCCGGTGGGCTCAGGCAGCGGGAGCTGCGGGAAGGAGAGGCCGGGAATGCACCCTTGGGCTCTTCCACCTCCATTGGGAGTTGGAGGATTCCGAAGGGACAAAAGGGGGAAATTCCCCATCGGGTGGCCCACCACCCGTGCCATCCCAGCCCGTCCCACCTCATCCCCTTCCCCGCCATCAGCTGTGTTTTTCACACATCTTAGGGCCGTGTTTTCTAGGCCCATCACCTCCCTCCATCTGTCGCCCCCGCCAAAGCCGGCGGCCCGGATCCCCCAAATCCTCCCGCGCCCCACAACTGCAGTTCGGTCCCTGGAGCTGTCGGGGCTGCATTTGCCCCGAATCTTGGAATGGAGATGGTGTTTGGCCGGGAAGAGGCCTCGGGAGAGACGAGCCCAGCGCTGGGTTTCGCTTTGCTGCCCAAATTCCCCTCGGGGTGCGGTGGGTGTGGGACTCTCGGGACACGAGGGAGCCCCGGAGCCATGGGCGAGTGATGGGGCAGATTTGGGGGTCCCTGCACATCACCCCGGGCCTTCGGGGGAGCGGGATGCGCCTGACAGGAGCGGGTGTGAAGCAGAGAACAAATGGGTCAAAACCACAAAGTGAAGAGGGGGAAAAGCATCAGCTGGGCCGGGCCGGGTTGGAGCTGCAGAGCCCCAAGCCCGGCCGGGCCGGGGCAGCGCCCGCCACGGGCACCCTCCGGCCCCGGGGCAGTGCCCGGAGCTCAGCGCATCCAGGGCCTCTGGAAAACGGAGCTGGGAATTCACCCCGAGGAGCCACCGGGCCCATGAGCGGCCTTCATCGAAAGGTTCTGATTATCACCCAAACGAGCGGCGGGGAGCGCTCCCGGGCAGGGCACCCCATCCCCAGCGCACCCCGAATTCCCGAGGTACTTTTCCATCCCGAGGTGGCGGAAGGAGCGGCAGAACAGCCCCGCTCCCGGCGGCCTCTGTCCCCCGGCCTCCTCCCTGGTCCCCACCGCCGCTCCCGGCACGAACGGGGCTGCCCCGCTCCGCACCCGGCGGATTTTCCGCACGGGCGGAGGCGATGGGAAAAGCAGCCGGGGCGGAAATAAAATCTAAATATTGGGGGAAAAAAAAAAAAAATCCCTAAACCCAACCCAAATCCCTTCTCCTCGCAGTCCGCTTGTGCCAGGCAGGGAAACTCCGTCGCGGGGGCCCGGGGGGTTTCGCTGCCGCACCTGCCCGCGCCCGCGGAGCCCCCGCAGTGCCCGCGTGTGCCAAAATAGCCCCAGTTCCGCGCTCGCACCGGGGCGTGCGGACGGGCCGGCTTGTTGGGATGTTTTTTCAACGCCATCCAGCCTTTTTCTCCCTCCCCCGCGCTCACTCTGCCCTCCTGAATCTCTTTGCACTGCTGACCATCTCTCCCCCCGTCCCGCAGGCATCCCGCGGTATCACTCGCAGTCTCCGAGCATGTGCGACAGAAAGGAATTCGTCTTCTCTTTCAACGCCATGGCCTCCTCCTCCATGCATTCAGCGGGCAGCGGCTCCTATTACCACCAACAAGTGACATACCAGGACATCAAGCCGTGCGTTATGTGAGCCGGGGCGGAAAAACCCCCTCCTGGGGCCGGCCGGGCCTGAGGCGGCCGCTGAGCATCCCCCAGGACCCTCTCGGTGGCAGGGGGGTGTCCCAGCCTGGCTTTGGGCAGCAGGAACAGACTGGAGCCCCGGGAAGCGGCGGGAGCGCGGAGTGCGGCCCCGGGAATGAGCATCGGCCGCGGGTGCGAGCCCGCAGCGTCTCTGCCTTCTTCTGCTCGGGGAGGGCTTGAGAAGAAAGCAAAAGCAGCCCCCTCGTCCGTCCCGAAAGCCCCGACTGCGAGTTTGGGGTGAGGCTTTGCCAAATGAGGTTTCGATGCTTCTTTAAAAAAAAATGAAATTATAAACTCAGTTTGGGAATTGGCGGTGAGCGATGCCACCGGCTTGGCTGGGAGGAGCAGAGCCGGATCGGGCTGAGGGGGCTGGAAAAGACCCCGAACTCAAATCCCCTCGGTCCCGTCTCACTTCGAGCCCGGAAAAATACTTTTTAAAAATTTTTTTCCTTTTCTTTTTTTTTTTCTTTCTTTCCTTTATTTTTTTTTTTTTTTTTTTTTTTTTTTTGCCGGCAAACACCCAGCGGGCAAAAAAAAATCTCTCAGAGGGATTTTTTTGGAACTATTAATTTTGGGGGTTTTTTTGCCTGCATAAAGACTGCAGGATCAGACCCTATGCAGAGAGAACAAGGCACTTTGGAAAGAGACAGCCATGCTCATCCTGTTATTTATTCTACATTTCTTTTTGTTGTTGTTGTTGCTAATAATCGAGACACGAATAGTCTCAGTTGATCAGTATTAAATCGGGGAATCTCTGTTGGCAATATTTGCCATATAGATTTTGGGTTTTTTTAGTTAACCTTTGTAAATTTGAAAGCGACCGTGGTCTCTGTGTAAAGACAATCCTCCATATGCTTTTATAGAAATATATATATAATGAAGGATTATTCCCCTCCTTCCCCTCTCTATTTCCCCCTCCAGCCCCCCCGACGTTGTACAGTTCGGTGACACCTATTTTAATTCTTTCTGCACTGTATAAAATTGTGATTATGTGGGTTTGGGGTTTTTTTGGGGGGGGTTTTTTCGCCTTTTTTTTTTTTTTTGTGTACGTTTTGTCCCTAAAGAAAAAAAAATCCCGAAATAAAACCTGTATGTTATTTGTACATGGGCTTCACGATTGTATGAGCAGCAAATAAACGAGCATGCGGTGTAATTAAACTTAATTAATGAGGAGTCTGTGGCCTCCGCGAGCGCGGAGGGGCCGCGCAGCCCCGGCCCGGCCCTACAAACCCTCGGGCAATAATTCCCGACTCAAACCCGACTTTTTAGGGCTTTTTCACCTTTGCGGAGTCCTGCGCGCCAATTTCCCTGCTGGGAAATATTTCAGTTGCGGATATTGAAAGGCAGAAGGAGGAAAACCGGCCGTGCTTTTTACTTTTATCTTTTTATTATTAGGATTATTCCATTTTTTTCCCCTCTCAAGGAGAAGGCGAAAGGCGCTGTTTGACAGCTCTTTGCCTCTCCCTCGGATTCCAGGCGTGAGGCTGCCGGGATGGAGCCCGCCGCTCCTTTTTCCTCCTCCTCCATCCCGGGAATTTTCCGAGCCCCGCATCCCTGCGGCACCTCCGCGGGCGGGGGAGAGCGCCGGAACTTCCCGCGGGCTTTTCCCCGCTTGAAAAAGAAATTAAAAAGTCATAAAGTTTAGGGAAATTTACCAAAATGAACCCAAATTATTAGGAATTAATAAACAGGAATCAAAATTAAGCAGATAAACTGCGCCATCCCCATCGTGCATGGGACAGTGATAAGTCTGCATTTGGAATATCGGTGTTTTCCTAAAAAATTTGGGGGGATTTGGGTTAATTCAGGATCCTCCAGGATCCAGGAATTTTCGCTTTAATTCGTGGGCCAATTTGCCTCTATCAATATTCAATATCAACGCACATAAAAAAATAGATGCGGGTGAATTAATCTGATTACGTGGTTGTGGATTTCTGCCTTTATAGAGGGAAATTTAATCACTGCACGCTAATTAGCTCAGCGCCGTGTAATCAGCTTAATTAAAAGCCAAGTTCACTGTAACAACAAGGGACAAATTTGAAATATTATTGTAATTAAGGCAGGTGGGGAAAGGCTTTATTAGAGTTGGGGGAGACCTTTCCAGAGTGGGGTTTTTAATGTTGTTTTGTGGGGGTTTTTTGAGGAGCGTTGTGGGGTTTGGGGGTATTTAAAAAAAAATTTGTTGTTGTTTTGGGGTTTTTTAAATCTCTGTTTAGATCTCTTGAAGCCAGCAGCAATCCTCCCGCAGCATTATTGGTTTTCCCAGTTTTTATGCTTTTCTGGGCTGATCTTTCCCACATCTCTGCCCATCCCTGCTGGAGGCGAGCGCGTTGTCTCTGTCCTTTTAGGTACAAGCTGAAAACTTTGGGTTTTTTGCTCCTGAAGCACATATCTGCACGAGGCGTGGCTGAGATAATGGTCCAGGGTTAGGAGTTCAGCCTCTGCCAAGTGCTCCTTGAAATCCCACTGTCACTCCTAAGGCTCCTTTTCATCCCTTTGCATTGATTTTGGATCCTCGTTGGCATTTGGTGCTGCTGGAGGCCGGGAAGGGCAGGCAGCGCCTTGCGAGGCTCGGGCCCAGCTCGCAGGGGTTCGATATCTGCTCCCCAACAAAGCCTGACGTGATTCATTCTTCTCCCTCCCGTCGCTTTCCAAACCTGGAAAAACAGAGCCGCCGCATTCCGTGGACGCCACATATTCCTCAAGCCAGTGAGCGCAGTCTAAACAGGAGCTCTCCATCCCAGAGCCCTCCATCAGCGAGGAGAGGCCCAAACCCCACAGGCTCCTGCCCCCAGCCCTCCATCTGCAGAAGTCCAACGGGATTTTTCCCAGCATTTTTAGTCCCAGGGGATGGCAAACCCCGAGCTCACACTTTTCCAGGAGCGGTCAGGCTCCGGGAGGAGGTGAGGAGGGATAAACTCGCTCAGAAATGCTGTGGGAGCTCTGCAAGAGGAGATGAGGCAGGGCTGGCTCAGAAATGGGGGCTTTGCTCACGGAAGGGCCCAGAGCTGGCTGTGCTCAGCTGCTGGGGCTCAGCTCAGCACCGGCTCCCTGCTCCTCATCGCTCACATCCCGATCCGTAGGGGATCCAACTCATTTTCCTGTGGGGTTTTGGCATTTCTCCTTTAGGAAACAGCTTCTCATTGCTGATGCCCTGTGCAGGCCCAGGAGTTTTCTGCAGGGATGAAATGTTGGAGCATGACAAAAACCAAGGCCTGGTGTCTCCAGCCGGGTTTGATGCCAGATGTCCCCTCCGGATCAGGGGATGTTGGTGTCCCCAGGCCCTGGTGGCAAAGTGCTTCCCACTGCTCCTCCCAGGATGTTTCCCCCCATCCTTACAATGCCACCATGGAGCTGGAATTGTGTCTGCCACTGTCACCTGCTCACGAGCTTGTGTCCCCTGGGGTGTTTATGAGGGACACACAATCCCATGTGCGGGCAGAGCTTGAGGGAGCACGGGACGGTGCAGGGATTCCAAGGAAACCCTGGAAGAGGGGATATGGTCCTGGGTCCCCTGTGGGGGGAACACACTTTTGGGAGGGTCCATCGGGGTGATCTGTGGCCTTTTTTGGGAAGCAACATCGGGGAGGGGATGGTGGTGAGGGGTCTGGTGGGGAGGAGGGGTTTGGCGGGACTCCGAGTGATTGGAGGATCCTGGGGTGTCTGGAGGATCTCATCTGGAGAGATGCTGGGAGATTTGAGGGATCCTGGGGGATTGGATGATCCTGGAATACTGGAGGATCCTGTGTGAGAATCGGAGGGATCCTGGGGGGTTTTGGACAATCCCAGGTAGGTTTGAGGGATCCTGGGGGATTTGAAGGATCCTGGGGGGATTGGAGGATCCCGGAGGATTGGAGCAATTGTGGGGGTATTGGAGGGATCTCAGGGAGTTTGGATGATCTCGGGAGATGTTGGATGAATCACGGGGTGATTTGAGGGATCCTTGGGGATTTGGAGGATCCCGGTGGGATCTGGATGATCCGAGGGGTGTTGGATGATCCTGGTGGGATTTGGAGGATCCCGGTGGGATTGGATACTCCTGGTAGGATGTGGGATGATCCCAGGGGGATGCTGGATGATCCCAGGGGGATGTTGGATGATCCCGGTGGGATGTTGGATGATCCCGGGGGATGTTGGATGATCCCGGGGGATGTTGGACAATCCCGGTCGGGTGTTGGACGATCCCAGTGGGATTTGAACGATCCCGGTGGGATGTTGGACGATCCCTGTGGGATTTGGACGACCCCGGTCGAATGTTGGACGATCCCGGTGGGATTTGGACGATCCCGGTGGGGTTTGGACGATCCTGGTGGGATGCTGGACGATCCCGGTGGGATTTGGACGATCCCGGGGGGATGTTGGACGATCCCGGCGGAATTTGGATGATCCCGGTGGGGTGTTGGACGATCCCGGTGGGATGTTGGATGATCCCGGCGGGATTTGGACGATCCCGGTGGAATTTGGGGGGCGGTGCCGTTCCCTTGGCGGCAGCGCCACCTGGCGGCGACGATCCGGCACCGCCGGCCCCGCCCGCGCTCCCCCGGCTTTCCCCAAAATTTGGCTTAAAACCCGACAAGTTCGAGAGGGTTTGGACTCTTTCTCCACCAGACGGATGATCAAAGCTTGATTTGTTTCTTTAATTAATTATTTTTTTAAAAAATCTCTTTTAAAATTTCTTTATTTCGGTTTTATTTTTCCCTTCTGGCATCCCGACCTGTGAGGGGGAACATCCCTTTATCCGGATACATCTTCACATCAGGGGAAACTCCTTTATGGAGCACTTCTGGATCAGACCTGTTCCGTGCCCAGGTGGGACAGATGGGAATACCTGGCATGGAAAAGCATGGAGTATCCCATGGATACAGACACCAGGCAGAGGATGCTCTCGGATGGGGTTGATCATCCAGATTTGCAGAAAACTGGGTACCTTGGAGACTTGACCAGTGGGAACAACATCTGGAATCTTAAATGGGTGTTTGGAATACCAGGGGATGAGTCTGGCACCACGTTCTTAGCAGGTAAAGGCTCAGATCCATAAGAATAACTGTGTGCCTGATTTCTCCCTGAAAACCAAGAAGTCTGGGATCTCTGGACCTCAGGGGATCCAAACAGTTCTTGTCACTTTTGGAAGGGGACTTCGATTTCTGCAATGCTTTGGGAGGCCACACCTGAGCACCTGTTCCCTTTCCAAGCATATTTCCATGCAGAACTCCTGCCTGACACTCAGCAGGAAAAGGCAGCAGGATGCTCCTGGAGGCTTTATCCCTGCCAAGAAATCTCTGTCACAAGGAGTCATCCTCAGGGATAAAACAGGTGGATGTGCAGCTGGAGGCTGATGTTATTCCTCGAAGTAATAATCAGATTGCCTCCACCAGGGAGGACAGGCACGGAGCTCCCTTGTTCTCTTAAGTAACTTTCCCTGTCAGAATTCATCTCGCCCAGTAAGGAATTAAAATCAGAATATTAAAATCAGTGCTTGGACTGGATTATCCTGGTGTATCTTTTACAGTCGAAATGATCCTGTGGCTTTATTATTAATGAAAGACAACAGAAGGAATAAATCTTATTGAGCTTCTGGCTCAATATCCCAGTTTCCATTATCACAGGGTGCCCAGAGAAGCTGTGGCTGCCCCTGGATCCCTGGCAGTGTCCAAGGCAAGGTTGGATGGGGCTTGGAGCAACCTGGGACAGTGGAAGGTGTCCCTGCCCATGGCAGGGGGTGGGACAAGAGGAGCTTTGAGGTCCCTTCCAACCCAAACCATTCCATGACTCTGTGATCAGAGGTGGCTCTGATCCATCAAACTCCTGATAAATATTCCAACTCCAGTCTTAAAATGAACTAAATTTTTGCAAGGGAGCTGCAGATCCTTTGGAAAATTTCACTGAGGGAGTCACTGTGGCACAAATAGAGATTTCCTTTCCTCAGACACTTCTCCAGGTCCTCTGAGAGATCCCCAGGATCTCTGGAACGAGCAAATGGCAATTCTAGAGGTCAAACCACCTCGGTTTCATCATGGAAAGGGATGTGGGGACACTGGCAGTGCCACTTGGCTCCAGCAGAGTGAACACGAGCCTGAGCACAGACCTTCCTTTATTTAAAGCAGCGGGACTCAAAACCCCTGGAATGGCACAGAAAGTGCAGCTCTGTGGCTCAGCTCAGCTTCAGGCTAATTACTGCAAAAATAAGCAAACACACCTGGGAAAGCAGGATGACACAGCCTGGAAAGTTTTGCAGGGACTTTGGGGTACCAGGAGTTCACTTGGAGCAGAACTTGCTGCAGCAATTGTGTTCCTCTGTGGGGGTGAAGAAAAGCCACTGCAGAGCAGCAGCTCCAGGCGCTGCCTCCTCCAGAGGGATGGAAATGCCACACTCCAGAGCCTGAGCAGTGCAGGTGCCTGGAAACACTCGGAAAACATGACATCCCTCTGGAAAAACAGGAGTATTGCTCTTGTCTGAACAATTATTCACTCCAAAATCCGCAGGAGTGGAAGCCATGGGTATGGTAATGCTTCAAAATGTGGCAGCTTTCACCACATGAATGTTTCCCTTCTTTCCCTGCCCTTTTTTTGATCCCATCTAACTGCCCTGTGTGTTTGCTTTATTCCTTAAAGAAAGCTAAATCTGGCTTAGCTCAATGTGTGGGAAGGATGGATCATAACACATTTGTGTGACTTGGAGACCTCTGGAGGTGGCACATTTTGGGAAAGAATTCTGTTTGGCGTCTTGTCTCCCAGCACAGGAGCTGAGCTTTGTCCCTGGAATGTGCTGGGTGCCTTGATGGGAAGTTCTGGAGCAGGAGGACCAGTGGGATTAAAGGCTCCCCAGAGCCACCACGATGCTCCAGGTATCCACTGGGAGACAAAATTCCTGTTGGGATCGTTGGTACTGTCACACAGAAAAGCCCAACAGGGGCTTGGTTGGGGGTTTTTTGAGAGCTTTTGCTGGGTTTTTGGCCTGTCCTCCTGTTGTTTTCCAAAGTGCTGGGAATCACCAGTTGCCTGCAGTCTATCAGGAGCCATCTCTGCCTTCCCATCTGTAAAACGTGGATGTTCCTGGGGCCGCTGCAGAGATGGACCAGATAGATCCATATCCTGAACTCATTTCTCCCAGGCACTTCAGTGGGATGCCCAGCCCAGAACAATGGCAGGATACACGACCCTAAACATTTCTGCAGGGCTTTGAAAGATGAAAAGCAGTGACTTTGCTACCTATGTCAGAGGAGGGGCAGGGACACGTTCCATGATGTTTATAGCAGACATCACGGACATTACACATGGAAACATGGGAAATGCTGCCCTTTTCTGGGAGGGAGATAATCTTTAAGAGATGGCAAGGAGGAAATCAAAGCATTTGGTACACAACAGCCTCCCAAGCAGGGGGGTTTGCCCGAGGAACGTGGCCACAGCCACAGATGTTTCCTCCAGAGCCAGAAGTGCTGCGAGGGGCTGTTCCTTCAGAGGAACCGGAACGAGAGAAATCCCTGCACACGCTTTTCCTCCCCCTCCTCGCCCCTGTGGAGAAAAAACACAGCCCCAGTGCTGGATTTTTCAATGGAAACATTCCCCTAAAAGCCATTTGTTTCTCCCTTTGGAGCAGTAGAAGATGATGAAATAAAAAAAGCACACACCAAAAAAAAAAAAGGCATGACTTGGAGACAGTGTTTAACCATCCCTTTCCTGACATTTTTTATTGGTCTCCACAGATAATGGGATAAAACCTCTGTCCTTTCAGGCTGCTGGTTGGGAGGGGATCAGGGAGATGCTGGAGGGTTGGATGTGGACCTGGAGGTGAGATCCAGGAAAGAGCCTGATGGTGAGAGATTTTCCCCCTGCCCTTTTTCCCTCCCTGGAAACAAACAGTCTCTGACTCTTGTCACTCAGAGCCTACCCAGCAACCCAGCTTGTTTACTGTTGTCTTTGGTGGCTTGAAGCTGTGTGGCCTTGTCCCTGTTCCAGGAAATGCATGGACACGGCTGGCTGAAGGAAAACCCTCACGCCCGTGCAGTTTTGGGGTGGCAGGGAGCCACCTCGGCCTCATTGTTAGCAGATGCCAGTGCTGCCTCACTGCTCTGTGCCACACACCACGCTGTGACCAATGGCCTCCAACAAAAACCCCTCCAAAGTCACCCTGCTCGCCATCATGGAGCTGGTGGAGGCTCCGTTCATCCCATCCTGGTTTCCCTCTGCATTCCTCCCACAAATGAGGGTAGGAAGAAGGGGAGAATGGCCCTGGGAAGGTCACGTCCCTTGTGGAACACCTTGGAGGTCACTGCTGATCCCAAACCCTCCCAGCTCCAGGAGTTCACTCCAGACCAGCACTGAACCCTCAAAAGGAGGGCAGTGCAGCAGCGACAGCTCAACGACAGCTCAACGACAGCATCCCAAATGTTTGTGCCATGAAAGGAGCTGGAAAGAATGTGCCCCACCACATGACAGGCAAGGACATCGGGCTGTGCAGAGAATAGAGAGCCCTCAGCTTTAATTCTTTTGAACAAAGTTGGCTCAGGACAGCGCGTCCCATTGTACTGCTGAATGTTCCTTCTCATCACACAGCTCTGCTGCTGCTGCACCCAAGGCTGTGCTAGGCATCACTTCACTCCCTATTAGAAGCAGAGTAGGGACCTATCAGCAGCATTTCAGACTTTTCTGCAGCATCCAGGCACTGCTTTGCCACTGTTGATGATTTTATCACGAGTCTTACGCAGTAAAAGCAGGCCAGGATCCACCTGAGGTGAGGCATGTTTTATATCCATGTGCACAGCCCACAGCTACAGCAGATACAGAATGAGGAATTATGACTTGAGTAAATATTCTCCTCTTTAGGCTGCTCATTCAGACAGAAAATTCCCCAGGGTATGGATTTTACAGTTTGATTGTTGGTATCTTGCATAGCCTTGGGCTGGGCCAAAGTAAAACATAAGCAGGCTTCAATTCCTCGAGATTTCTTATGAGATCAGAGCCCAAAGGATTCAATAAAATCTCTTGCCTTTCAGAGTTTTGAGGACTTAAAGAAATCCCTCCCAACTCTGCTCTAAGTGATGCCTTCCTGAGCATGCAGAGAGCCTGGAACAATAGATCTGAGAGGGGCAGACTGCCCCATTCACTTTTTTTACACAATCTGCTACTTCCTCCAGGAGGAACTTGGGTCAGCCCACAAGAGACAATCCACATCAGACAGCTGGGGACACCAGAAGGCCGGGCAGGGCTGTGCCCCGGGCACTCTTGTGTTATTTAATTCAACAGCAGCTTGGCCTTCAAATGTCTTTTAGGTGGAGAGGAGCAGCAGCAAGAGCCCCATCCCTGCTGCCCTGACTCTCCGAGGTAGAACTGCACTGATTTCAGAGAGTGATTTACTGACTTTGAGATGGCAGCACCTGAAAGACCTCGACATTAATTAATAGCCTGGATCAAAAATACAAGGATCACTGCAGCATTTTTCTAGTCCATTCAAAACGCTAATAAAGTAATTATTTTTCTTAAATAATTACTTGAAGTAGTTATTTTTCTTCCTCAGTTTAACTACAGCTCACAGAATCATAGAAGTTGGAAAAGAGCTCCAGGATCATCAAATCCAAGCTGTGACCCATTCCCACCTTGTCAGAGCGCAGAGCACTGTGTGCCACGTCCAGTCCTTCCTTGGACACCTCCACCAGCTCCCTGGGCAGCCCCTTCCAATTCCTGACCTCCTTTTCCATGAAGAAATTTTTCCTGGTGTCCAACCTGCTGCCTGCCCCTAGGTAGCTTCTCCTCCTTAGTGTGGAGTTTATTTCCCAGCTGGGAAAGCAGCAGGATATTGGGTAAATACAGTGGAATACATGACAGAAAAAAGTGACAGGCTGGAAAGAGCAAAGACTTTGGACATTGCTCACCTGTGGAGCTTCACCCAGAACCACAACTGCAAACAGAAAAACATCCAGATGTTTGTCCAAACAAAACTGGCCCCTGGCTGCAGGCTGGGCTGACAGGAAAGCGAGCAAAGTTACCACATTTACAGAACACATAAACAGATCTGCACCCAAACTTCAGATGGGAAGAAAGGAAATAAGGCAGAGGATGTGATTCCCACAAATTTGACCAGAAAAGGGTGGTTCCATCTGTAATGCAACAGGGGAAGTTTGAGATGCTGGAAGTTTTCATTGGCAGAGTCACTGGCTTTTAATTGCTAAGGTCACCTGGACATCTTCAGCAGAGCAAGAAATATCCCAGAGTCAAAAGGAACAGCAAACGCTCACATTACTCCATTTGCCATCATTTGGAAGGGGCAGGCAGGGCTGGATAATTATTTTTTTGCTTTTCTTTCCCCTGCTTTGGAAGCTGATGATGCAGTGAGTGTGTTTGGGTAGTAACATAACCCCTGACTCAGCCCTGAATGCACAAGCCCTGAAATGAGACCCAGAGGGTTGTGCAGTGCTTGTTTGAATTCGGACTGAGTGATCCTGGAAATCATTTGGAGCTGTAGAAAGAATGGAATACTGATTTTTTCCAGAAACTTTGCCTTTGTTGACCTTACAAGAAGTTCATAGAATGATAGAATGGTTTGGGTTGGAAGGGGTTTTAAAGATCATCTTGTTCCAACCCCTGTGCTGTGAACAAGGACACTTCCCACTATCCCAGGCTGCTCCAAGCCCCGTCCAGCCTGGCCTCAGACACTTCCAGGGATCCAGGGGCAGCCACAGCTTCTCTGGGCACCCTGTGCCAGGGCCTCCCCACCCTCACAGGGGAGAATTTCTCCCTAATATCCCATCTAACCCTGCCCTCTGGCAGTTTGAAGCCATTCCCTGTGTCCTGTCACTCCAGGCCCTTGTCCAATGGCCCTCTCCATCGGGAGGAGGAATCACTTCCATTTGGAAAGCCACAATCAGGTCACCCCCAAGCCTTCCTTCCTCCAGGCTGAACAATCCCAATTCTCTCTACCTTTCCTCCTCCCAGCAGAGCTGCTCCATCCCTCTGCTCATCCTGGTGCCTCCTCTGGACTCTCTCCAGCAGCTCCATGTCCTTCCTGTGCTGGGATCCCAGGGCTGCATTCAGCTCTGCAGCTCCAATGCTTTCCTTGAGCCCTTCCCTACAGAGCCACATGATAACGATGAGATTTCTTTATTTAATACTGAATAAATGTCTGACCCTTGAGGCATAATAACCTGCTTAAAATATACTTAACAGCACTCCCTGGCTAAAAAAAAAGTTTCCAACTCTTACTTAAAAGAAAAAAAATCCCTTTAGCTGCTTACTTTGACTACGTGCCCAGCATCACTGGCAAAAGAGCTTCTGTTTAGAAGGGATGGCTGGGTCAAAATTCAACTTGTTTTTCAGGAATAGGAAACCAAAAGGGAAAAGAGAAAAGGTAGTAAGAGGCACAGCAGATAAATCATTACTGGCCATTACACTGGAAGGGAATGTTCATGTCCAGGGCAGTGCCTGGGAGCACTTTCACCTGGAGCAGTTGTGTGGTGCTGGCTCACCCTCATCGCTGATGTTGTGGAAGAGCCACAGGGATTGTGACAAAGGCACAGAGGAACAAGACCTGCTACAATGTCCAGCAAATTCCCAAAGAATTCCATGCCAGACTAAGCACCAACGAGTTTTGACCATGGTGTGCCTGCTTTTCATTTCCACTCCAATAATTAATATAATTTCACAGAGGCAAAGGAATCACACTGTAGGAGACAACCAGGAAAAGCAGCTATTTTATAATTATCTGATCCATCAGAAAGGCAGTTTTGGGGAAAAGCAGAGGAAACTGGGCTTTGCTTTCCTCTGCCACACTGAAATAAGAAATGTAAGGTTTTCCAAGGGCTGATTTAGCAAAAAACTGAGATATCTCTCCCACCTGATGATCACAGCTTTTACTAAGACTGGAACTAAGCCAGCGTTCCCACAGCCACTCCTCAAGGCACAAAAAGGACAATCTCTCTCTGCCTGGACATTTTTATAAAAAATAAAATTACAAATCCCAACAAGCAAAGCCCATTTTTCAGTAAACAGAATTGTAACCTTTAGGACAGATTTCCTGCTGCTGGCTTTTAACCTCACAGGTATAAATGGGCAGGTCTAACCTTCAATGACTGACTGTAACCACCTTACTGCAGGTGCCAAGGGGCAGGGCTTTAAGCCAGGCTTAACAAAAACACCAAAGAGCACCAAAACCAGAGTGTGGGTACTTTGTGGGCAACTGTTTAGAGAGAAATGGCTCCTCTGTCACCTGTGGGGACAAAACCTTTGCATGCCCAACTGCAGGAGTGAGGAAAGTTGTGCAGAAATTTGTTTTTTTTTACCTGCAGAAACCTCAGGGTTACAAAAAACCTTGAAACCTCAGGTTGGCTTCTCACAAAATAATGAAAACACCTTTATTTTTCTGTTGTTTTTCTCCTCCCTACTCATTTGTGACTATTGATTTCTCCTTGCCCTTTGTTCCTCTGGCTCTTGGCCAGCTCCACTCTCAGAGTGTTGCCCCCAAGGCTCAGGCCTTGCAAGGAGGACACGGCTCTGTCTGCAGTTCCTTTATCCCTGTACTCCAGGAACGCCCTGTGCTGTGCTCCCTGCCAGTTCAGTCGCACAGGAATCACCTGGAATTCCCTCAGAGCACTTTTCAGCTCGCTCACTCTCAGGCTGCCAGGCAAGTTCCCCACATACACAGTGGTGATTGTGTCGGATCCCTCTAATCTGGGATTTACAGGATCACTTTCCACATGGGATTGTCCCACTGGAGCTGAGCCTGGAGCAGCTCGTGGTTGGGTATTTGCAGGCATCACCTTCTTGTTTGAAAGTGCTGCTCTGTTGGTGTTTGCCAAGGCTGGGTGTTCATCTTGGAGGGTGACATCCTTGCCAGCCTGCTTCTCCCTGGATCGAAGAGTCTTTAGGATGGGGATTTTTCCCAGCATCTCAGAGCTGACCTAAAAAGGAGGAAGATGGATGTAGTAATTATAAAAGGATTTCTCGCCTTCCAGAAAAAGATGATGAGCATCAGGGCTCATTTGTGCCATAAAAAAGAGAGGAACCTTATTATCCTGCTGCCATGCAGAGTGCCAGAGCATTCCAAATGCTCCTAATTGCTAGCCTGATTGGGAAGTCTCTCCCTAAATACACACTGCAGGACAAAAATAAACATTAGTGACTCTTGAAGCGAGCAGCACAATGTGGATCCAGCGGGCAAATCCCAACCAAAGTCAGGACTATTCCAATTTGACATTTATTTATCCCAGTGCTTTCAGATCCGCATTCTCCTTGTTCTCCCTCTGTGTTTGCTTTGACCGAGGGCCTGTGCTCCTGCTCTGGCAGAATCCTACATAATCCCCTGCTCTGGCACAATCCAACCCAATCCATCAGACACTTCCATTCTGCAGAGCTCCTGGTGCTCTCTTCCCCCAGAACAGGATATCCCACGGGCTGGGTCACACAATGGTGGGAGCTGCAGCGGGAGCGTGCCTTGGAGCAGGGTTCCTATGGATGTGGGCCCAGCTGGAGGCACATTCCCTGCTTGGGGCACATCCCCTCTGTGCCATCCGACCTCACACACCACCCACAGCTCCTCAGATCCCACATGGATCTGCTGGGCTGGAGCGGGGAACGGAAGCACTCGGACACTGCACTTCACACTGTGAGCCCGTTATTCCTTCCTTCCATCCATCCATCCATGCCCAGTTCCCAAGGAGCTTTTCTGGAAGGGCTCCTCCTTTCAACAGCTGAACCCCATCCATGTGAGGCATGAGATGCCCCAGGCTGCACTCAGAGACTGGCAGGAAATGCAGTGGTTCCCCAGCTAATGTGGTCGAGCTCCTGGCTTGCACACTGCGCTTGGAAGGAGGAGGAATTCCTGCTTGGCTGCTGGACAAGCCCAACATCCATCAACTCCAGATCCAATGCTGAAATTTAGGGAGCAAAACAGAGCCTGGGGAAGCGATGCCTGAGCTAGCAGAGACCCAGGCTAGTAGCCCAGAATGTGAGTGAGCCACTCTAGCAGGGTACCACCCTCAGCACGCTCGACTGGACCAGCAGCAGCACATCCCACCCAGCACATGCCTGCAGATCTCCCAGCTCAGACCTCACTCATCCCAGAGCCTCTGAATTCCTGCTCCTCCAGTTACAGTCACAGCCAGTCTGGATCTGCACAACGTCAAGCACAGCTCTCTGGGGACAGGAGCCCAGCTCTGCAGTGACTCGAGGAAAAGCCAAGCAATGAAGGCAATGTCAGGATTAGATGACAGCAAAGTCACTCAACAGAATTCTCTTAATGTTTCCAGGGCTCATCTTCTGAAGAGCAAACAAGCAGGTTTTATTTCAGGCTGGAATTAAATAAAAATATAATTTCCATAAAGCCTGTCCTAGATCTGCTAACACAACACCAAACAGCAAGGCCTTGCTCTGGGGCTCCAGGAGCCTCCACACTCAGAAAGGTGCAGATCACGTTCAGATTTTACAGAGTTATTGCTCTGTGGATTCTGGGGCTGATTTGTTTTTCTCAGCCAAGAATTCCAACTGCTGTGTTTGACAGCAAACTCTCCTTCCCTGAGTGATACAACATCAAACCAAGGGCTGAAGGATCTCTGATTGTACTGGCCAACAATTAAGAACATTTGCTGTCCTCTGTCAAATTTCAATGTGAAATGCAAGCTCCGTGCTAATTAAACCAAACAAGAAAAACATTTTTCTGTTCTCATGCAACCAATCACTCCTGGGCCCAAAGCACCACCTCAGCCTCTTCCCAAGAACAGCTCCTTTCATCCCCAAATTAAACTCAGTTGCCATGGCATGGGCTGGGTGTTTGGTTCGAAAGGGAAATGCTACCAAGGGCATACCCTCAGGGTTTTGTAGATTAGGGCAATCTGAGATGGGCACTGAGAGGAGAAACTCTGGAATTCCCAGGCTTTCAAGGACAATCCAAGGGCAGGATTTAGATCATCCAGGGAACAGCACAATCTCTGACTTCCACAAGGCATCTCCTCTCACTAAGCAGATTTTGGCATCAGTCTGGAGCTCTTGGAGCTACTGTTTCAGGCTCCTGGCAACCTCAGGAAGATGCAGTGACAACAGCATTTATGTTTTAGGAGTAATTTCTGCACAGAAAGGGGGATTAGACATTGGAATTACTGCCCAGGGAGGTGGTGGAGTCCCCATCCTAGAGGAATCCAAGGAACAACTGGATGGGGCTCTCAGTGCTCTGCTCTGGGTGATCAGTCACAGGTTGGACTTGATGATTTTGGAGGTTTTTCCCAACCTCAGTGATTCTGTGATTTTTGTAAGGGCTATGAACTGTTTCCTTTAAAGGTCTGGTCAAACACCACCATGAAGTGATTCTGTCATTGCCTTAAAATCCAGCCTGTGCAGACACAACAGTAACAAACCTTCACAGCACCAAAGCACCAAAGGCAGCTGATCCAGGACTTGCGTATTTTTCTATTAGGAAACACTTGTAAAAAACATGAGACAAGTTCTGACACTGCCAGCTGACACCCTCCTGTCACAAGAGACACTCAGGATTTACCTGAAGGGTTTTTCTTCTCTGGGGTCTAGGAGAATATTTGAGCTGGGCCAAACCTTCTAAACCCTTCCCTATTTTCTCACACTTTTATGCCAAGGAAAGGCAGAAACTCAGTTTGGGGTTTCAATTCAACAGACAAATCCATTGGGTTTTGGCGTGAGAACTAAAAGGGCAAAGGGGGCAGAGGGTGGCAGGGGAGAGGAAAAAGCTTGTTCTGCTCTGTTGCAAAAGAGCAAACAAAAGAACCCTGTGCTAGTACAATGTGTTGCTCATTACAATCATGCAAAAAGTTCCTTTTGTCCTGTGAGCTGCGGAGGATTGCAATGATTTATTTCCATGTGGAAAGAGGCCAAAGATATTCCTCCTCTCTTTCAAACAAGCTGCACACTTCTGGATGCTGTGCTGGATGGTCAGTCTTCCCCAGCCTTGCCTATCCCTATTCCTATCCCTGTCCCTATCCCTACCTACTGCTTTAGGCTAAGCCAGGATCTAAGGGACATTCCACCTCGAGTCTGGCTGATCCAGCTATATGGACATGGGCAAACCCAGCACTGGAAGCTTTCCCCATCCCTACAAAGTCAAGGTCAAACCACTTATTGATGTTTTTAAACTTCAGATTGAGTGTTGGGATTTAGCTTTGGTAGTGAAACCAAAGCTGAAGAAGTTTCCCATTATCCCTTGGCCACCAATTCCCAGAGCAGTTCCACACTTCAGCCCTCCGGGGCTGGCCAACAGAAGAGCTCGTGGGTCTGTGCCATAAACTCTGAAGTGATTTGGGTTAAAAATAACTCCACCAAAGGCAATTAATCATTTAGTAATCCTGCCTACTCCCTGCCATGGCTGGGAGAGCCTTAGGGAAAGAGGACAGCAGGCTGGATAAATTCTTCTGGCACACAATTACTGGGAAAGGAGCTGAGGAGGGAAATGTGGCCCCTTTCTGACAGAAACCTGAGGAAAAAAATCCTGGATGCTGAGTGCCAACACAAATCTCCCAGCACTTAAGCCACAGCACCCATTCCTATAACACCTGGTTTCATCCCAAAACGTGGTGGCAGATGGACTCCTGCAGCATCCCTGTGGAACACCAGGGCTCTCTTCACCCTCTGCTCCCCCACAGCTGTGATCGGAGCCACGCTCAATACTCTGCTGGGGAGAATGAAGGATGTGTTTGTCCTGCCAGAGTGAGTAATGCTGACCCCTGAGCCAGCCCAGGCCAAGGCAAACAGTGCTGTGATTTCCCTGGAAGTACTGCAATCCTGGAGTCAGGCAGACAGGGAAGGGCAGACTGGAATTGGATTGGATTGGATTGGAGGGTGTGCTTCTCCTGCTATTTCATTCTGCTTCCCACAGCTCCTCATCTCACTGACACAGGAACACATGGATCTTGTCCCCACCTGGAATTCTGTGCACAGCTCTGGTGTCCCCAGCATAAGAAAGACATGGAATGTTGGATCAAGACCAGAGGAGGCCACCAAGTTGGTAGGAGGACTGGAACACCTTCCCTGTGGGGACAGGCTGAGGAAGCTGGAGCTGTTCAGCCTGGAGATACCACAGCAGCCTCCAGGATCTGAATGGGCTGCAAGGAAGCTGGAGAGGGACTGCTCAGCAGAGACAGGACAAGGGGGAATGGCCTCAAAATGAAAGAGGGGAAAATTTAGTTCAGATATACAGAAGAAATTCTTCCCTGTAAGGGTGGGCAGGCCCTGGCACAGGGTGCCCAGAGAAGCTGGGGCTGCCCCTGGATCCCTGGAAGTGTCCAAGGCCAGGCTGGACGGGGCTTGGAGCAGCCTGGGATAGTGGAAGGTGTGCCTGTGCCTGGCAGGGGGGTGGAATGAGATTATCTTTAAAATCCCTTCCAACCCAAACCATTCCACGATTCTGAGGCTGATGCTGCTGCCCTGACAGGCTGCAAACACTACCAAACATCTCCTGTGCTGCAGATCCATCAGCCCTTCCAAGCAGGTGGGCAGAAGGTGTTTGAAGGGTTCATTTTTGGCTCTGACCTCCAGGACTGACCCCACTTTTCCTGTTGTTGTCCTTGTTTCCAGGAGCACTGAGCAAACAGGGATTGAAGGCACAGACAAGGCCAGGACAGCAAGGCCAGCACAGTTGAACATTTTATCATTCATTTGCACAAAATGTCCAAATATGTGCACACAATCCAAGGGCATATTTCTGGGAGCTGGCAGCCCGTGGAGTCTGCTGGTGTCCCTCAGGAGAAACTTATGCAAGCCACATTTGGAATCCATCCGTGGAAGCTGCATTCCGTGGACTCTGCAGTGAGGGTCAGCTCTGCGAAGGTGTGGAGATGTGTAACCACGTGTGGAAGCACTCCCTGCTCCCACTGTCCCAAAAAACACAACAAAACCAACCCTTGGCTACACAGACTGCAATTTCCTTCTGCCAAAGGATTTGCCAGCTTGGATGGGTGCATTTTTTTGAGCTTTCCTTTCCAAATATTCTGTCACAGACCCCAATCAAAGCTGTTATCAGAAGGTTTCCATCTCTGCCATTATTTCAGCATTAGACCCAGGGATTCCCCCCCAGTTAATTTCATTTCAGGAAAAATCTTTTCCTGCTGCTATAAAATTCTCAGCAGAAGAATGATTTCAAAGCCAGAAGGAAATGCTTGCTAGAATACAGTGATTTTTCCACCAACTACTCTAATTTCCCTCTTCATGAACCCAAATATTTTAATTTGTCTGTATAGTTTCAATTTAAAATAAGCACAGCACAAATAACTCGATAATTGGGACAAATATAATAGCCAGTGTCCCAGATAAAGATCACAGTCACCCATAGAAAATCTTAAATGAAAAAGCAAGCAGTTTCATGAATTTAGAGTTCCCAGAAACAATGGGTTAGATTTTCAAGACAGATGAAGCCAAATAATTCCAAGCTGGCATCCAAATAAAATTTTCCAGAGTGCTCAGCTCTCAGCAGCTCTTGCTGTCCTCCAGTAACTCATACTGATGTCCCAAAACTCTGCCCTCAGAGGTGCAAAACGTGCCACAAACAGCCCCCAGCACTGACTGTGGATTTAGAAGTGTCTCTGGAGTGCTTTGTGCTGATGTTGGTAATGATCCTTTAGTATTGATAATATTGTGGCTCTTCCACTTCCTTGCAGTCTTTAAACAGTACAGAACACACCAGAGCACCCCAGGAAAATGCAGCACCTCCTCCAGCATGGAAATGGAGCCTGGAGCCATGGATTTGTTTGCTGGGAGAGCACCTCCTTCCCTCTGGAGCTGCAAACAGTGTATTACTGCCTGCTCATCCTGACAGCACATCCTGACAGCAACCCTCAGCTATAATCCCATGTTTGCAAACACCTGGAATTCCAGTTCCTAAACATTGTCCTGGCCTGATCCAGCCCTGTTCCCCAAGGATCAACTTTTTTTACAATGTGTTTTCCACCTCACACACCTTCACAATGAAGTTAAGCTACTTTGTGTTGACAAAACCCCGTATTTAGAAGTGGATGATTTATTTACTCACTGCCTCTTGGTTCATTTAGTTTTGCTCTGAGTGACAGGAATGCACCAGCAAAGCCAGGATTTGAAGGAGAAAAGGATGAAGAGAAAATGATGGAGAAGTAGCCAGGAAAATCCAAAGGACAAACACTTAAATAGCCCCTATCAAATCCTGCCCTTTTCACACCCTGGTGATTAACCAGACCTCCCACCTCCAAACCCCTCTGTGCAAGAGCTGAACATCCAGCTACCACCACAGGCACAAACAAAATAAATGTCACTCATTTCCCTGGGGAATAATGGTAATTTCTTCTTCATATAGACACCACACCTTGTTCTGGTTCCAAAAAAGACAGAAAAGTGATGATTATCCCTGCTCTGCCTGGTCTGCTCCAATATTCCTATTTCACCCACATGTGCTCCAAAGAACAGCCAAACCCAGCTTGAGGTGTTAAATCAACATTCAAATATTCAAATATTCAAATAAAGGGTCAATCATGTGCTCCATTCTCAGTGAAAGCTGTAGAAAATTCAGTTTCTTCTAAAGGCACAGAAAAAGAAATAAAAAAAGTGTTAGCAGGGCCACTTACTGAGAAGTCTGACACCAAGACAGACAAACTGATCAAAAGTATGTTGGCAAGATGGATGGACCACAAGGGGTAGGCCTTCAACACAATTACATTCAATAATATCCTAAAAAAAAATTACAATTCAAAAATAATTCAATGGAAAAAATGCACTTGGACAGACAGAGCTGTTATTTATTTATTTATAACCTCAAATCCTCAACCACAGGCAGGGTAAAATGCTCTCCCACCATTGGAATAAAAATAGCCCTGGCTAGAATTTGTTTGTTGTAGATACATTACCTAAAGAAATTTAACTCTCTTTGCTGGTTGGTGACTTTTAACAAACAACTTTTGATTTCCTTAGGAGTATTCCCTTAGAATTCCTCGGTTTCTGCAAGATGTGGGCGCACAATTCCTCATTTCAGCATTCCTACTGTACTCACCCATGCAGGATTGTGTCTGCTCCCTAACTGGAACATTTTAGGAGTGAAAATCCAATGACACAAAGTTTTCCCAGCAGGAACCTCCAGTAAAACAATTCACTGAAGGCTTTTCTGAAACCACTTGGGAAGCTGAGGAAGTTTCTGACCCTGGGAAGGGGGAAAGGCCAAATTCATAATAGAGGAGCTCTTAATAAATAAAGATTCATGTTTAAAGTCACTGTTCTTCCACCTGAAAACGAGTTCCAGCCACAGATTTATCCCTGGAAAGTAAATCCACTACAGAAACAGGGATGTACCACCAGCAGGTTGTGCTTTCCTTTCACAGAGGAGCACATATTGTACAGTTCCAACCCCTTGGGACACTTCCCACTATCCCAAGTTGCTCCAAACCCATCAAGTCTGGCCTTGGACACTTCCAGGGATGGGGCAGCCACCACTTGATAATCCATTGGCTACAGCAACCTCAGCTCCAGGGAAATATTTCTCCTCATCACCATTGCCACTTAAACTCCACTGCACACAGATGCTGCTGTTTTGTTTCACCTGACAAACATATTTGTTCTTTTCCCAAGTATTTTTATAAACATAAAAAAATGTGTTTATATATAAAAATGGAGGGGTTTATCAGCAGATTATTGGTACCAGTAAGCCACCAGCAGCAGAGGTTTAAGATTTAACTTGAATTAAGATTTAACTTGCCTTGTGCCACATTATTCCCTGAGGTTTTGGTCGTTTGCAGTTAGTCTGGATAGTCCTTGTTGGAGTGAGGATGTAATCCACAGTTAAATCATGATCATCCAGGAGCTCCTCTGCTATGTCAAGCACCTACAAGGAAGAGATTTGGTTAAGTAGCTAAAAACAAACCCCCTAAAACTGTGCCCCATTCCTGATGTCTTGTCACATGAAAATCCATCAAAGACAATGGGAATAAAGATGCCAAACCAACATCATTCCATGTCTCCTCTCCAGACAGAGCAGGAAGTGTCACAGAGTTCCTTCCCCACTGGAGAGGGGACATTTGAACATCTGAGCTCACCTGGCAGTCGTGCACGATGGTAACTACGGGTGTGTCCTCCTGCACTGCACCCATGGACACCATCATTGCATATTCCATGTCTGCATAACCTTCCCCTTTGCCAATTCTCCAGCCTAAAGCACAGAAAAGTGGAAAAAAAACAAACAGCAGAGCAGAAAATTGTTAAAATCATGTAATTAACTGAGCAGCCTGCAAGTTGTAACTGTGGAAAAAATCAGGTCAGCATCTCTCACAGAATGCAACTTTCCTTGAAATCAGCACTGAAATGAAATAAAACATCAATTTCAACGACTCCTAAAAGATCCCAGAAGCTTCCCATTCTGAATAAACAAACTTGATGCAGTTAACACAGCAGCTTGTTTAGCCATTGTATTTAGAACCTTCTATTCATGTCCAACACAGGTTAATGTGGGTAAAGAGGAGTCTGGGTCACACATAAAAACTGTGTTATTTTAGGCAAGGGATAAAGTCAGTGGAAAATTTTTCAGCACTAGCAGGTTTCCAAAATACTAGAAAATGCAAAATCTGATCCCCAAATAGGTACTGAATCAGCAGGTCTAATACATGTCCTTTCACACACCCCGTGTGAGCAGAGCAGATCTCTGACCAGGGAGCCTGCTTGGATTCTTTTAAAACAAAAATAATTGCTCGCCTTAATAGTTCTCCTGAAGGCCAAAACATGCTCTGACCCACACTGCTGTGTGCCTACCACATCCTGGAGGCATTGCTGCTTCCTGCTTGGATTGGAAGCAGGGATTTGTCACACACGGAGGCAGAACCCAAGACCACAATTCAGCTCCAAGGATAAATCTGTCTCTGCCACGTGGTGTAGCCTTACTGACACTGGATTGGGATTGGGACCCTTCTGCTGGAAGTTCTTCCTTACCTTTTTCAGAGACAGCCACTGATCCTACAACAACCAGGTCCACTTGTGCTTTCCCATCCAGCCCCACAGGCACGCTGTATTCCTTTACACCCTGCAGGAAAAACAGCCTTGGAGGTTTGCAGAGTGCACAGTCTTCCAAGCACCGAGGCAGAAATCCAGGATATTTCGATAAATCCAAGTAAATCCCCACGTTTCAAAGTGTCTCTTCCATGTATAGCCACGCTGTACATGTCTGGGAAGTTATCCCCTAGGGAATCCTAGAATAGATTCCCTACTACAGTGACAAGAATTTTGGCACACTGCAAGGAGAGCTGAGGGAGGTGGGCACTTTTATAAGCAAGGTTATTTATTTAGGGTCAAAACCTGATATTTTGAAACACTTTTTTGGAAATCTATTCCTAAAAATGAGGGCAAGTGACACTTCCTATCTACCCTTCTTTATCCTACTACTAATTTTAGGAATACCAGAGCATTACAAATGCTTGGTTTAATTCTCACACACAAATCACAAAGTTAACTTAGACACAGACAGCTACAGCACAAAGAAACCTGAAGTTACACAAAGTGACACAATGATTTTTCTTCTACCCTGCTCAACCCCACCCACCCCTCTTCAATCTGTTCCCAAAATTCTGTCCAGATTGCAGAAATTAAAAATTATGTTTATTTGTGCTTTTAAAGATCAGGGGTTTAGAACTTTTAAAGAGATATCTTGTGATCTTAATATATGTGTACAGCACAATGTAAATGCTCCTCACACCAACCCAACTTCGTGCTAAGTATAAATTACCAATATTAAAATCACAATAAAGAGCCAAACTTTTTCTGTGCAGAGCACAGAGCCCAAAAGTTGAGTTATTTGGGGCTGCCTATCAGCAATAATGCCCGTCAGGCACCTCCCAGCAGTGTGGTAAGGATTGTTTGCACAGCGCTGTGTAAATACAAACTGCCAACAGCATTTTTTCATTAGTGGGTTGGGGGAAAAACCAGACACATAGTGGTAAGATCCCAGATCAGACAGCAGGCCAAGAGAAAGGTCTCTTTCAAAAGTGCTCTTCAACCCTGAACAGCTTAATTAGTTAATGACTCCAATAGAACTTCCAACAAAGAAAGTCACTACTAATTACCAGCCATTTACAAGCTCAGTTGTTTATGGGGTTACTGCAGAACTTTATTGCCTTTCGCAGGAGATTAAGGAGGAAATAAATCGATATAGTGAGCTATTCATTGTGTACCAGTTGGGTTTTCCTAGCATAAAGATGGGTATAAAACCTGCCAGGTTTCTCTGGCAAAAGCCTTCAGCTGTACAGCGTGAGATTGTAACACGAGAGGGCAGCAAGAGACCGCGCTGCAAACCCAAACCTCACCACGTGTCTGGGCCTCACTGCCTGCAAATGCCACAATTCGTGTTCCTTTGGATGTTGTATTCCAGAGAAACCTCATCTTTCCTACCTGGTAGCACCTAACATTCTACTGAGATTATGCAAAAAACTGTGAGCACTAAAATATTTCTCAGAGGCTTCAGCAGCTCAAAACTGCAGAATGTAGGAGCATGAATAAAGATCTAACTCACCTCAAGCTGCTCATGATTTTCCAAAAAACACTGAGAAAATAAATTTTCTCCTGACTTAAAAATGATTAATGGCAGTCGTGTGCACAAAACCCAGGAATAACATCCTAACAGGAAGATATTTCAGGTTTTCCAACTTCCAGCTAGTCCATCCTAACACCACAGTGTCCCACAGGTAAATTCAGCCCTCCCTGATCCCTCACTCCTACCTGAGACGTGGCACATTTTCTCAGGACCTCCTTGGTTGCACCTGGAGGAGGAACAATCCTATTGAACAGCCCAGTCCTCAGACGTGGTGTGGGAACCAGCAAAGTCTTCCTTGCCTGGGGAACCACAGGAAAAGGTTCATTTTACACTAAAGAAATATTTTTACTGTCACACAGTTAAAAACTACATGGCCAAACATTTAATTTGTTACGTTGCAGTTAGCGTTGTTGATTGTGTAGTGCTTGTACATTAATTCCCTCCAATATGGGAAAAAATCCATTAAAAGATTTATTGAAGAAATAAAAGGTAAGACATACATTTGAAGATATTTAGGGACAGAGCTTTAAAGACACCCCTCCCTTTAAAGCTATGTCTCTAATTAGCTTTATAAGTGATAATGGCTTCCCACTGACAGAGGGCAGGGTCAGATTGGATATTAAGAGAGAACAGAGTGGATATTAGGGGAGAATAGAGTGGATATTAGGGAGAAATTCCTCCCTGTGAGGGTGGGCAGGCCCTGGCACAGGGTGCCCAGAGAAGCTGTGGCTGCCCCTGGATCCCTGGAAGTGTCCAAGGCCAGGTTGGATGGGGCTTGGAGCAACCTGGGATAGTGGAAGGTGTCCCTGCCCATAGCAGGGGCTAGAACTGAATTATCTTTAAAATCCCTTCCAACCCAAACCATCCCATGACACCTATTGATCCAAAGTCCACAAACGAGCTACACACAAGAACTCTTGAAGATGCAGTGCCAGGTGTTGCTGAGATGCTGCCAGGCACTGCTGTCCCCTCCCAGCTCCTCCTCGGGGTGCCGAGGTGCCGTTACCTGCAGAGCCGCCAGCCGGGCACCTTCCAGAGGTTTGTCAGGATCCACCTTCAGCTCCCGTGCTCTGCTGAACACATCCAGCTCCCTAAGGGAGCAGCAGGCCTGGAGAGAGCCCTGAGAGAGGGAAGGAACCAAGAGGAGAATGTTTGCACTTACTTCCAGCGTTAGGAAGCGAGCGTTCCTCTGGGGAGCATCGGGGTTTATTTTTACTGTCCGGGCAGCCTGGAACTCCTGCAAGCCCAGAAGCCTCGTGGCAGCATGGGGGGCACCCTGTTTGCATAAAATATCAGTGTTATCATCGAGGAGCCCACAGCAGAGATGGGCAGTTGATCACCTTTCACCCTCTAGGGAGGCTGATTTCTGCAGATTTTAATTGAGGGGCTGTTAATTTCCTGTTAATCCCTGGAAATGTCCAAGGCCAGGCTGGATGGAGCTTGAAGCAACCTGGGATAATGGAAGGTGTCCCTGCCCACGGCAGGAATGGGACGAGCTTTAAGGTTCCTTCCAACCGAACCATTGAGGGATTCTATAACTCACAAGGCAGTTTTGTTTTCTTTCCTTCGAGGGCTGCAGGGCGCTGGCCCGGGGAACTGGGGGGGAACTGGGGGGGCCTGGGGGCCCCTCCGGGCCTGGGCTGCGGGCTGCAGAGCGGGCGGGACCCGAGGCGGGTGAGGGAAGGAGCAGCAGGAGGAGGCGGCCCAGCGCCGGCAGCCGCCGTACCTTGAAGTTGGGGATGCGGCCGTGCACGGGCCGCGGGAACTCGGCCAGCCCGGAGGCCTCCAGGTGCTCCCACACCTTCTCCCGGATCTCCCACTTGGAGGCGGCCCCTGAGGGGAGCCCTGCGAGCGCCGGGAGCCGGCGGCCCGGCCCCGCCATTGCCGCCCTCGCCCGCCCCGCCGTGACGTCACCGCCATCCCCTCCCGCTCCCTCCGCTGCGCCGTGACGTCACAGCCACCCACGCCCCTTCGCTCTCCGCGGCCGTGACGTCACCGCCACGCCTCACGCCCACCCCTCCGAGCCGTGACGTCACTGCAGCCGCGTCCCTCCCGCCAGTCGAGAGGCGGAGCCTCCGCCCTGGCCACGCCCCCTCCGCGTCGCGCGGCCGCTACGGCGGCACTGAGGGGTCAAAACGCCTCGAAGGCGAAGTGGGGGAGGCGAGGTGAGGGAAGGTCTCTCAGGGCCCCGCTTGTTTCTGGAATTAAACATAAAAAAGGCTGAGCTGGGCCGTTAATGTGAGACTGCCGCCCGCATTATATAAACACCACAGGCTTTCCATCATGTCTTATGGCTGGGGGTAAAAACCCGCCCTGCTTTTTGTAAAATAACCCCTGCCCATTAATTATTTTTCCATTTAAAATTGGCTGGTGGTGAATAAAACAATATCCAGCCTCTCCGTGGGTTTCCCAGACTGCCGGCTTCCCGAAAGTTCACTTCTTGCTCGCCTTTAATAGAATAATAAATGATTTGTTTGCATGATTTATTATTTATAGAATTAGTGTGTTCAACAAGTATCCCAAGAAGAGGGAGGACGTTGAGAATCCCGACATTCCTGAGCGCAGTGGGATGGAGGGGTCATGGGAACAATGAAACAAGGAAGGCTTATTTTAAAGTGTGTCAGCGAAGGGGGGAAATGTCCTTGGAGTTTGCGCTTGGCTTGGATGCTGTGGATCCTCATCCTCGTCAGAGCCAACTGTGGCTGTGCTAACCCAAAAAAGCGGAACAAATTCGGATGCTCCTCTCTGAACAGTTGCAGACGGAGCTGGGCAGATGCAAACTCCTTTTCTCACTGTTGAACTGAGGTTTTTTTTTTCCCCACAAAGGCCAAGACTCTGCTGAGTTCAGGGAGTTCAGGAGTCTTTCCCCCTCCAGCGCTGAGTGATTTCCAAATTTGGATTAATATCAGCATATTGGTGTCAGGAAAATCCACAAACGCCAGAGGTTTTTGTCCAGAAAGGAGACAGAGGAGTCCTGCAACTTTATTAAAATGAAGGGAGAGAGTCCACTGTGCACATGCCAGTGGGGTTTTCTCTCTCTGGAGGTTTCGGAGGGCGCAGCCTCCCTTTATCCCAAACTCCCGGCCACACGTTGCCCTCTTCCCTTCCCCTTGGCTGAGGTACCAGGAAGGTGCAGCCTTCCCGAACCGCCTGCCCCATATCCCCCCTAGAACCTGGCATTTTACCCCAAAGGTCAGAAGTTCAGAAGGTCTGCTTGTGCAGACCCACTTGGCTATTTCAGGAGCCAAACTGTCTGGGCTCTGCACCCAACCGGCTGCCCAAAGTCAGCAGAGACATGAAGACCCATTCCAGAGAGTTCAACACCCATCAAACTGCTTGTAAAGACATTGGCACACATCTTTCCTCTCATTGGGATAAATGCTGTGGTGAGGCTTCACCTTTTCACTTGTAAGCATCAAAATAAGATAAAATAAAAGGTTTGGAGTCCTGGTCCTACAACGGGGTTTGCGAAGAGCCTTTCCACTCGCTCTCGGAGTGCTGCTGGAGCCAGTGGGAATCCTTCCAGGCACAACAGACCACCCATGTGGAGCTGGGCCGAAATGTTTGAAGCTCATTCCTGCACTTCCTACTCACGGAAAACTCCCAGTGACTTCGCCGTCTCTGCGGGGAGTTGGGGATCAGGCCTTGGGTGAGCAATTTACGCTGCTGGGGCTGGGCTGGGAGTGCCAGCACTGCCTGTCCACTATCACCCAAAGTCCCCACCCCAGCTGGGACTTGTTTCCACCCCAACACCCCCCCTGTGAGGAAGGGAGAGCGAGGGAGGGAGAACAGTGCTGGTAATGAATCCATTAACAACCAAGCAGGGCTGAGATCCTTCTAGACCACCTACATCTCCCTCCAGCCATGCTCAGCAAAGCTGTTCCTTCCGTGGATTTGCTTCCAGAAAAGAGTCCCTGAGCTGTTTGCTACAAATCAGGGTAGTTTGCCTTAAAAAAAATGGGGAGTTTGCTGACAGGTGGCATCTTTTCTGCTGGTTCAATTTTCTTTTTTTTGCCTCCACAGGGCTGAAATTTGCTTCAAATTCCTTTTGCAGGGTCTTTTCTGTCACTGCAGCCTTTAGCATCAGCTCCAGCAGCCTGGAGCAGCTCATACGGATGGCACGGGAAAGCCTCTTTTCCTTGGGAAGCAGACAGAGCTACCACATCTTTAGAAATTAAATTAGGCTTTGGATGTGCCTGAACCACTTCTAAAATCCATTTTTACCAAGCTGAATCAAATATTTCAGTGAAAGAGGTTAAAAAAGGATCCGGGATTTTGAAACAAACGAAACGCAGCTTGAAACACCCACAGTTTGTGGAAACACCTAAAAAAAGGGAGGGACATATGAATCAGATTAATCCAGACCCTGGGAAAAACGCAGGCAGAAACATCTTGTGCTGTAGGAATCACTCCTTGGAACTGCAGGCTGAACACACCAGGCCAGCCACAAAAATCAGCCCAAATTCACCCAGAAAGAAGCATTAAACCAGCCATAATGCCCTGCTTAATAATACTGAAAATTAAAACTAGGCTACAGATTTTAAAGGCAAGAGGTTTTAATGAAGTTTTCAATAGTCAGGTACTAGAAACTGGTTTATGGGCCACTGTAAAGTGGATTTCCACGTGTGAATAAGGAGTGTGTGAGTGAATTGTTGTGCTTATGAAATAACCTGGTGAAGGAAGCACCTTAGGGCAGCTGGGGTAGGTCTGGGCCAGTTTGAGCACAGCAATGGCTCCTGCTGCTGGAAAATTGGTGTGGATCAGCCCCCTGCAGTCAGAGATTCCTGCCCTCTCCAGTACAGATGCTCACCAGTACAGATGGAAAACTGGGGAAAATTTATGTGCATCAATGGGTCTTGATTGCACCGGTGCCAGACAGAGCCTGCCTTTCTCTCTTTCCTTCTTTCTTTCTTTCCTTCTTTCCTTCTTTCTTCTTTTCCTTGCTCTTCTCTCTTTCTTGCTCTCTCTCCATCTTTTTTCCTTTTTTTCTCGTTCTCTTTCCTGCTTTCCTTCTCTCTTCTTTCTTGCTTTTTCTCTTCTTCTTTCATTCTTTCTTCCTTTATTTCTGTCTTCCTCTTTCTTTCATTCTTTCTCTTCTTCCTTCCTTCTTTCTTAATCTTTTTCTCCCTCTCCTTCTCTCTCACTCCTTTCGTTTTTCTTTCATGCTTTTCCTCTCCTTTCCTTCTTTCTCCCTTTATTTGTCTTCGTTTTCCTTCCTTCCTTCCTTCCTTCCTTCCTTCCTTCCTTCCTTCCTTCCTTCCTTCCTTCCTTCCTTCCTTCCTTCCTTCCTTTCCTTCCTTCTTCCTTCCTTCCTTCCTTCCTTCCTTCCTTCCCTTCCTTCCTCTTCCTTCCCTCCTCCTTCCTTCCCTCCTTCCTTCCTTCCTTCCTTCCTTCCTTCCTTCCTTCCTTCCTTCCTTCCTTCCTTCCTTCCTTCCTTCCTTCCTTCCTTCCTTCCTTCCTTCCTTCCTTCCTTCCTTCCTTCCTTCCTTCCTTCCTTCCTTCCTTCCTTCCTTCCTTCCTTCCTTCCTTCCTCCTTCCTTCCTTCCTTCCTTCCTCCTTCCTTCCCTCCTTCCTTCCTTCCTTCCTTCCTTCCTTCCTTCCTTCCTTCCTCTTCCTTCCTTCCTTCCTTCCTTCCTTCCTTCCTTCCTTCCTTCCTTCCTTCCTTCCTTCCTTCCTTCCCTCCTTCCTTCCTTCCTTCCTTCCTTCCTTCCTTCCTTCCTTCCTTCCTTCCTTCCTTCCTTCCTTCCTTCCTTCCTTCCTTCCTTCCTTCCTTCCTTCCTTCCTTCCTTCCTTCCTTCCTTCCTTCCTTCCTTCCTTCCTTCCTTCCTTCCTTCCTTCCTTCCTTCCTCCTTCCTTCCTCCTTCCTTCCCTCCTTCCTTCCCTCCTTCCTTCCTTCCTTCCTTCCTTCCTTCCTTCCTTCCTTCCTTCCTTCCTTCCTTCCTTCCTTCCTTCCTTCCTTCCTTCCTTCCTTCCTTCCTTCCTTCCTTCCTTCCTTCCTTCCTTCCTTCCTTCCTTCCTTCCTTCCTTCCTTCCTTCCTTCCTTCCTTCCTTCCTTCCTTCCTTCCTTCCTTCCTTCCTTCCTTCCTTCCTTCCTTCCTTCCTTCATTTCACTTTCCTTTGCTGTTTCTTCCCTTCTTCCCTACTTTTCCTCTCTGCCCCCTTCTTTTCTCCACTCATCCTCTCTCCCACACTTCTCCCTCTTTCCCCTTTTCCCGCTCAGTCTCTCATTTGTCCCCATCTCTGTCCCGTGTCCTGTCCCCGTCCCGGGCCGGCCGGGCGGTGCCGGGGAGCGCTGCAGTCCCCGCGGTGTCCCCCGGGGGGCGACACACGCCGCGCGGAGCCCCCGCGGGCAGGTGAGCCCGGAGCGGCCCCGGGAACGGCTCCGGGAACGGCTCCGGGAACAGCCCGAGAACAGTCCCGGGAACAGCCCGAGAACAGTCCCGGGAACGGCCCGAGAACAGTCCCGGGAACGGCCCCGGGAACGGCCCGAGAACAGCCCCGGGAACAGCCCGAGAACAGTCCCGGGAACGGCCCCGGGAACAGTCCCGGGAACGGCCCCGGGAGCGCCCCGAGCGCTGCGAAAGCTCCCCCGACGCGCCCGGTAAAGGCTGCGAGAGGAAAACCGGCGGCTCCCCCGGGGAAGCGGGCGAAGGGAGCCCCGCGGAGGGAATCCCGCTTTTCCAAGCACCTCCCGCTCTCCTCCTCTCCCTGCGCTCCCCTGTTTGGAAACTGCGTATTTTTCATAGTGCCGGTTTTTTTTTTCTTCTTCAAGCCATTCGAATTTTAGGGCTTTTCCGAGCCCGCTGGTTCAGTCTCTGCTCGGTGCCCAGCTGCAGCAGGCAAAGAACTTTTGCTGCTTCCGGGGGTTCTGTAGAAATTAATCTCGGTAAAGTTTTCAGCCGAGGGGAGGTAAGATTCCATCAACGATATTTCTAGGAAGGGACAGCGCTGGGACACCGCAGGGGTGGCTTTGCTCAAGCTCTGCATTTAAAAATTCCTGCATTTTAAAAACTTATATCGTTAAAGAAATCCCATGTTCTTGTGTACGCTAAGACACAGCCCAAGTTGTAAGGAGAAATATGATTTATTTGAAAACCGAACATAAAAGTGTGAAGTCGTTCTCAAATTATTCCAGAAAAAAAAATAAAAGTTTTCTCTTATGACCATACCTTTACATGAAAATTATCAGCTTATCTCGCTGAATTCACTATTTTTTTTCACAAACAAAATATCCCCGGACATTTTCTCGGTGGATGAAACCCTCCCCGAACATTCCAAATTATTTCCATCAAAATGAAATAACAGTTTTGAAGTGCCCGGAGAAACTTCCCAATCCATTTTTCCATCGCAGATCATTTTTAACCATCCCTCCTTGTAGAGGAGCTGCCTCATAATTTATTTTTTTTCCCTCCCCTCAGTTATCGCATAAAATCGTTTCCTTTCTTATTAAGAAGATCTCCGGTAATTAACAGCCTCGCCGGGTTCCCACGGCCGGAGCCGGCTGCGGTCTCGTCCCACCGCCCCGGCTGCGAGCGGGAAAGGGACCCTTGGTCTCAGCAGCCAGCCAAAATCCCAGCCCGACTTTGGGGGAAAAAAATATCTTTGTTTAAAGCCTTACGAAACCACACAAATTGCGAGGAGGGAAAGGCAGAATTACAGTGTAAGAAACCCAAAAAATCACCGCTTAGGAATCAGAGCGGCAGCAGCCAGGCTCGGGGGAGGCGGCGGCAAGGAGCCCGGCCGAAGTGACAGCGAATTCATTTCAACCTTAGCTTGGTCTTTTCGGGCTCGAATCGATTTTGCAGCGCTATTTTTGATTATAAATATATTTTGATTTTTTTTTCCCTGCGGAGCGGGGAAATCGCTGGTTCCTCACCTTGGTTCCTTCACCCTGCAGATCCGCTTTTCTCTTGGGTGGAACAGAACAATTCGCAGCGCTTTCCCCCAACACTTGAGTTTACACTTGGTCACCATGCGTCCCTAATTGTCCCACTCTGATTGCCTCTAATGAACTCATTAGGGAGAAGGCAGAGGGGCGGATTTCACAGGCACAAGAAAATCCGCCTCAACGCCCGGAACGAAAAAAAAAATAGACGCTTAAATGCGCTCTCTGTTTATCGTTGGTTTTGTTGGATTTTTTTTAATAATAATAAAATATCCCCAAACTCCCCAAAGCGGCAGAAGAACCTCTGAACCCGCAGCGACGGCGCCACCGGGGCCGAGGCGCGCCGCGATGTCACCGCCACCGGGCGAGCACCTCGGGACGGACCCGGCGGCCTCTCCCGAGGAATTTCACTTAAATACATTTAAAAAGGCGAACGTAGGAGCTGCCCGGCACAGGGACATTGCGATACCGGCACTACGGGGCAACAAGCGCGGTGTCTCCGCTCCCGCCATCCCCGGCATCAACCTGCCTGCAAAAAGTGCTTCAAAACTTCACCGTTGGCCGCGGCGCTGGCAGCGGGCAGATCCCCCGGCCGGGGCGGCTCGGCTCGGGGCTCTTTTTGGGGCCAAATCGTTAAAACCTCAGGGCGGAGGGGGGCTGTGGGTGCCCGGCGCGGGGCTCGGCGCGGCCCGGGAGCGGAGCGGCGCGGCCCGGGGCGCGCGCGGGGCCGCTCGCCAGCGCCGCCGCGTCCCGCGCTCCCATTGGCTGCGGCCGCGGCACCGCGCGCTCCCATTGGCTGGCGGCGGCGGCGGGGGCGGGGCCAGCGGGGAGTAAAAGCGCGGCGGCGGCGCGGGGCGAGTTTTGAAGCTGCGCAGCGCGGCCGGGAGGGAGCTCGGCGGCTCCCGCACCCCTCCGGGGGCTCCGGAACGCTTCGGGCCGTTGTTGTGACAAGGACTGGGTTTTCCGCAAGGCTGCTTTTTCTTCTTTTTTCTTTTTCAATTTTTTTTTTCCAATTTTTTTTTTTTTTTTAAATTCTTCGTTTTTGTTTTGTTTTCTAAAATTCCCTTTTCCTGCGAGAACAGGCCCCCCCAGCCCAGCTCCCCGCAGCAGTGCCCGCCGCCGCCGCGGGCCGTAGGCGTGTGTACAAGAATCACAGTCATACAGAGGGAGGGAGAGGCCGCCAGAGACCACCCTGCCCCCGGCGACCCGGAGGATGCCGCTGCGGTGCCGCTGCTAGAGGACACGCTGGGATTGAGCTCGGCTCCGAGACTCTCTCTCTCTCTCTCCCGCTCTCTCCCTCTCTCCCTTCTCCGCAGAGGGGTCCCGGACGGGGGTGAGGCCCTTCCACCCTCCTCCTCTTCCTCCTCGCCTGCCCGGCCGCGGGAAGCCCCTCTCCATGATGCAGGCTCGCTACTCCGTCTCGGACCCCAACGCTTTGGGAGTGGTGCCGTATTTAAGCGAGCAGAATTACTACCGGGCGGCCGGGACGTACGGCGGCATGGGCAACCCCATGAGCGTCTACTCGGGCCACGCCGAGCAGTACGCGGCGGGCATGGGGCGCTCCTACGGCCCCTACCACCCGCACCAACCCACCGCCCCCAAGGACCTGGTGAAGCCACCTTACAGCTACATCGCCCTCATCACCATGGCCATCCAGAACGCCCCCGACAAGAAGATCACGCTCAATGGGATTTACCAGTTCATCATGGACCGCTTCCCTTTCTACCGAGAGAACAAGCAGGGCTGGCAGAACAGCATCCGCCACAACCTCTCCCTCAACGAGTGCTTCGTCAAGGTGCCCCGCGACGACAAGAAGCCGGGCAAGGGCAGCTACTGGACCCTGGACCCCGACTCCTACAACATGTTCGAGAACGGCAGCTTCCTGCGCCGCCGGAGACGCTTCAAGAAGAAGGATGTCTCCAAGGAGAAAGAGGAGGCCCGGGAACGGCTGCTGAAGGAGCAGCCCAAGCCCCCCGGGCTGCCCGGCGCCGACCTCCCTAAGGAAGCCTCCTCCTCCTCTTCCTCTTCCTCCGCCTCGGCGCCGGCCTCCGAGAAGAAGGTGGTGATCAAGAGCGAGACGGCGTCTCCCGAGCTGCCCGTGATCACCAAGGTGGAGACGCTGAGCCCGGCCAGCGGCGGGGCCCTGCGGGACAGCCCCCGCAGCGCCGCCTCGCCCCCCGCCGCCGCCTCGCCGGAGGCATCGCTGCCCGAGCATCACCCGGCCGGCAACGGGCTGCCGGGCTTCAGCGTGGAGAGCATCATGACCCTGCGGACTTCCCCCGCGGGGGACCTGAGCCCGGTGAGTGCCGCCTCGGGCAGGACGGGCGGCGGGCTGGCGCTGGGCTACCCCGCGGGGCAGCCGTCGGGCTACAGCGCGGCGTGCAGCCAGGCGCTGGACACTAGTGGGAGCTACCACTGCAGCATGCGGGCCATGAGCCTCTACAGCGGCGACAGGCCGGGCCACATGTGCGCTCCGCTGGAGGACGGGCTGGCCGAGCATCCCACCGGCGCCCCGTCGCCCCTCGGCACGCTGAGCCTGCCCGCGGGGCAGGACGGAGCGCTGGGCACCGGGCATCCCCACGGAGGCGGCGGAGGCGGAGGGGCGGCGGGGGGCCAGCCGCCGGCCTCCTGGTACCTCAACCACGGCGCTGAGCTGAGCCACCTGCCCGGGCACACTTTTGGCTCTCAGCAGCAGACTTTTCCCAACGTGCGGGAAATGTTCACGTCGCACCGGCTGGGGATGGAGAGCGCGGCGCTGAGCGAGCACCAGGTGAGCAGCAACTCCGCCTGTCAGATCCCCTACAGATCCGCGCCCTCCCTATATCGCCACGCCGCCCCCTACTCCTACGACTGCACTAAGTACTGAGTAGCCGCCACCCCCCGCCTAGGCCCATCCGAAACAAACAAACAAAAAGCTTAAAAAAATATTATTAATAATAATTATGAAAAAATGATCGGGAGAAATAAACCCACACCAAACGCAGAAAAAAAAGATGACAGCGTCCCCATGAACCTTGTGGCCACCACAGTTTTAAGATCCCAAAAGCCCCGTTTTGGGCCTCCTTAAATCCGGACAAGTATGTTTTACTTGAAAAAGGGGGATCTCTCATTTGAAAAAGGAAAAAAAAAAAAAAAAGAAAAAAAAGAAGGAAAAGGTTAAAAAAATTATATATATATATGTCTATCTAAAAGTGGCAAATTTTATATGCTAAAGTATAGGGGGTCTCAGAAAAATAAGTTATGGACCAATATCACAACGACCATTTATACGTTTTAAAAGGAAAAAAAAAAAGTTTATAAATATATATATAAATATATGTCCTGGGTATTTTTGAAGTTCTCTGTTGTGCTGTAAAAAATGTGTGGATTTCTAATCAGGCTGATTTTCAGAGCCATTAATATAATATTTAAAGTTGAGTTCACTGGATTATTTTTGTCTCGCCCAACGGTTCCTAACTTCCAAATTAATGACAAGTGATTTCTTCTTCTGTGTACAATTATGCAATAGATTTTCTTTCCTTTTAGAGCTGTTCTTTTCGCAAGATGAGGAAATAATTTATTTTTTGCTGGTGGATTTTTTTTTTAATGGAAAAAAATAGACAAAGTATCTGATACTTTTTTATTATTATTTACGACGTGTGATGTTTTGTATCATAGATTTCACCTTTACCATTCCTAAGGACTATTTGCTTTAACCTGCTTCGAAGTTCGTTTGTCTTATGTGGTCCTAATTGTTGTACTTACCTTAAAATAAATCCATGCTGGTTTTTTCTGCTCCAAGTCTGGCGCTTCTCTGTGTATAAACTGGGGGTTTCGTGCAGGTTTTTTTCTTTCTCCCTTCACCTTTCCTTCACGCAGAAAACGCGGCGCTGGTTGTTTTTAAAACAAAGTCGTTTTCCTGAAGGTTTCTGAGGATTCTTTCTTGGAGAAAAGGTTGAATTCACGTGAAGAGCCGGAATTGTTCAGCTGGGGAGGGGGGGAAGGAAAAGCACCTCGGGGGCAGCCGGGGCTGAGCCCCCTCAATCCCGAATCCCTGCCGCCTTGAAATTTAGGGAGTTTTCCGCGGCCTCCGATGGGGAAAACAGGGAAAACAGAGGCACAGGGAGGGGAATTTCTGCTCCTCTCGCCCCGTCCTTGCGAGCGCGGCCCTTGCGCGGGGCTCGGCGTCTCTGCGCCCGGAGCCGCCTCTTTCCAGGACAGAAAACAACCCCCCCTAAAAATCCGTTTTATTTATTTATTTGCTTTTCTTGAAAGGAATCCCGAGTGCCCGGGAGTGAGAGCGATCACTTAAACCCGGATTCGCTGTGGCGTCTTAAAAAACAAGGTGGAAAGTTCACTCGCGAATCCTTTCACAGTTTTGAAGTGCTCTCTTGTTTGAAGGATTGGCTGATTTTAAACTTCCCTTTATCTATTTGAGCTCCTGTTCGCAAGGCCGGGCACTGCCAGATATTCTTGTTTTTCCCAAATGATCCTTTAACCTGTCCGAGGAGCTTTAATCCAGGGCAAAACACAGGATTTAGCAATCCTGAAAGCCTGGGAATGCCGGCAAAGCCTGAAGCAGAGTTTAGGAGGTTTTTGAAACTTTTCAAACCCAGCTCACTGGAGCCAGGCTCCTTTCCCAGCTTGTAAAATCACATCCATCCAGCATTTCCAGGGAATAACTCCCAACCGTGCCCCCACCCCAGCTCCCGCAGCCCTCCAGTGCCCCCCGTAGCCCTTTTTTTGGGGTTATACCCACGTCAGGCTGTTCAAATCGATGATCTAAATTGGTTTTGACCGCTTAAATTTCGCCTGCGCTTGAAAGTTGGCAAAAAGCACCGAAACTCTCGATGTAAATGAGAAAAAAACGTCTGAGCCTCACTTGATCTGTGTTTTAAGGAACGTTCTTGTAAAAAAAAGCTCCTGCAGTTTTTCCTGGCTCTCAGAGGGTGGTTTTTATTTAATTTTATATTTTCTTCTTTTTTATTTTTTTAATGAAATAAAATCCGAAGCGCTATCTTAATAAGAGAAAATAAATAGTGTAAAGGATAAAAAAAAAAAAAAAAGGGTGAAAGGGAAATAAAGAGAGTAAAATGGTGAGAAGAAAATAAATAGGGGGGAAAAAACCTAATGGGGAAAGAATTCTCCCCTGGTCCAGACCCTCTTCCCGTGGGACTTTTTCCTGCGTGGATCCCGGGGACGCTGGCGGGGAGATGACTGAAGTCAGGTGCCTGCTGTGGGTTTTCCCACACTCGTCGAGAAATCCCGGGATCGCCGCTGCTCCCACATCTTCCAACCCGGGCGCTGGGCACCCTTTTCCTCAGGCAGGGATGGGATGCCCAGGGGATGCGGTGCCGGCATTCGGGACACCGCCAGGGCACTGCAGCCTCCTCCCGGCTGCTGCTGGACACTTCCTGGGGATCCCCCTTCCCCTCAAAGCTCCTTTTTGGTGTTTCTTTCCGCACCTCGCCCCTGTAGGACGCTCCCGCACGGGATCTGCGCCGCTCCAGTCCCCTCTTCCCTCTTTCCCGTCCCACTGGAGAGCTCCTGCCGGGGCTGCGAACATCGTCCCTTTGCTGCGCCCCGTCCTGCCCCTGTCCCTCGTCCCCAGTCACCTCCAGCACCCCGCGGGGAGCCCTTTGGGGTGGGCCGCTGTCCCGGGGGAGGCGAAAGCCCCGTGCGGGACGCGGGGATCCTTTTGGGACTCTGTTTGAAAGCTGAGATCGGCAGCTCGATAGCGCGATCGGAGTCTGTCGCGACAGGTGACTCCAGCCCTGCCGGAGCAGAGGGGAGGGAAGGAAGAAGTGAAGGAAAGAGGAAGGCCCAGGGTAACTTTTGAAGGCGGCAGTGAGCAGATTTAGCTCTGCAGCCCCTCGAAGGATAAACCCCCCCATAGCCCCTCTCCCCGCAGGTCAAGGGGGCCAGGCTTCACCCCGGGGACTGGCTGATGCTGCTGCGTGGCCGGTGGCCCCAGGCTGGGACTCAGGGTGGCTCCGGGTAAAGGATGAGGACGGTGGATGGATTTCATACAAATATATATATATATATATATATACATATATATATATATATATATTATTGTATTGCCATTCACCGCCGGGTTTCCAAACCTGTCCAAAACCCCAGACAATTTCGGTTTTGGGGAGAAGAGCCAGCGGTTTTCCACCTCGTCCCCGCCGGGAAGGTCCTTCCAGTCAAGGAAGCGTTTCCCTGGTGTTCCAGGCCCCGGGTGAAACGTATTCCCTTCAGGAATTCCCCCGGGCCTCCGCACAGTCCAGCAGGAGCTGTCTCGTTCCTCCCAATTAATCCCACCTTCCCTAGAGTTCATGGGAAGGCACTGGCCAAGAGGTTTTTGGGAAAAGCCACGAGCTCTTCTGTCATTTTGGAAGGGACTTTGCAGAAAATCCATACTCGGCACTGGAAGGCCGGGAGAGAAGGAAATACATCCCTGATCCCGGGGCAATTCCGGGCGACCTCGCATCTCTACAGCACCGGGCTCGGCCAGGGGGCAAGGGGCGAGCAGCTCCCGCCAGGAGCTCATTCCTAAGGGAGCCCAGGCCGGGATGCAGCGGGGAGCACTGATTTACACCCCTGCTCCCCCCCATCCCGGGATGCAGCAGGAGCGGGGAGTTCTGATTCGCACCCCTTCTCCCCTCCAAGACTGGGATGCAGCCGGAGTGCGGAGCACTGATTTTTGCCCTGTTCCCTCATCCCGGGGTGCAGCAGGAATGGGGAGCTCTGATTTACATCCTGCTCCCTCCAAGACTGGGATGCAGCAGGAGTGGGGAGCTCTGATTCACATTCCCGATCTCTCCCATCCCGGGATGCAGCAGGAAAGGGGAGCTCTGATTCACACCCCATCTTCCCTCCAAGACTGGGATGCAGCAGGAGTGGGAAGCACTGATTCACACCTCTGCTCCCCCCATCCGGGCTGCAGTAGGAACGGGGAGCACTCATTTGCGCCCTGCTCCCCCCCGGGGGCTCCGGGAGGGACCTCTCCTCGCTGCTGCTTTAAAAGGGGCTCGTCAGCTGCAGAGGAGGGGAAACCCATCCAGGAGCGCCTCCATCGCCGGCTCCGCGTTGTTTGTTTTTCTTTTTTCCGTTCAGGGAGAGAGCGACGGTACCGACAGCATCAACGAGAACCCCGCTCTGTCGCTTCCCCGGCCCCCCCGCAGCCGGCGGAGCCTCTCGGAGGGCCGATCCCGTGCGGATAACGCAGCGAGCTCCAGCGATGCCGCCGGCAGGAAAGGGATAACAGGGATAACAGGGATAACAGGCAGCACATGAGCTGGGAAGAAGGAACGGAGAGAAAAGCCGCATCCCCGCCTCCAAGGATTTCCCACCGCCAAGAGGGGAAAACAAGGGAGGAAGCAAGAATTTTACTGGGGGAGGGAGCTCAGGGAGCGCGCGGGAGCCCGTGCGACTGTCCTGCCGTACACGCGAGTATTTATTATTTTACTAATCCGTGCCTGGAGTGTCTCAAGGAGCGGGGCACTCCCCGAGGTGGGAAGAGGAGGGGGGCTGCTCTGAGGATGCGCCGGGCGGGTCAGAGCAGCCACGCTCTGCTCCATCCCTCCCCGGCGAGGATGCTCCAGGGGCGGGGAGGCTGCCCGGGGAGCGCTGGTCCCCGGTGTCGAGAGGCGGGGAGCCCCCAAATCCCTCCTTTTACACATCTCTTTTTGTTTATTTGGGGATTTATTGCGCTTTTGGCAGGGCGGCTGGGTGCTGCAGCTCCCGGGGGCCGGCGGGGGTGCGCAGGGCGGGGGAGGGATGCGGAATTACCGGCGAGGGCGGTGTTAGAGGGGGGAATTCCCCTCCCACGCGTGGACCCGGCCAGTGAGAGGGGAGACCCCCACACCCCCGCCCGAGAAGCCGCCTCCCTGCGCACCCCGGCTGCGTTTCCCAGGCTCTCCTGGCTGTTTGCAGCTTTCAGGCCGCATCTGCAGCTCCGCAGCATCGCTCTGGGTTTTACCCTGGGGATGAAACTCCTTCTCTCAGCGGGGGAGCGGCAGTGGGCGAGAAATCCCGCGGGTGAAGGGGAACTTTCAGGGAAATTCGGGCGTGGGGAGGCGAAGGCATCGCCAGGGCCGGGTGCTGCTGGGGGACACCCCGGAGCTCGGCTTTTACCTCTTCCCCCGCCAGGTAAAAATCCCAGCAGGCTCGTGGGAGCTGCGCTGTTGGGATATCTCTCTTTCAAGGAGAAAGGATCCCCCTCAGGCCTCTTCTTCCCTGCCCCGGAGAAAAGATGCTTCACGGAACAGAGGCTCCCGAAGGTCTCAGCCTGCGGGGGGACTGGGGATACAGGCGACACCTCCAACTGCATCGGAATCCCTCGGGGCCTCGGATTAAAGCTGTTACGTCAGTGAATTAAAAAAAAAAAAATCCAACAACAGAAAACACAGCCCCAAACCTGGACGTTTATACAGAAAAAGAGCATCACAAATTCCTAATGTAAGCACCGGCCAGCTGTGTGCACTTGTAAAGTTGTTATAATCCCCCTCCTTGTTATAAACAGGAAAGTACATAATATAAAGCAACAGGCCCGCATTCACAAATACTGACCCTCCTCCCCGCGCCTGCCAAATTCCCCTTTTTCTGCAGTCTCCCCCGGCGCAGCTCTGCCTGCTCGGGGGTCTCTTTTCGCTGGTCCCTGGGGGTCTCCTTGGGGTGGAAAACCGGGTCCCTGCAGCGGGAGGTGCAAAGGACCCCTCCACCTCTGAGCCCCCCTTCCCTTTTCCTTCCTCCCGATCGCAGCTCTGCCTCCTCCTCTCATCCACTCCTTTCTCTCCTTTCTTGATTTTTTTTTTTTGATTTTCGTGTTGTTTAATGTCCCAGTTTTGCTGCGGGGATCCCTGGGCGCTGCTCCCCAGCTCCAGCAGTGTACATCCTGCTCTGCTGTGTGTGCTTACAGCGTCAAAGGGTGGACGTGATATTTCAAACATCAGATCAGTGCGTTTATATATTGGGTGCCCGGAAATTTTTCCAAATAAACACAGCTTGATTCGACTTGGGTGGGCAGACTTATCAACAGACTAATTCTATAAACAAATGAAGGAATAACCCGGAGACCATTGGCTGGTACCAGCGAGACACGTGGAGAGTGCTCGGAGTTTTGTAGCAATGAAATTTTAATTAATGTGGGTGGGCTGAGAACACAAACGACTGTTTATCAGAGACAATTTATTTTCCAGCGCTAAGTCAACATATAATAGCAAACTTACAACAATTATTTAACTTTTTTTTTTCCTCCTTTTTTTTTTTTTTTTTTTTTTTTTCTTAAGAGCTATGAAGCAGGGACAGAGGCAGAGCGAGCTCCTTCAGGCAGGGCTGGGAGCTGAGCTCGCACAAACAGCTCCCCGGTGGACTCGTCCCACGTTCTTGCACTGCCCCGTCCCTTCGCTCGGCTCCGAGGGGGAAGACGCGGAGCTGGGAGCCCGCCGGCGATGAGCCACATCTACGGCAGCCACCTCTCCCCCCTGGGCAGCCCGTCCATGGTTTACCTGCCGGCCGCGCTCGGCTTCGCCCCCGGGGGGGCGATGTCCCGGCAGGACCCCCCGCAGAAACCCCCCTACAGCTACATCGCCCTCATCGCCATGGCCATCAAAGAGGCTCCGGAGCAGAAGGTGACCCTCAGCGGCATCTACCAGTTCATCATGGACCGCTTCCCCTTCTACCACGACAACAAGCAGGGCTGGCAGAACAGCATCCGCCACAACCTCTCCCTCAACGACTGCTTCGTCAAGGTGCCCCGCGAGAAGGGGCGGCCCGGCAAGGGCAGCTACTGGACCCTGGACCCGCGGTGCCTGGACATGTTCGAGAACGGCAACTACCGCCGCAGGAAGAGGAAGCCCAAAGCCGCGGCCCCGCCGGACGCCAAGGGTGGCGAGCAGCCGGGGCCGCCCGCTCGCCCCGTCGAGCCCAAGCGGGCCAAGGGCAGCGCGGCGGCAGCGGCGGCCCCGGGGGACGCGGGGGTCCCGCGGCCGGGCGGGGGGACAGCGGCTTCCCCCGGGGGGCCGCCCCCGCTCCCCGCCGCCGCCGCCGCCCCGCCGCACAAGAGCGGCCCGCGGGGCCGCAGCTTCAGCATCGAGAGCATCCTGGCGCAGGGGCTGCGGCCGCCGCCCCCCGGGGCAGCCCCCAAGGCGGCCCGGGAGAGCCCCGCCGGCTGCCTCGGCGGCTCTCTGGTGGCCAGCGGCGGCTTCGGGCCGGCCCTCAACGCCTCTCTCATGCTCGACTCCCAGGTGCACGGGAGGCTTTACCACATCGGCATCCCCTTCCTCTCCTGCTTCCCTCTGCACTTCTCCGAGGCGGTGTTTAATTTCCAGTAGTAGCCCCACAATTAACGCCCCGCGGCCCCGAGCGCTGCTCCGGGGGGCGCGATGGGAGGGAGAGATCGGACTCAGACCTCACCACGCGGGTAAAGACCTAAAAAAAAAAAAAACCCCAAAGCGATGTTTTAAAGGTGACTCAGGATTTCAGGGCATTTTCAAGGCGCGTCTTGCTGCGGACTCTCTTTAGCGGTTGCCTCCCACCCCCTGCCAGAGCGACTTTTGAAGGTAAAGCGGCTTTGTTTTCCCGTGGGCGGTGGAGGTCGAGGCAGGCACGGGGGGAATGCCCACGCTGGCCCCCAAGCCCCGTGGGGTTTGCTCTGCACCTTTAGTCTTTGCATCCCTCAGGTTCCTCAGACCAGGTTTCTCTGGAGCCCTTCAGGTCTCTGTTTTCTTCTTTTATTTTCCATTTGAAAACCAAGCCCCATCCCGGGGGGAGGAGGCTGAGATTTGTTTTGCCATGAATACCCACAGGTATTAATAATGCCCAGAATTTTGCCATGAATACCCACAGGCACATAATAATTCCTGCTATTCCCCACTGGCCTGGTCCTCCCGGTGGGGAAAGGCAGGTAACTGGAGCTGAACTAATGGCAGATCAAGCAACCCAGGCTCATCCTGCACATTCCTGCTTGCTTTGATCCAGCACGGTGTGGAACTGGTTTCCTGCCCAGCACTGGTGCTTTGGAGTATCCGCACAGAGTTTCTCCTCATGGATGTGGCCAAAGAGAGGGGGATGGATGAGCAAACATGGAGATTTGTCTGCTTTCCATATCTTGCTAGGATCAGTTGCTTCTGACCAAAAAAGACTGAGGCAGGGTTGTGGAGGCTGGGACAAATACCAGGGAAAAAAAAAAAAAAGAGACATCAGCTATGTTTCTAAAGTTTTCTTTTTTCATGAAGAAGGAAGAATCCTGACACATTGCAAGAAATCAGGAATATTTTGTATTTTTGTTTGCCATAAATAGAGGCTTTTTGTATATTAGTGGATAAATGCCCCTTTGGAAAATAAATTTATATTCCCAATTTTCATTATGAAACCAAACCTATATCCAATAAAGGTATTTTTGTTCAGGAGTGTGGCTGGTGTGATGTAAAACACTCCTTGGCTTGTGCTGGAGGATGAAGGAATGGGGCCTACTGCTGGAGGCAGCAAATATCCTGGTGCTGGACCACAAAAAGATGGGAGAGGCTACAAATGGGCTGCTGGGAAATTACCTGTTCCTTGAAACTGATGAAATCTTTCCCAAAATGATTGTTCCTCCTTCTCCATCCAACCCCATCTCAAAAACAAAGCCTGCTCTTAAATGAGCACCTGGATATTGGAAATGTGGGGTTTTCAGGTGAGTTTTGATTCAGTTTTTGCAGAGGAAGGCCGACATCAATTCCTTGACATTTGAACCAGGGTTGCTCATTGCAGCCCAAGGCAAAGAGCTCTCACGTGGAGAAGGACAGAAAGCCTCCAAAAGGTGGGAACTGATATTCAGCTTCCCAAAAAAATGATGCTCGTAGGCAGATCCCTGGATAGGCCGAGCTGCAGCTTCTCAATGTGAAAAAAGAGAATTAAAAAAGACCTTTTATTTTTTAAAAATAGATTTGCGAAATAGACTTGGTTTTAATAAAATCCTTTATATTCTTCCTATTTCTGACAGCTCCTGCTTGAATATCTATTGAGTGCATTGTTCAAAGCTATGGCACTGAATTAGAAAATGAAGGAACGTTTGTAAAAGGTTGTGAAGGTGTCACCGCTCAGTCCCCACCATAACTCCAGGGCTGGCTGAGTGCTGAGAGGGTTAAAGCTCCCTGTGTGCCACCCCTGGCCCTGCAGTGCCACTCCTGGGTGGCATTAGGGACAGGTACCACTTACAGAAGTGGCCACCTGGCCAGGAGGTTTCAGTTCCGGGCTGGGCACTGACATCACCGGCCTGTTTGGGGTCTGGGAGGTGCCATCACCCACAGGAAGCTGCAGGGGTAGGAACGTGAGCCCAGCAGAGACCTCAAATCCTTTCTCCACCCCCTGTGTGGTGATTTGGCCTCGGGGGTGAGGTGGGAGGTTGATGCTGCCTCCCAGGACTTGCCTGAAGGATCGGCATGGAGGCCCAGAGCCTGTTCCCACAGGGATCCTGCATCCATGGTCTCCCCACGGCCTGGCCCATGGAAGGGTTTTACCTCCCAAAATTGGGTATTTATGCTCTCAGTCACCACTTCTAACCCGTGTCTTCAGCTCCTTTGCTTCCCTTTCTCCTAACTTGGTCCCCCAGCTGTGACCCCCAGTTTTGTCACCTCTCTGCTCCTATTCCAGCCCTCAAAGTACCTTTAGGACGTGAAAACAGGGCTTTTATTCCTATCCCACTCACACACGTGTAGCCTCTCCCCCTCCAAGCCCTTTCTGCACAAGAGCAGTTTTTTAGTGGTCAAAACCAGTGAGTCTCAGTTTAATACACGATGCATATTTTTATCACAGACACATTTTTTTGGAAACCCAGCTTTTTCTGTGCAATGGGAATTCGTTTCTTTGTGAAGCTTTGCTTTGACATTTGATCTTATTTCTGTTTTGGTGGAGTGGAGTGGGACCGAGTACAGCTGCAGCGTTTAAAAGCCACATTGAGCTTGATGTTGGTTTTGCTTGAGAGTGAAATTAGTAAACTTAACATGCTCTGCACAAAAGTGACACTAACTCCAGTGAACTCAGAACCCAGTGAACAGCTCTGAGGGGCAATTTGGAATTAATTGGGATCAGGCCAGTGCTGTAACTGGGGATGAATAGCAAGAGAAAGGGTCCTACTGCCAGCAGGCTGGATGAGTAACCACACACGGCTTTTGCACGTCATCTGTTTATAGAGAGGGGAGAAGCCGTGGTACAATAAAAACATACAGTGAAAACATAAAATAAAAACATAAAATAAAAGCACGCAATAAAAACAGCAGCAGAGCAACGAGTGTGCAGTCAGTACACTGATTCCTGCCCTTTGGATGGGGCTGAGCATCCTTTAATCCTGTCCACATCCATGTGGATTTTGGTGCTGCGCAGTCAACGTGCCACGGAAATATCAAGGACCCGACAAGCTGCAAGGAATGGGTGCCAATGGTTTCACACCTGCTTCACAAGCCAAAAAAGCAGCTGCCAAGCACAGAACTGCCACCCAGCATTTCACTCATCCCTGGAATCTTCCCTCTCCTGGCTTTCCCAGCCTCTCAGGGCTGGCTATAAACACCAGTCTGGAATACTGGGGAGAAGTGGAGAAAAGAGCCTGGGATGCAGAATAAACAGCACACTGCTTGTGTGGGCGATGGAGATGCCTTCCCCTTCCTCTGCAGAGGAATGACCTCTCCCAACACAGCAAGGTTTCCCGTCTCCAGGCTCTGCAGCCAGCTTTAACTCCTAGGAGCAGGGGAGATCACAGAGTGGAAGAGGCTCACAGAGGACTTGTTTGGTTCCCAGAGCAGCTTTGCTCCAAACACGAGTTTCCTATGAGGGGAACTGAAAACCGGGCATATTAAAATAATTCCGGAGTTTAATTTCTCATAAATGGGGCTTCCAGTCTTTAAACAGGCTCAGTGTGTGTTCTCCTAAAGTTGGTCCCATAGCAGGTATAAAATAGAATCAGGTATTTATGCATGAGCAGAAGACACTTTCAGGATTTGTCACTCAAGGTGTGTGGCTGTCCATGCCTGGTTCTAAGGTGACATCAATCTGAGGGACTTGGGAGCCTCTTCTCCTTCCCTCCCACCCCATTTTAAAAGTTAATTCTCTTTCCATTTTTTACCACAGAAGACACATAAAGGAGGGAGCATCCCTTTCCACACCCAAACTCACTGGCTTCCTGCTGACTGCTCCTAAGCCTGGTGTGAGGAGCAGCCAATTCCTGAAGCAAAAAAGGGAAGAAGGATCTGCTTCCTCACTTGATTCATAGCCCCGCACACCCAGAGACGAGATCTCCCAGGAGACAGCGTTCAGGATATTAAACAGATCACATATTTGATTTGAAATGAAAGACCAAGAAGACAAGATCACAGAATGAGAGGAGTTACAGATGGAAAAGGTCTATGGGGTTATGCAATCCATCAGTCTGGACGTTGCATAATTGCTCCCCACAGTATATTTTTAGTGCTTTATCCAGACAAATCATTAAGTGCTTTAAAATGGGCCAGATTCCTCAAACTCAGTGCGTGCTAAGTCACAGCTGATTTCACTGAGCCTCGCAGCTCCAGCACCTAACAAGACACCAAAAGGAAGTTTTGTGTGGTCAGAGAGAAGAGAATGGGCCCTTCCAAAAGTAATCCAGGCCTGATTCACTATCCCTCACAGGAATCTTTCCTATGACTGAATTAGACCTCTAAAATCTCATTTTCAGATTATAGCGAATAATACATTATTACTTATTCAGATGTTCGCTTAGGCCAAAGTAAAACATTGCTCATGTTCATGCGAACACAATTTGTTTTAAGCCAGCTTCAAAGCCGGCTCAGCAAAGCGTAAAGAATGTTTATTTAAAATATAGTTGCTAAATTTAGCATGAGCTCAGTTAGCCTAAATCTTCGCGACATTTTTAGAGAGCACATTGCGAATCAGGAATGCATGGAGAAATAAATAAACTTTCCCACATTTTTGGAAATCGAGGAAGAATTTGCGAGCTCTTTCTCGCACGGGCGATTTCCGTGGATTGGAAAGCGCCGTGGAGGACGCAAATTTCCCACTGAACAGACAGTTGGAAACACACAACGCTGATCATTTTCACTGCAGTTTCACTTCAAATAGTGCTCCCTCAAGGAGGAAACAAAAGCTGTCAGCCTTTTTTATAGAAATTACTCAGAGCCACCAACATGTTTCAATATTTACTCAAGCTCTTTGCGAAGCACCGAGAAGCAAATGGAGCTGGGCTTGGCCACGAGCCACATGCAGAGGAAATCTCAGGTCTGGATTAGGTCTTGTGACCTTTCCCAGTAATTCTGATACTGGATTTTACACCCACCTCTTGCACATTGGTTCTTGACATCCCCCAGCTGGATCATGGGCTGGGTAAAATGCCAGTCTGACTCTGGGCTGGACATTTAGACAGAAAATTTTTATGATTTTCCTTTTCACCTTCCTAAGCTTACATAGCTTAAAGAGTCACATCTGGGCCACCTTTGCCTCAAGTGACATTGCCTTAGAGACACGAGCAAACCCATGATGGGAAGATGAGCAGACATGTGAGGATAAGCAGTTAAATTCTCTTTCATCAGGTCAGATTTCATCACCTCCCTCTGTCCATCCCATCCTTTGGCTGGTGTGAGTGGAGTGTTTCTGCTCCTAAAGTGGGGGGATTCCAGCTGTGCCCCTCATGGGGCTACAGGGCACAAGGGATGTGTCCCAGTATCCCCGATTGCCTTGGGTGGGATTGGGATCAGCTCCTCCCCAAGCACACAGGTGAAATAACGGGACATGGAACAAGACACGGGGTTGATTTTTGTCCTTCCAAAGACAGAGCTCCACCACTTCCACTGTTTTTAGCAGCTTCCAGCATCCTCATCCCGTGACTCAGCTTTCCATGCCAGTGCCAAATCCCACCTGCAGACCCATCCTTCCCAGCCACCTCGGATCTCCCCCAGCTCTCCAGATGAAGCTCTGCAAATCCACTGGCCCAACACGGTAATTCCCAAATCCACAGTGAGCTGGACCCCTTAATTCTTCACTACTTATCTCCAATTGCTTACTAAGGTTCTGTTTTCGTTAGAAGAGCAATATGTAATAATAGTTGTTAAAATAATTGTATTTCTGTTTTTACATCTGTAAAGATTAAGTTAAACAGTATGAAGCCCATTAAACTATTTCATGTCATGCTGCCATAAATTTCCTCCATTCCCATTGCTACTATTATTCCAGAGTAAACTCTGAGATCAAGCTGCTGCCACAGAGAGTTATTTATAGGAGCTCATTCATCAATAAAAACTTCAAAAGAAATCTGTTACTCTTCTATTGGGAAGCCAAAGAAAACTAACATAAAGACAACCCTGTTAAGAAACAAAGCTAAGGAGACCACAAGACATTTAGTTAAGGAAAATCCTGATTTCTAACAAATGCCATGCAAGGAGGGGAAGAGAGAGAGGAAAAAAAAAGGAAGATTGCTGGCAGCATGAATCCTTTTAAGTTGTTTCACTCTCATTGGATGGTTAAAATAAACTGTTCAACAGTTGTATTTGGACTGGCTCAGCCCCCTCATTAGGCTCCATGTGATGGATTTGGGATCTCACAGTGCGTAAGGAGCTCTTCATCCCTTGCAAAAGCTGGTGGTGTCCTGCCACGTGTCCCAGCTGCTGCTACACCCATCCACCAGCACAGCAGAAACCCAACGAGAAATGATGACTGAGCATCAGAAAGCATCCACCTCCCTCAAGATAAACAGATAAACCAGAAACAGTTGTGTTTCATCATCTCTGTCTCATTTCTTGCCGTGCCTTTCTCTGTACACCTGAGCTCTGCAGGGCTGGCTTTGGTGGTCACGATGGTCCTGCAGAAGCTTAAATGTAGGAGAGCTGCAGTGCTGCCCTTCCCTGCTCCACCTGAAAAACAACCTGAGAACAGGTCGAGGGAGGGGATTCTGCCCCTCTACTCTGCTCTTGTGAGACCCCACCTGGAATCCTGTTCTGCTGCCACAGTATGAGAAGGACATGGAGCTGTTGGAAAAAGTCCAAGGACGGCCACGAAGATGATGAGGGAAAAAAAGTGTTTTCTCTATGAAGGAGGCTGAGAAAGCTGGGACTGCTCAGCTTGGAGAGGAGAAGGTTGTGTGGAGATCTCAGAGCTCCTTCCAGTATCTGAAAAGGCTACAAGGAAGCTGGAGTGGGATTCTTCATCCTGGAGTGACAGGACAAGGAGGAATGGCTTCAAACAGGAAAAGAATAGGCTTAGATTGGATACGAGGAAGAAATTCTTCTTTGTGAGGCCCTGGCACAGGGTGCCCAGAGCAGCTGTGGCTGCCCCATCCCTGGGAGTGTCCAAAGCCAGGCTGGCTTGGGCTTGGAGTAACCTGGGACAGTGGAAGGTGTCCCTGCTCATGACAGGAGTGGAATGAGATGATCTTTAAGGTCCCTTCCAACCCAAACCATTCCATGATCCTGTGATCTCTCTCCTTTTGGTCCCTGTCTCATTAACAGCTCGACAACAGTGAGACCCACCTGGAAGTCCCTGAAGGAGCAGGCGCTCTGTGATCAGCTGCATCACGGCAACACCAGCCTGAAATTGTGTGTTTCAAGCTCACCAGAGAGAGACTCCCTCATTTCCATCAGAGGGATCTGAATCCTGAGGACAACATGGACACAGAGCTCCTGGCATGCACTGCACAACATTTCATAATCACATCCCCAAACATGAAAGCTCAAAGGTGAGGATTCTGTTTCCCAGGGATCTCTTTCCATCCTTACTCATGCAAAGCTGGGCAGGGTGCTTTGCATGGATTCACCTCCACCAGCACTCATCACACAGCAGCTCAATTCCTGCTCTGAGCTGGCCATCAAAATGATCTCCAGAATCTGCCAGGACACAAAACACCTTCAGAGCGCTGAAACTCCCAACCACCTGAGGCTTTAGTGAAATCACCCTTTGGTTACATGTGGAGGAGCTGGATAAAATCTGGTTTAGGGAATTGGAGGAGGTGGAATTTCACTTGCAGCAAATGCAGCCTTTGCCTAAACTGTCCTCTCTAAACTCACCCAAAAGGCTGCTTTTGTTTTCCTTACAGCCTCACAGTGCAGGTGAGACATCCCTGGTTTCCTCGTGCTGAGGATTCACAGCAAGAACTCCCAAATCCCCACCAGTGATGGGATTTAAAAGCAGCCCAGTGAGGTAAAAGATAAAGAAATCTGTCAAAACTCCTCAAATTAGGGCCTGAATAAATCTCTTTGCCCACGACATCTGAAAGAATTACCCTCAACTTTGTCCATCTCTGCTTTGCTCCTAATTGAGACTCGTGTAGCCAGCTTTAAACTGATGTAATTATGGTTGTTCAAAAAGAGTGGCAGAGCCAAGTCAGTCATGGTGACTCAACCATGCCAAGAGAAAAGTTTTTATACATTGCTGCAGCTCAGATTTGGAACTGGTCTAAACACTAAACACAAAGATTATTAATAAACATGCGATGTCTCTGTCTACAAACCAGATTTATTCCCATCTAACTGCAGTTACTGTTAAATATAATTGGTTTGTTATGAAAAGGGCAAAGAGAAGCCCTCAATTGTTGTGTCTGGTTTCAGATTAGACGCTACAGAATTTCTGAGCAACAATAACAGCAATTGTGACCCACTTCTCATGGAGTATTTTCCACTGATTTCTCCTAAAGTGCTTTGCAGGGAAGGTCAGTAGAAAGACCCATTGTAAACACAGGGAAATCTCCTGATTATTTGTTTTGGATGGTTAGAGAGGAAATTGCATATGCTTTCATGGAAAAAAATCCTCTATTATTATCCTCTGTCCTAAAAAGGTGGTGGAGGGGGAAAGCCTGGTGACTCTGATCTGAATTATCCTAAAGCAAATTTCTGGCAAACCAAATGAAGCCAGACGACTCTGGATTTAATGAGGGTAAATAGTAGCAGACTAAGTTAAAGCTTAAAACAGGGCACTCAGCTGCTGCTCTGCTCTGCTTTGCTGCCTGTCTTGAAGCCTTTGATTGCCCAGTTTTATTTTCTTAGCTAATTTCAGAGATATTTTACTTCGCTTGAGCATCAACAGGTCACAACTGTTGGCAAAAACAAGTGGCAGAAAGCTGTAGGCACAGTTTACATACAATTAAGAAAATAATTGTGTTCAGAGTGTGAAACGCAATCACGTAGCCAAACTTGCCTGATAAGGCTTGAGGCTGAGCAGAGCCAGCCCAAGAGCAGACTGAGATGTGATTCAGCCCTTTGAAGTCTCTAATTCTTATTGTACCCATACATGATTTCTGTTGCTGGGGAAAACAAAAATCCCCATCCAAAATCCAAAAATCCCAGGTGCTCTCCTGTCTCTCCAGAGGGCTCTCGGCTGTGGAAGCTCCTTCTGGTGTGACTTCCTTGGAGCCAAGGGGAGCAGGAGGGGATGTTTGGAGGAGGTTCTGTCTCCCAGGGCTCAGCCAAGCTTCGCTGAGTGTTTAATTTGCAACACTCAGGCTTTGCCTGGGCAGGCACCTACCAGGGTTTGTTGGGTTGGCCTCCCAACCTTGCCTTCTCTGCCTTGGCTCTTGTCAAGTCTTCTATCAAGACAGGACTAGTCATACTCCACCCTGGTGGCTCAGCAGAGACCTTTTGGCCTTTCCTTGAGTTTCCAAAGGTGGAGGCAGGTTGTGAGAGAAGCTGCATGAAGGGAGGCTTTCATTCCCACTCCTGCTCCTTAGCAGGGCCAGCTGGTGTAGGACATATTCTGGGGTTTCCAAGAACCCAGAAGTGGTGGACAAGTGGTTACTGCCTGTAGACTGTTGCTTGTCTATCCAAATACAGTGAGGAATTAGTGACTCCATGGCCTTTTCCAGTCATTTGTTAAGATTTCTTCGTTAGCATCTCCACATGAGACACACTTCCCTCTGCTCTTACCCCTGCTTGCTTTAAAAGGGATCTTCTTTCCTTCCATTGAAAAAAGAAATCAACAGAAGGGCAAAATATCTCTCAAATGTCTAAGGAATGAGGTTTCTCCTTGAGAACATTAAAACTACAGAGGAAGTGTGAAGAATCAACTCTGACACACATGACAAATATTGAAAGGGAGCTGAAGCTAAAAGGCAACTCCTTGAAGACTTTGGATCATTAAGAAAGTGCATGAATGAGTTGGAATTCTTGAAAGAAAACCTATCCCAGGCTTACTCCCTTGGATCAGCGCCAGGGGCTGTGTGTTTGCCTCCCAAACTTTATTGCAGTAGTGATGTCTGAGGGAAAATCCATCTCCTCTGATTTCCTAAGGTTGGGAAGGATCAGTGAGCTGATGAACCGGGGGTTCCTGTGTGTGCATTTGGGGGCTTGGAGCAGAACTGGGAGCCCATAAATCCTGGCTGGCTTTGCCCCAGCCAGGGTAAGACCGGCAGCTCTGCTGTGGCCCAAAGGGCGACCACCAGAGAGCTGGGCTGGGCTGTACAGACCTTTCCCAGGCTCAGGGTCTCCCTGGATTGCTTTGCATCCACTGGAAAGTGCTGGGATGCAAATCCAGGGTCATGGCTGCGCAGAGTCCCGCGTGGATTCTGCAGCCCTGTGGCTGTGGCACAGAGATGTGGATGTGGAGTTTTTCACAGCGAGGGTTGTCTCTCCAGGTGATTCCTTCTGTTCTTAAGGAACGCTGTGGGATTGAAGGTGAATCACCCACCTTCTGTCCAGGGCAGCTACACCCTCAGCTAACGAGGGAGCCTTTGGGTTTTAGGAGCAGAACATCTCTCCTGGGTGGCCTGAGCAGAGCCTGGCCTCTCTCCATGGCAGTCCGTGGCTTAGGCAGGCGTGGGAGCTGACCCTGAGTGGTGTCCGGCCCAGAGGGTGACCTTACAGACCACGGAAGCTTCACATGTGAAATATCCAAGCCCGCACTCCTTCCTGTGCCTCCACACAGCTCTCACACACAGCCCAGCATCGCTGCCTCACACAACACCACCCCAACATCACTGAGGTGACTCAGCTGCCCAGCAGGGAGGCTCACACCCAGCTGAGGGACCACACTCGGCTCTGCAAGAGAAGGGAGGTTGTGTAGGAAGTGGGTTTGGGGTGGTTTGGTGTGGGAGAGGAGGGAGGGAGGCAGAGGGGTGTGCAGCTGAGCTTTCCCATGGTGGCTGCAGCAGAGTCATCTCCCAGGACTGGGCTGTGTCCTTTCTGCCATCCGCCTTTTACAACCAATTCCCAACCAGTTTTACAACCAATTCCCAGCTAGTTCCCTAGGAATAGCCTGTGCAGCTCTGGATGGGAACCATCCCAGCCTGGCGAGATAACGCCGTGAGCAAGCCGCAATCGGCGAGCTCTGAATTTCACAGCTGTGGTGAGAGAGCCTTTAAAATCTCCGAGACAGAACTGGCCCTGTGCAAAGCAGAAATTGTAAGTTTTGGCCCCGTCTCTAACCTTTGGAGAGCTGCCCAGCTTCTGACAGTCTGTGATGATGTCTCTGTGGAGGAAATCCTACGCTGAAGAAAAGCATGTTGCTTTCTCCCAAAGTTATATTCTTCCTTTCATTCGGCCACCATAAAGGGCATTTTGTCATCTTGGCAGGTCCTAAATATTCCCTCCTAATTTTATGGGAGGCAGAAATAGGGACAAAAATTAAGGATTATTCAGGAGTATTATTTATGGCTAAGGATATAAGGGATTTGAATGGAAATAACAATTAAACTCAAGAAAAAATTCACACTACAGGTCACTGCAATCCCAACTTTTCCCCTCATGAACTCAAGCCGAGGAGGTTTTCTTCCCCTTTGTGATTTAGGCTTTGCTAAACTTCTCTGAAAATAGTTCATATATCACAGAGAGGAATTTCCATGGGGAACATAAATACATCTGTGGAAAGAAGGGAAATTTTTTCCTTGTCTCTGGGAATGGATGAGAAAGAAAGACAGTTGACGCCAGATATTAATGATGAGTGGAGGAAGCCATCCAAGGAAAAAACCTATTGAGAATACTAAAACTACCCCAAAGTCACAGACCTATAAAAATCTACTCCGGAACAATGACTTTTCCACTAATACAGGCTTAGATTCAAGAAAATATTTAAGCACAGGCTTAAGCTGGTCCCAGTTCAGAACAGCCCTTGAGTGAATTGGTGAATTCCAGCTTTGTGGATGTGATTTTCAGCTCTGGGGATCCCAGCTGGCATTAAACATGCCCACAGTTAAATCCAAGCTTAAGGACTCTTGGGAGGGGAGGTTTTTTCTTCTGGTGGGACCACGTAACACAGTTTTCAATTTCTTTGTTCCTGCAGGAGTTTGGATTAAATTCTTAGTTCAGGGGACAGCGCTGAGGGCACTCTGAGCTTACGGGTTTTGATCTGAAGGAAGCTGGATCGATCTAAAGGAAATACAAACCACATCATTCAAATATAAATATATCAGATATAAACGTGGATCTGTTGTGGATGTGGACATATGGACACTTACACACCTGTGCTCCACAGGCTGCTCACATCCAGAGAGTGACAGCCACGGATGGTGACAGAGGGACATTAATCTTTTCCAGCAAACACCTCTGCAAAACAGAGCTCCACACTTGTGATCCCTTCGTGGACAGGAGCGACTGGAGCCTCTTGGTGGGGCAGGGAAACATTCCTGCCTTCCTGTGGCGGATGGGAAAGCAGAGGCACAGTCACGACAGCCCTGCACAGGCAAGCCCAGGCAGCCCCGAGCCCTCGTCCTTCTGCCTCCCAGCCCGTGTGGGAAGGGCCACGTATGCCCTGCACCCTTCCCCAGCAGTGGGCAGCTGCTGGGCTCTCCTGCCGTCCATCCAGTGCCTTTGCCGTGGGAATTCCATCCTTTGCAGCCCACTTGCCAAGGGCAATTGATGTTTCTCACTCTGAAAGCCACGAGCTGGGCACCTGCTGCCACGTTTCACACGTGGCCTCGCGCCCTCGCGTGTCTCCATCCTCCTGAGGGGGTGGACACAGTCAGGAAGCGCTGGTGGAGTTCACGTGTCCATCCAGCTTTAGGTTTTAGCACTTCACTGCCTCAATCCTGCATGAGACCCCTCTGGGGACGAGCTGGGCCTACGTGTCAGCCACGAGGACGTGGCTTTGGCGTGCTGCAACGTGGCCCAAGAATTACAAAGCAAAACACGCCGGCCTTCCCCGAGCGCCGGGATTTGCCATAGCTGGGTGAACGGTTTAATTGGGTTATTAACACGTCTCCACACTGACATCAGGAGCATGAAAGGCTGTGTAAATACACTGGGACAAGCAGCTCTGCCAAGGTGCTGCAGGCAGGTGGGAGCGCCTCTCCCCAGTCCCTCTGACAGCCCCATGATTTGCTGCTGTCTTTGCATCCCTGAGGTCCAAGAGGGAGCTGGTGGAAGGCAGGAGGCAAAATCACATCTCCTTTCTGAGCCGAAGACAGGATTTGTGTGGTCCACAGCAGCCTCACGTGGCCTTATTCTTCTTCAGAGCATCCTGAAGCTGAGGATGAGGGAGCTGCGTTGAGGTATCCTAAATTAGTATGGAGACCACAGTCCTACACAGCTTTCTTTGGTTTCATCCCAGGAGGTGAGATGGGCTTCACAAACATCACCAGTCCTGGTGCTTCTGCATCACTGCTGGAGTTTCTCCTTCTTCTCTGGGGTTCCTCCTCCTCACTCATGGTAGAAGAAAAGGACGGGGGGTTTTTTTTGGACAGGGTTTTCGGGCCACATTCTGCCTATGTGCACAGCGTTGTCCTGAGGTTGCAGTTCCTCCAGCACCTTTGAGCCAGCGCCAACATTTGGGTGAAGCTCCGTGGCTGTCACTGCACAAAGCTGTGCCTCATGGCCCGAGGGAGGAGAGGATTAGCAGGGCACTTCAAAGCGTTGTGTAATTGCACTTTCACTCAACTCACACGGCTTTTGTTTGCTTCATTTCCAAGAGAAATGTCAGGCGAGCCTCCAGGGACAGGCGAAAGGATCCCTCTTATGGTGACACCGGGTAGAACAGAGCCCGCACGGCCTTGTCCCCCCACGGGACTGGCTGGATCTGGGATCTTCTAATGCCTATGGAAATGAGGGCAAACAAATCAGCTTGGGATTCAGTCCCTTCGGCCTTTTGAACCTGCAGCAGGGAGCTCCCAGTGCTGCTCCTCTGCGCTGGAGCTCCTCTCTCTGACTTAAAGGGTGAGAGCCAGGTCTCCTGCATCCCCCTTCCCCTTCAGGCACCCCACAGGGGATGCTCAAGGCAGTCTCCTGCCTCCCTGACCTCCCATTCGGAGGTGATGCCTCCCTTCCCACACACACTAAATTACTTAAGGGAGTAAATCCCTTTAGTCTGTTTGTTGTGCTGCTTCTGAGTGCTCACAGCTTGGGGCAGAGGAGTCTGGAGGTCCCACCAGCAGCTGAAGGGTCGGTGCCCACCTCTCTTCCTCCATTCCTAAATGGAAAAGCTTATTAAAGGTTATAAATGCTTTGAGAAACCAGCAGAACAGAGAAGAAATCGGATTCCCTTGGCTGCTGTCTCACGGAATAGCAGCAGTGCTGCCTTAGCACATTTACTACCTGGAGTAGCTGTAACCTCACTCTCCTCTGCAGACAGAGCCTGGCTCAGCAGAGTTGCAGCAATAACCCTGGTGGAACCATCAGATCAGGGATCCCTGATCCTGCCCCAGGTGCTGTAGGACTCACATTTTGCAGGCTCTAACACGGAAACCAAACCACACACCTTCGGGAGAAAGTTTTAGGTGTTTCTTCAAAAGGTGCAGATCGCATAGGAAATGGCAGTGAGGGATTTCACACAGGCACAATCAACCTCTTCAGGTGATCTTTAAGTTAATCCTGTCTTAAAGTTTCCCTGCTTCTTCCCCTCCTTTTCACTAGCTCTGACTAGAAATCATCCTCTACCTTCCTCAATTTCTGACAGTTCATCAGCTGACCAGATCCTGGCTCTTGGGATGTCCTCTTTTGTTTGATTTAATCAATCTTCTTTCTGGCAAGTGGGTTTCAAAGGGAGAATGAGCCATTCAGTTAGAAAAACGAAACTGGTGCATCACAGAAGATAAATATTGGGAACTGGTTTATCTGGTTTGAAAATATGCTCTGATTTTCTTCTCCCCCTGTTCCTGGTGAAGAGTGAGCTGTTGTCTCTGATGCTACTCTGGGCTCTTCTCAAGTTGGTTGGGACTTAGAAGTGAAGAAATGGAAAGGGGAAAAATAAACCCGAAAGAAAAACAAGGGAATGTTTTGAACGTTGGATGCTTTTGGTGAGGTGCCAGCCAGAGGTGCTGGGTGAAGGCAGGTCAGTGAGCACATTTCCCTGGCTCATCCCCAGACGTGTTGTTCCTGCTAAATCAGCTTTACCTCTCCTTCTCATCTGACAAAGGTTTCCTTTGCTCACTGGAATAAAATTCACAGGATCAACCCACCGTCAGCTCTTGCCATTTTGACTCATCAAGATATGGAAATTTGAGGATTTTTGGTATATTAAAGACTGTTTTTCTGCCTGGAGACCTCTGGGGATCCCAGACCAGGGGTCAGGACTCCAAGTGAGCTTGTGGCATTTAAAAGTGGGCTTGCAAGTTAAGTTTAGCCATCAAGGTGGGACCTGCTGCCACAAGGATTTGAGAAGTTCAGTACAACAGCATATTTTTTTGTCAACAGGTTTCCACCTTTTATTTTCTCCCTGATTCCTCTTTCTTCTCTCCTCCCTGTTTTCTCAACCCTAGTGCTAATAAATTAGATTATCACTTACTCTAGACCCTTTCATCCTTCAGAGAGCTGCACTGGCAGCTGAAATGCTGCCCCAGTTGGAAGGTTGTGATCTTTTTTAAGGCAAAGGGAGGGGGAAATAATTGATTCTCATTCTTTAGGAAACCCTTGTTTGAAGAAGTCACAGGGTTATGTGGTGTGTTCCCAATTTCTGCCATTTATGTGGGACCAGCAGCACACCCAGCATTACCCTCAGAGTCAGGAAAAGATTTATTTCTTCACCTTTCCAATTCTGACCAAATGGGGAAAAAAAAATAAAAGCCCTTCCCCCTTTTTTGTCTGGCTGGCTCTAGTTCCCAGCATTTGGGAACAGCCAAGCAGATGATGGAAAAACATCACCCTGCAGGTGCTGTCACACCACAGCCACTCTTGGGACTGGCTGCTTTCCTTCCCCACTTCCCAGGCTCCCAAAACATGTTGGAGCTGCTTCCCGGGGGGCTTGGGGCAGGAAAGCTCATCAGCTCCCAGCCCAGCCCTGGGGAGAGGGGGCTCATCACCTCGTTTTTCACCAAACAGATGCTCAGGTCAATAAACAAACACACAAATCCACTTGGTTAGGGGAGTTTTTGGGAACAGAGCTCCCACCAAAAGCAGAATTCACCGGCTGTGCAGCTTTGTCGAGTAGAAGGGGTACTCTGCTCCCATCTGATAAGGTGAGAGGCTGTCCAAAAACAACACTGCCAGGCCCATGATCTCATCCACCCAACCAGGAACTGTGCAAAGGAGTGAAAAATGGATGTGAAAAGAGAGAGATATCCAGGAGACAGGGGGAATAAACCCTCGGGAACACCGGAGTCACCGATAGCAAGGATAAACCGGGAAAAACAAAGCTGGGCATTATGTGAGCTCTGATCCTGCCTCCACTCCTAGCAGTGGGAATCAGGATGATGGGAGCAAGGCTGAAGGGTCAGGATGGAACTGTTCTTGAGCTGAACTTTTCACTCTGTAGGAACCTGTTGACACTTTAAGAGCAAATTGTGCAGCACAGACGTGACACTCACGCGGCAGCATCACCTGGAGCAGGAGAGAGCAGGGGCTGGGAATGCAAAGTGCCAGTGCAGGAGGATGGATGGGGAATGGGTAATGAGGAGAGCCAGCAACTCTCCTTCCCCCACACAGAAAGTTTCTTTTGTAACCCAAAATTTAACAGAACAAACCAGAAATGAGCAATTTCCCATTTTGAAACCTCAAACCTGCTTCTTGTCACAGCAGTGGCAAAGTCCCACGTTTATTTTTGGAGTGGGAAGGGAAGCATAAGAAGATGAAAAAAATCCAAGCACAGCCACAGTTGGTAGCAGAGTTCAGAAAGCTGAAAACTTTTATTAATTGAGTGACAAAATCATTCCTGTTCTTGTGTTTTTTGTCTCGAAGGAGAGATGGGAGAAAACCCAGCAAATATTACAGGAACAAAATTCCTGAGACCCTTAAATAACTTATTAACCCGTGTTTGGTTAATCTCCAAAAACAACCTCTAAAATCTCCATTTAGCATCAATTTTGTGCTATTCCTCCTTGGTTTAGGGAATACTGAATATAACAAAATACAGAATAAATGAGGATTTTTATCCATTATATATTTTTAATGTTTATATTGATCTCGGAAGCTTTGTGGGTTGTAACTCCTGGTGCCTACCCAAGAAGAAGGAAATATGCAGCCAACAGCAGTGGGTTATATTTGCATCTTCAGCAGAGATGTTTATGAGATTTGCTAAAAAGATTGTTGTGCCATAGAAGGGAACAGAAAATTGACACGGTTTTAAGGCCTTTTGAACACAAGACAGAAAACAGCAGGAGAAGAAGGGTGGAAAGTTTATACAGAGATCACTTCTGAGAATCTGACACTGGGAAAACGAGAAACACATTTCCTTGGTGGAGCAAGGATTCGGGTTTGCAGGGACACAGTGAGAGTTTTAACAAGAGAGGAAGAAAACGATGCATTTCCTGAAAAGAGAATAAAAACAAATGAGAAGTCTCATCGTGGCTGGAGTGAGAGCTGTCTAAAAGCAACCAGAAAAATTGGACATAGGTGGGAATTCCTGCTGCAGCTGGGGATGGAAAGGCCAGCTGAGTCCAATCAGCCCAGCCAGAGCTCTCGTGCTCCTGTCACGGGCTGCTGCTTGATGTGTCTTATCTCCTACATCAGCCCCACCGAGCCCAGCCGCGTTCTTAATGAGCTGATAAATGAGTGAGAGCTGCGGCTTAGGGAGAATATTGTCCCTTCAGAGACCCCATTTTTCAAAGGGAACAAATGGCCTCTGGAGCTGCTGGTGATGCGGGTAACGGATGATCTGTCTGAAGGCTGGGATTTTTTAGGGGCATGTGTAGGAAAGGCATGTTTGAAATGAGCTCTGATGGCAGTGGCAGGTACTGCTGAGGCACTGCAGCCGTGGGGATGGGGCTGACAGGATGTCCCCGCTGATTTCCATGGCTTGTCTCGGGATGAGCATCTGGGGGACGTGTCTGGGGACGTGTCCCACTGCAGCTGCTTGTTTTGAAAATCCCATCATAGAATCATCATGGAATGGTTCAGTTGGAAGGGACCTTGAAGCCCATCTCATTCCAACCCCCTGCCATGGGCAGGGACACCTCCCACTATCCCAGGCTGCTCCAAGCCCCATCCAACCTGGCCTCGGGCACTTCCAGGGATCCAGGGGCAGCCACAGCTTCTCTGGGCAACCTGTGCCAGGGCCTCCCCACCCTCACAGGGAAGGATTTCTGCCATACATCTAATTTAAATTTCCCCTCTTGCATTTTGAATTTCATTGGTGTTCTTGCACAGAGAAATCAGAGAGCTTCTTGTTAATCTTGAGCCCCTGGATTCTGAGCTCATGGATGGAGGAAATTCTCTCACACTGTCCTAAAATATGTTGCCTGTCTTTGTGGCTAATTCCACACTGGGAAATATTTCCTTGAAAATATTAGGAAGCTTCATCCAGATGATGGAGCAAATATGGCCAAACCCCATTTTGTTAGGTGGGATATGGAGAAGGAATTGTTCCCTGTGAGGGTGGGCAGGCCCTGGCACAGGGTGCCCAGAGAAGCTGTGGCTGCCCCTGGATCCCTGGAAGTGCCCAAGGCCAGGCTGGATGGGGCTTGGAGCAGCCTGGGACAGTGGAAGGTGTCCCTGCACCTGGCAGGGGTGGCACTGGATGAGCTTTAAGATCCTTTCCAACCCAAACCACTCCATGACTCTAAGACAGTGCAGACCCTACTGGAGAGGCACGGCTTTATGGACACACTTCATTTCCTTCCAATCCACAAAATTATTATAGCGCTGGGTTTGAACAACGTTAGGAGGATGATGCAATGGATACAACAAAAGCTGCAGTTATCCTGAAGGGATTTCCATGTAATAATATTCAGGCCGACACAATCAACAGAATCTCTGAACTGTTCAAGTTTCAGCCAACACGGGCAATTAAGAAATCTTACCAAGAAATGTAACTTAACTCCTTATTAGCACTTGGATCCCTATCAGGAACACTGAAAAAAAACCCAAAAAAACCAACCTACAAAGAAAATATCCAAGAGCATTTTTCAAATTAGCAGCCTTGAGGGCAATATAATGTGAGCTCAGCCAGAGCGAATCGAGTAGGAATAGTTAATTTAGTTCTAGGAAACTTAAGAATCCCTCGTCTCCTCATCAGCTTTAACTTGCTTGTTAAAGGAAGACAAATGAAAATGTTAATCAGCAGAGATTCACACTGGGGGATTGCTTGGAATGAATCCCTCCTCCCCGGCAGCCCCTCGAGGTCGTGTGTGAGTAACGGGCTCCAGCGGAACGCTCCGGGCTGCAGAGATGGGATTGCAAAGCCCGCCCGGCACACAGGGTTTGTCACAGCTGGACAGGGTGGCTCCAGGATCGTGACCCGTGCTCTCGGTGCTGGCAGTGGTCTGAAAGCTTTTTATTGCTCTCTGTTTTATCCAGCTCTTGGTTGGGGCTGATGAATGTGCCCTATGTTGGATCTGACCTCGGTCCTTGAGCGGGTTTTGGCTGCGCCCCTGGGAAGGGGAGGCGATGCCCTCAGAGCTATGTGGCCAGGTAAACAAGTCACAGGACTTTTAAAATCTTGCTAATTTTTCTTTTTTTATTTTTCCCCTGTTTTTTTTTTTTTAACAGGAGAACCAGCTCTGGCTGGTTCTATGGACCAGAGATTTAAAAATAGCTGGGTTCCTTCCTGTCTGAGGTAGAGAGAAAGATATAAGCCTGATTTATTGGCTGTCCAGTAGACTTTATATTCAATTTCCTCTTGTCACATTCCTATCAAGTAACTGCAGGAGTGGAGCAGAGACAGGGTGAGCCTTTACAGAATAAATACATTCATTTCCATGATGAATACCCATATTCACGTGGATAAAAGTCCCTCTTCAAGCGCTCCAACAAATAAATACCAGCCAAACATTGTTAGCAGCAAATCGGTGCAGAAAAGCAATTGCACATATTTTAAATCAGTGAATTTTGGTAGGATGTGCATGTGGGATGCACTGAAATGATCGTCCTGCCACATCCAGGGATAAATCCTGATTTCTGGAACGCAGCCACACCTTTCCTTTCCTTTCCTTTCCTCCTTTCTTCCTTGTTGCGCCTGTGGTGGCTGATGCTGCTCAGTAGAATCGTTAATGTTGGGAAAGACCTCTAAAATCCTCAAATCCAGCCCTCAGCTCAGCACCACCACCGTGTTTTCCACTAAATTGTGTCCTCAAGGGCCACATCCATGTGGGTTTTGGACATTTCCAGGGATGGTGACTGCACCACTTCTCTGGACTTGGCACAGCTGAGCACCCCATGTGTCCTGGGGGAGGAAAACCTCCTGGTGGCATTTGGCTTGGGAGCAAACACAGGACTGGCTGAGGCAGACTTGCTCAGAAACAAGACTGAGAAAGGGAAAAGAGAAATAAATGAATTTGAAAAAGTTAAATAAGTGAGATTTAAAGCTTCTCTGCAAGCTCACACCCTAGTTTGGGCCAAGGTTTGCACAACTTCTGCTGGTTGAATGCAGAAGTGGATTTTCCTTGTGGGATGTTTCCACAGAGATGAAATTGTTGTTTGATGTTCAGAAGGGCCAAGTGTTTCTGCTTGGACCATCCAGCAGGAACGACACCGAGAGCTCCATTTTACATTTCCAGGGGTTCCAGAAGCTCCCTAAAGCTCCCATAACCTCACATTGCACATGCAAACCTCTCTTATTTTTCACTTTCATCATGTGTTAAAAATTTTTCTTCTTTTCAGAGAGAACTTGGCCTTTTGAAAGGTTTATGAACTCACACGTATTTATGGAACTGGGACAGGGAACTGACACGAAATGTTCTCAGGATGATGGATGCAATCCTGTCTCCAGGGAAAAAAATTAGGAACCCAACCAAGGAAAAACACTCTGGAAAACTTCACATCAAACACGAAAAACGAAGGAGTGAGAAGAAATGAAAAACATTTGAGATTATGAACAGGGGTTTAGTTAATGTCTGAGTTTAGTCTGATGCCCTGGTGATGGCCATCAGTGCAATCAGCGTGGGGACTGATTCCACTCAGGAATAACTCAGGAATAAGGCCAGCACCAGGATAAAGGCCAGCACAAGGATCACTGCAGTGGTCAGTCTCGGGCATTGAAATGCATCCAGCTTGATTTGCTCCAGCGAATTCAAAACTCCTTTCCCTGCCTTGTATGAAATATAAACAAAGCCTTCGCTTCGATTGCATATTCTCCTGGACAAGAATGTTATTTTAATTTCCCCCAAGAGCTAAAAAAAGAACCTTTTTTCCCCTATTTTTATTTGATATACATAATGTAGGCTGGCAGCATTAGTGTAAGTGTTTTCTATTCATGGCTTTCTGAAACTTTCTGTTAGAAGTCTTTGAAATCAAACACCCTTCTTTTTATCATATATTACTTCCTCCCTGGGAACTATTCCCTCTCTGTGCAGCGATCCCATTAGGCTTTTAACTTTCAGACGTAAAAAAAAAAAGCCTACCCCAAAACCTGTGATAAAAATGTATTGATGTTTGAACACCATCCAGCACAGTCAACTTCAAAACACAACACACAAATTTTGTGAATGGAAAATGGGAATTTGATTTGCTGGGAGAGGAAAAACTTTTCCATAGGCTGTTGCTACGTTTAATGGGCCATCTATTGATTTGGGGCTTACTTGGTACCACTGGTGTTTGCAACAGCATTTAAAACCAAATTTCTAAAGAAAGGGGCCACGATTTTATGGAAAACCACACGTGACACAAGTGACTTGTAGGCTTGGCCATGTCTGCAGAGTTGTTTATTCTTGCAGCACTCAGGGAGCCCAGCATGGCTGTGGTTCTCCTTGCAAGTTCTGAGATGGTATTGAGCAGTAAAAAGTGGATTTGAAACACTTAAAATTATTGGACACCTTTAAGAGCTTGAAATTCTGAGCTGAAATGGATTTTTTTGGCGTTCAAAATGTTTCTTTGAATCAAATTTTATGAAAAATTTGTTTTCAACCCCGCTCAGGTCTGTTCTTTTACCAATGAGTATTTCAGTGGACTTGGAATATCCTCTTTGAGTAGTTTTTCATATTTATGAGATAAACTTACTTAATACTAGAAGTGTTGTAAAGTTAAAGCCACAGTGTCTGAAATCAGCCACTCCTCACCCAGACTCTTGTGCATCCTGAAGAGCCTGGGCAAGAGTCTGGAATGTAAAAGAAACCTCTGAGGAAATAGAGATGAAGAGGAGGAAAAGCAGAAGACTCGAGTTGTCCAGGCTGAATTACCTGGACATGATAATTATTGGAGCATGCAGGGTTAGGGATTGAAGGGATTTACACCTCTGGAATGAGAGGGACTGAGGACACTCCTCGTCCTGGGCTGGGACTCTTCATTTCCAGGCTGTATAGATGCCAAATTTCCGGTTGTGGTGATGACCCCAAGGTGTGAGAGCCATCTCCCCCTTCTTGTTGCACCCTTAATTCACCTGATTTATTCCCAAATTGCCTTTTCTCCCACTGGAGCTCAGTATTTCCCACCAGAAGGACTCCAGGACAGCACATCATGCTCCTTCCTTCTCCTCAAATGTCTGCGTGACTGCTCCATGTTTCCCACCCAAGACACCTTGGCCAGGTCAGTCCTGGGATGCTCTTTCAGTTCCTGGAAACTCATCCAAACACTGCCTGGAGGAGCACACAGAGCCCTGTTAATTTAACACATCCTTTTAATGCACGTGGCATCCACACCTGCCCCAAAAAACTCACGCAAACACAGTGACAATTTGGAGAAAACCCAAGTTCAGGAACCTCTGAAGTGATTTCACTAAAATCAAACAAACTGCTGGTGCTTCACATAATTAAGGGTGTTTAAATTGGCTCTCCAGCAATGAAACAACCTCGCACAGAAAAGTGGTTGCAGCTTTGGTCCCAACAAATACGAAGCATCATTTATCCTCCACCAGCTCGGTACCAATCCCCTTCTGCTCAAATCTTTCAAACGTTTCTTCTTTTTCACTTTTCCTGGCCCTGTGGAGCCAAAAGAAATGTTTGACAGGTATTAATTTTGAAAATGAATGGTAGATTTTCAGCTCAGCTGCTGAGGAGAAGGAGGGAAAGAGCAAATTGCAGCTTGTTCTAATTGCAAACTGGGAATTTTATAAACAAAACACATGCACGTATCATTTATAATCATGATCCAGGCCAGAGCAATAATTATGATAAATCCTTTGTCAACCCTACTAAGAAGTCTTTTATGAAGTAGTAGGGAATTAATTCACATTCTAGACAATGGCTCAATAAAATGCTTTCCAGCTTCTCTGACATATGGAATTCCACATGGGCTGCAATCAGATGTTCCCCAAATCACACTTTTTCCTTGCTTAACTCCTTGACAGTTTAACATAAACAAGCACTGAATTCATTAAGCTGCAATTTTTAAGCCTTCTAATTAACTGAAACAGCTGAAGTTTGACTCTTCAAACACATGTTAAAGGCTTAATTTGCAAGACATAAACCACTGGGAGACCTGCAGTTTATTAACATTTGAGGTGTCCAGCAGAGAGCCTTCCCTTGTATCGTTCTTCAGAGTTCTGCAAAATGTAGACTTGCAATATTTTAACATAAAGTAATTAACAAAACAACAAAATATCTCATTTTTTATGATGAAAGACATTATTGCTTTGATTTGGAAATAGAATTTTTGACTACTAGCTCCCTGATTATTTTGCCCAGTCTTACCAGACTATTTTCCTTGCTCCATTAAATGTCCAGTGGCTCCCTAAACAGGACTTAAGTAAACTACACTAAGGGTATTTAAGATCCAGGCATGTCTCTGCTCCATGAGGTTCCTGCCACATTCAAGACAGTCCATTCAATATTTTGGATGCAGCCTTGACCGAGGAGAAGGGAGTTTTAACCCATTAAAGTCTTTTAATCTTTGCCATGATTTGAGAAATGTGCTTACGGAAGCATCTAAGTTTTAATCCTTCAGTCTTAAAAACCTGGCTTTAAACTGAGAGAGGGAAGGTGTAGATGGGATATTGGGAAGAAATTCTTCCCTGTGAGGGTGGGGAGGCCCTGGCACAGGATGCCCAGAGAAGCTGTGGCTGCCCCTGGATCCCTGGAAGTGCCCGAGGCCACGTTGGATGGGGCTTGGAGCAACCTGGGACAGTGGGAGGTGTCCCTGCCCATGGCAGGGAGTGGCACTGGATGAGCTTTAAGGTCCTTTCCAACCCAAAACATTCCATGATTCTGTGCTTTACTTTACTCCACAAGAATTGGGAAGGTCTGGAGGTTGATAATGCAACACCATCCCTGTGCGATCTTTGCTTGCAGCCAGGTGAGGCCAGAAATGCCGGAACGACGCAGATGTTTGGTTACTCCAAAGGTGTTTTTAAATCCAACCCCTTGGAAATTGATTAAGTCACCATTTAATTCTTTAATTAAAGTAAACACAGCAACAGCATCACTTTAAATAGGGGCAGACACAAATCCCTGTGACTCGAGGCCCTCATGACCGTGGCACCCTGGCAAAGACACGGATCAGAGATGGTGGAGGGGAGAAAGCCCTTTTAGCTCTTATCCCACCACTTATGGATGGATCCCATTCCAAACAAACCTGACACGACCTCTGCCATTCTAGGAGAGACTGAATTGTGTGGTGGGACTGGGATGATGATCCTGGATGCTGAGCTGTGCCCTCTCCGTTCGGATGAGATAATAAATCTGACCCGGGCACCAGGTGCTCTGTCCTGCTGGGGGGTTCACGTGTGAAATGTGGAGAGGGGAGGAAATGACAGGAAGCAAAGCACCATCAGCAAAACTTTCATGTGGGTTTTGTTCCCAGGAAACCACTTCCTCTGTTTGTATGGGCTGGAAGGGGATGGGACTGCACGGGAGCTCTCGCTCTCAGCTAATTTAGCCAAGCCAGAAAAGCCAAGGCACCCAACTAAAATCAAAGGAGGTGGGGTTTTTTTTATCATCCTATGTTTATCTGGATTCTGCTGTCATGGAGTTTTTGTTGTATGAGAATTTTCCTCCTCTTCTTTTTCCTTTCTTTCCCTCATTTTTCCCCTGCCCAAACTGATTACAGTGAAATAAATTTTCGAGTGTTAGCTGGACTAGAGAATAAAAACCCCTCTAAACTCTTGTAAATGGGGAACAACACATGGATTTACACCAGGGAGGAGCACAGCAATGCACAGGTTGACTGACATTTATCCAGATGACATTCCTTAGTGCTCCATCATCCAACTGGTATCTATTGAGGGTGAGGGGTTTTCCGAAGGGAAAAAGCCCAGTAGGTTTCTGGCAAATTCTGGCACATTCTCCTGTGCTCAGGTAAAAATGCACCTCCATTAATATATATTAATATTTAGGAATGGTTGGAAGGCTGCTTTTCTTTTAATTTTAAATATAAAAATATATCTAGTGGGAGGAGATGAAGAGAGATGTGTGCAGTCCCAGCACTATTTGATTTCCACAACACCGTGGAAATGCTCAGCACTTTCCTGAGCTTGTTTTTCCCTTGGCCATCCACCTCTCCATGCCTCCAAGGGGATGGAGAACAGAGTATAAAATCTGAATTATCACCGTTTTGGCTTCCGCAGTAAAGCTGAATGCAAAACTCCTGACACAAAACTCCTGACACAAAATTTCTTTAACAAACACAGGTTTTCCTCAGGTGCCCCTGAGGAAAATACCGACTGTCACCACCACACTGATGACACAAAGACCACAGAAGCCAGAGGGAAAAAACCTTTTTATTCACTTGATTTTCTATATGTAGGCAATGACACAGCAAAGACTCTGAGCATGGCTTAACTGTGAGTCTGGGTGTGGTTTTATTGAAATTAAAAAAGATTTCAATTTATTGTTAAACTTTTACATCTGCTTTGTTAAGTCAGCACTTCTGTGCCATTGTTGTACAATGGAGTGGGGAAATGAAAGCATTAATTAATTAATATTAATATGTTTTCCGTGGTGGAGAAGCCCTTGAGGAAAAATCTCTGTCATCCCAGAACATCTGCCATGGAAAATGTACAGGCAACAAGGGTTGAAGTGGATCCTCTGAATATGGGGAGGTTCTTATAAATCTCACCTCATTAAAAAGAAAGAAGTGAAAATAGTTTAAATTCAGTAATGTATCATTTATTATGATAAAATTCCTCCAACGCAGTGGAAGGTTCCAGCTGTTTCTGAAAGAAAAGATAAAGTGTTTTATGGCTGATCCTTCCAGCAGCCATGTTTAGCTTCTCACCACCCCTACAAAGAATGCACTTTTAAAGCAGTAAAACTCCTTGTTTCTCCCCACATACAGATGTCAGTGAAGGCTTCAGGTTGTCTCAGTCTCCAACAAGTCTCTGTGACAAGGGCAGCTTCAAGGGTCAGCCTGGGACTTACTGGATCTCCTGGTGGTGAGGGGTGAAAATGGGTGGGTTCATGGGGAATAGAGAAGGTGGGCTGCTATTCCCTCAACCAGAAACTGAAGAAGGTTGTGGGAAGAGAAGGAATAAGTAGAAAACCATTTTATGGGTCTGTAGTCAGTGAACTTGTAAAAAAAAAAAATAAAAGAGGGAAAAATTTGCAAAGGTGGCCGCGGTAAAATGCCATTCTAGCTGATAATGGTGCTACATTACGTCAAGAAGGTGAAGAGGAGAAATAATCCTTAAATACAGCAGGAAGCTCATAAATGAGAAGCACAGGGAAAGGTGTCCCTGAAGCCTCGTGTCCTGAGGTGCCTCTGGAAAAGCACAGTGTGGAACTGGCCCTCTGGCAGGATGTGGAGCTGCCTGAGGGCTGGGAACTTCTGGCTTTCCCTGCTGACCCAGCACCCAGCCCCCGGGATGGTGGTGTGTCCTCAGCACAAAAAACTCCTGGAGTGGGAAAGGGAATTGCAGTGGTGTCACCTGCCAGCTTGCAAAAAGCCAAACCCAAGCCAAGCTGCATCCTGGGGCCAAAGGCTTAGCGGGGTTAGTCACCAGCAGCCAGAGCATCCCAAAATAAACATCTCTGTGTTTTTTGTTCCTCGGTTGGATGGTTGTGTCCCTCGAGCTGGAGTAACCTTCCTGGAGCGCCTCAGGCTTCGGTTTGGAGTTAGAAGCAAGGCCTGAAGTCAATTAACAGCTGCTGGAAAAACCCATGCTAGGAAAGACACGGGCACATTGTGAGAGGGATGGTACAGGGGGAGGAAAGATCAGGACCTGGGGCTGCATCTCAGAGCAGCACTGGCAAGCACAGAGCAAACCAGCTCCGAAACTTCTGCTGCCCCAACCTGTCCTGCCCTTCCTCCTCCTGTTCCTCTCCTTGGGGATGCATCCTAGCTGGAGACCAGAGAAAACTGCTCCATTTAGAGGACAGTTTTAACCTCTTTTTCTGCCCAGGACCATTGCCAGGCCAATCATGGAGCTGTCAAAGGGCATTTAAGCAATGTAGTTTGTGAAATGCTCCTTCAGGTATTTTGCTGAGCGGGCTGATTGGGGATGGATAAGCACAGCGCACCCATTTCAGTCCTCAGCGGGAGGAATGTGGGTCATTTCTGGTGTGAACAGCTCCACTTAACAGCACAGGGCTTTCATTCCCTGAAAATGTGCTGATGTAAGATAGAAATCATCATTCCATGGACATTTGCTCTGGTGAAATCCAAAGCAAATCAGCTGCCTGGGAAACCAAGGGTGATGATGGCATTGCTGTCAGGGGAGGGCTTAGGATGCAGGAAGATTTCCTCCTGCTCCAGGTCTCTGGCATTGGCATCCCACGTACTCCCACCACCATTTTCCTTGTTTCTTCACTGTGATGGAGAAGAACTCCTCATCCTTGGGACAGCAAAATTTTGCCTCCATCTTATTCCTTGTTTTTCATGGTGGGTGTGGTAGTTGCTTAGGCTGGTACTGAAGTGCAGAGACATTGATAAAATGCAAAGATTAGATTCCAAATTGTGCCAAGGAGTTTTCCCCGACTTTGAGTCGCTGCTGGAGGTGGCTCTGATTCTCCCCACCACCCACACCCTTCCCCTCAGCCAGGCTGAACAACCCAAAGGAGGGTTTTGATTTTGTCACCCATAATTTGCAGCTGACTTTGGAGCAAACCCCACTGTGGTGGTGAGCGTGAAGTTCACAGAAGATTAAGAAAACTCTACTTGCTTTAAAACCCCCAAAATTTCACACAACTCTTCGCTTTGCTCCGTCACCCCCATGGACCAGAAGCATCCTGGGTGAGGTCTTGTGGTTTTGCTAAGAGCAACAGACATGGGATAATTACACAAATAGGTCCTGACCTCCAGCTCTGTCTGACCTCCCATTAAATCCGAGTGGTTTGGATCGGGATCAGTGCCATAGCACAGGTTGGGGGTTGTCCCTTCCCTCTGTGCCACTTGTGGTTCTGCAGCTATTTGGATAAGGGGATGCTTGGGAGGAGTCGTTGTTGTCTGAAATCACATGTTCACAAGAATAAGGGGAAATCAAAGAACATTCCTGAACTTCAATTGTCTATTTATTAATAATTATTCTTTTTAGAGGAAGAAAATGCTTTAGAAAAACAGCAATAGGTAGGAATTCATTAGTAAAATTCTTATCATGTTTGTTTTGCCTGCTTAGGTTCTTTCAACTCGGGCTGTCTCCCCTTAGCCATGGAAATGCAGGTGGTGGACAGCATTTTGGCGTTCAGGATTAAAATGGATGTTTATTATACAACTACAGGCCTGATCCAAATCCACTGAAGATGACAAAGCCACAGACGTCACCAAATCCATCTGTAATTATTTTCTGAAGAGAAGCCCCTAATGCAACCTCCAGGTACAATCCAAGCTCCGGGTGTTGGAGCAGCATCTGCTTCAAATGATGGATGGGCGTTTTTCTTTTCCTGAGTGTGAGTTCAAACAAACATGGTAAGGACTTTGGCAGTGAAGCAAAATAATGAAAAAGGGCTAAAAAAGTGTGACAAGGAGAAAATAAGTAATTAGTCTGAAAAGCAAAATCAATCATTCCCTTCCTACTGGACTTCTTAGTGGCTAAATCTGTGTCTTCTGAAAAGAAAGTGAAACCACCACTATGCTCCAAAACCCAAGGACAATTAATAAGTGACTGCAGCTTCAAATTGTAAAACATTTTGGGGACACACTGACTTCTTTGGCTCCCACAGAGACCCTGCGAAGCACTCAGAGTGTCCCAGAAAGTTTTACCTTCATTAAGAACCCGTATCCCTTACTGGAGCACTTCTGTGAAACCGCGAGTAAAATGTAATGAGTTCAGCATTTTCATATCATTCTGCTTTTCGGAGCTGATATTTGAGATAAAAGACAAAGCCTGCCTTGGTTTCAGTTCAGAGGACGTTCTGTGCTATGGCTTCACTTTGCTGAAATCCTGATCAAAGCAGAGCTGTGAAATCTTACTATCCCATTGCTAACTGCACTGTTGACTTTGTGCATACTTCCAAAATCCCTGCTTCCCCTTAGACCTTTCGGCCACCTTATTAAAAGGAGAAAAAAAGGCCAGATATTTGCATTCGGTACTGTTCACTACTTTCTTGCTAGCGACAGCCTTGCTAGCGAGGTGAAACACAATTTTCCTGTTCTGTAATTAAAAGAATAAGCCTTTTCAATGGTACCTCCAAGCCTGCTCTGCTCTGAAACACGGGTGGGATCATTTTGCCTGCTGGGAGGGATGCAGTTCATTAACCTCAGAGACACCCCCCCTCATCAAAGAAAGGAGCAAAACGACTCACGAGCTTTCCCTCTCAGATTCTCTGATTATATTAATCCCAGAAGATCTGAACTTCATTTTCTTCCCATCTGGGATGAGAATCCAGCAGGGAGAAGTTCAGGGTACCCAAATGTTTCCATAAGTGTCTCAAATAACTTCATGCACTTCGGCTCTGCAGCTGTGTAACCAAGAGCAGCAGCGTGGGGCTCCCCATCGGCCTCAACCCATCTCCTGTCCCTGGGATCTCCTGGGACAGGGACCATTCTGGTGGGACTGAAGGACACTTCACCCATCACCAGGTGCATGGAGATACTTCCTGTCATGTTTTTCCCAACAGCTTTCTCCCTCCAGGATTTAGATTTTGAAGAAAGAAGGGAAGGAGATGTGAGGTTGGCGGGGTGACGCAGAGTCAGAGATGTGGCTGTCTGTGACAGTGTTTTCCAGGAGAGTTTCCCGGCATGGAAGGCACCAGCTGGGCCAGTGGGTGGTTTGAGGTGACACTAAAATGGTCCTGCTGTTCCTGGGATGGTTTCACGCAGTGGCCGTGGGGATTGCAGACCTCCAGCAAACCGTAATTTTCATTCCACCAAATTAAGCACCCGGGGACACCCTCATGGGCGGGAGGGGGAGATGTTTCAGGAGCTGGATGTCAATGCCAGGAAGAGTCCATGGGTGTTGGATGGGCTCTAACACCACAGCTGGGGTGCCTGCATGGGAGCTTAGGCCACAGGGACATCCACATCCAGAGCAGGGCATTTGTCAACACACATGTGCGGGGGTGACTGGGGGAGCTGACACTGTGTTCAGCTTGTTTCAGTGGCCTCTGAACACCAGCCTTGAAGGCAATATTCTTTCCTGGAGGAAAAAATAGTAGTTCTGACATTCCAAGAAATCCCAAAGGGAAAAATACTGGAAATTAAATGGGTTGGTCTCCATCCAACTCACTTACTCAGGGGAGATAAATGATTTTGTATGCTAATGACCATTCCCTCAAATCTCTGACATTTTCTTACAATGTACTTAAGTACAGTTTGTTTTGCTTTCTGTCTCCACAACAATTACAGAGATTTATATTTTATTGCTCCGGTTGTGTTTGCCAGGACCACACTTCCTTTCCTTTTTAAAGGCACAGGGATATTGTCTGGGACGGCACAGAACGGCGCTTTCTGAACAGCTAAAATGAAAATAAACAAGGCTGAACTTATCTCGTGGAAGAGGGCAGACACTTTCACTAGGCACAGCGAAGCCAATAAAGGCTTCTGGCTCTTTTCTCCCCGACAGATCAGTACACACAGGCTCAGCAGCAGTTCATAAGCAAGACAACTCTGTCACCTTTTGTGATAACTCCGAATTAATTCCTCCTACAATGTGGTTATGAACGGCTAAAACCTGCCACCTTTCCTGGCGCTTCTGGTGCTGAGGGCTAATTCCCTCTGCCTACTGTTTGGCAAAGGGGGTGCCTGGGGAGGAGGGATGCCTGTGTTGGTTCAGGCTTGTGGGAGAACAAAGTCCCACTGTATGCAGGGGCACGGAGCACAAACGAGGATTGTCTCTGGTGACACCTTTCCTTGCCTCCTCCACCCATCTCCCAGCCCTGGGAGTGACTCACAGCTCCATTGAGGAGAACACACAGGACGAGGAGAACTTTTGCTTCCGACTCTGCCAGTCGGGACGCTGGGGCTAAATGAGCAGTGCTGGGTTAAGGCTGCAGGGAACAGAGCTGAGGTCATAACTCAGGCTGGAAACCAGATAACCCCGGGCTGCAATGGCACTTTGCCCACAGCTGAGGAGCCTTTTCTGTCACCCTGTGTGTGCCACGCTGAGCTGCTCAGCCCCACGAGAGGTGCTGAGCCCCACGATGCTGCTGGGGCACCCCAGTGCCTGCCACTAATTCACCCTGTGCTCATTATTTTATGCCCCATGTTGCTTTAAGAGCATCATCCCCTTCTAGACCTGCTGGCGTGGCAGACACAGGGTGGTCAAAGATGTCCTGACTCACTGACCAAGACTGGCTGCCCAAGCCTTGGGAGGTGACCACGGGAGCTTTGCTTGTCCTCTCCAACCCAGCCCTCGTGAGGGGTGGTCGTGTGTGGGAATCGGCTTCACGGCTCCAACCAAAAACGGGCTGCAAACGGTGACCTCATGGCAGGTCCTGTTTGTACAGACACAGGAGAATCCACTGATTGTGGCTTTCTTGGGAATCATTTGCAGTCTGTGAGTAATGTGGACCACAAGACAAAAAAAAACTAAAGAGGGAGTCTTAAAAAAGAAAGGAGAAAAGACAGTGGAGTCAGTGTTTTCTACTCTGTGCTCTGGACATCTTGAGCAACACCATTCCCAAAAGTGTCTGCTCAAATGAGGTGTACCAGTTTGGGAATGGAGAGCCTGGTAAAAAGTGACGGTAAAAATTCCTCTCTTTCAGGATCATCACCATTTGCATGGGTTTCATCAGAAAAATGCAAAGTGGTGGTGATTGCAGTGTGATAAAAGTTTGTGCTCTCATTTAAACACTTTAAAGCCCTGCACAAGCACTGGCATTAGCTGGAAAACTTCCACAGCCAACTACAGCTCTTCCTAACTTCCTAACTATCCCCTGTCCAAAATTACTTGGGCTAAGGAATGTGCATTGTATATCCCCTGTTATATATCCTTTATTATCATTTTCTCGATTGTAGTGATGGACTCAGAAATTCAGGTCTTGATTTCTGTCCCCATCCTTAAACTTCCTGTATGGCCTTGGGAAAGTCTCCTTTTGCTTCTGGTTATTGCTCAGTACTTTGGGAAAAGGAAATAAGAACATGAGATCCTCTTTTGTGGGATGCAAAGCACAGCTTATTGCCAAAATTTGAACGAGAGAAAATGCCAATCACTTCCACAGCTGATGAAAGAGCAGAGGGATGCCACGAAGCACATTCAAAACTTTAATAATTCCCAGTGGTTCTGAAGATATTTTGGGTTTCTCACCACTAGTCAGCCTTCCTCTGCCATTTGTTCCTGGTGCCTTCCAGCAATTCCTTGTGCAGTGCTCATCACAGCAGACTTCATCTGATGCCAGCTGAAATATGCAGCCACAATAAAGATATTTTATTTCAAAGCTTCCTTCTCTGCTCATGGCCAGAACGTCTGAGTGTCTTCCACCGTGTTTCTGCTAATAACAACAACAACAAAAATAATAGTAATAGTAATAATAATAATAATAATAATAATAATAATAATAATGGCAAATAGAAGAAGAGTTCTCAGCTTGTGCTTGGTCAACACACTACTCCTGTGAGCTGGTTTTGGGAGGAGAGAGGATTTTACTGATTGGATTCTGCAATTCAAGGTGTGTTGAGGGCAGACCCCACCTGCCCCTGGAATAGACATGGATTTGGCTCCAGCCCCACTGGCAGGACCTCCAGTGGTGCACATCCCTGTGATGTGCCTGTGGCTTCCTGTCCCCATCCTCCCCCTGGATGGGAGCATGGCCAGGCCACCAGCGTGGGCAGCATCTCCATTCAGCAGAACAATAAAGTCTGAGCTCCGATTCCCAACGGGAGAACGTAAATTGTGAGATCTTGTCTAAAAATATGGATTATGAAAGTGCATCCATTTCTATTGTCTCGGTGAAACACTGTGTTAACTGGGCTTAATCAGACACACATTATTTGTCTCTGTGGATGGAATTCTCTGGCCTGTGTTACCCAGGTCACAGCAGATGGTCTAATGGTCCCCTTGGCCTTAAACCTCCCTGAAACAATGAAACATGGGTTTCATTAATGGAGCTAGACTTTTGGAAGAATGAAATATAAGCTACACATATCCTAATAATACATCTTTCAGATTCCTATGGAATTTGTCCATCTTTTTCCAGACAGCTTGTGGAGGGAGACAGGGCCCTGATCTCTCTCCCTTGGGAACAAACTCCTACCCCAGCCTTGTCTGTTGAAAGGCAGATGTCTGCATGCTCTTGCAGGATGTTTGATCATCCAAAACCAAGTCTCTGGAGAACCTTAATCTTCTTTTCTCTCCTTACAGTCATGGGCTGTATAACTTCTGCTGTCCATTATATGCATTGTGTTAAATCCCAGACCAAAGTCCTACTTGTGGGGCTTTAGTTCCTCCCTTCTCTGTGATGACCTGCTCTGACATAAAGACAAGGACAAGAGAAGGCTTTGGGGTGACCTAATTATAGCGATTTCTCTTAAGAGTTAGACTTGATGATCCTTGTGGATCCATTTCAACTCAGAATATTCTGTGATTCTGTAATTGTGGCCTTCCTGTGTCTGAAGAGAGCCTACAAAAAAGATGGAGAGAGATGTTTTACAAGGAGCTGGAGTGACAGGACAAGGGGGAATGGATTCACACTGGCAGAGAGTAGGCTTCGATTGGGTATTAGGATGAATCCTTCCCTGTGAGGGTGAGGAGGCCCTGGCACAGGGTGCCCAGAGAAGCTGTGGCTGCCCCTGGATCCCTGGAAGTGTCCAAGGCCAGGCTGGATGGAGCTTGGAGCACCCTGGGCTAGTGGCAGGTGTCCCTGCCCATGGCAGGGGGTGAGAACCAGATAATCTTTAAGGTCATTTCCAACCCAGGCAATATGATATGAACCATCCCAGGATCATTCTGGGATAAGATGATTCCTGAAGATACAACCCCTATGGATCTACTTGCATCCAGTGAGGAGCTGCTGGCCTGTCCCATATCCATAATTCTGCGGAACCCTTTGTGCTTCTCCTGGTTCACCCCTGAAGCAGGGCAGGACCAGAGGAGGTGGTTACAGCCTGGCAGACATGAGGTTAAGCACGAAGACGTTCAGCAGTGAATGCCACCAGCAAGAGATGGCACCAGGAGACATTGCAGCCGTCACCTCAGAGCAGCCTCATCAGCATGAGCCAGGCTTCTTCATCCAACCCCATCCCTCTCTGACCTCCTTAATGCCTGTGGATGTGCACAGCCTCTGTGGAGAGGGTTCCAGCCTCAGGAGTCATCTAATTTGTGTGAAAGACCAAGAACAAAACAAAAAAGGTGCAGAAGGATCAAATTTCAAAACCCAGCCCCCCTGCCCAGCTTGTGCAGGCTGTGATTACAGACAATACCTTCCGGATTTCCAAGAGGGAAGTGATATATCCTTCCCAGGGCAGGCCCAGGACAGCTGTCATGCTTTGTGGCTGCCCTGGGTATGCAATGATGTCATTTCAGAGAAGGAATCAAAGATTGGCTTCAGTTTGAGGAGGTTTAGTTGTTTTGGTGTTTTTTAAACTTTGCCTTCATTTCTTTTTTTTTTTTTTTGCATTAAAATTTCACCCAGAGATGTTTCCAAACCCAAGAGCCTTCCCTCCCCGCTCGCTCTTTCCCTGCTGTCCCATGCTGGCGCCGGGCACTGGATCCTTACTGGGAAATGGGAAGGTCACACGGTTTACTGTCAGCCACAGAGACCTCTTTGGCCATGGCGTGAATCACTCTGGAGAGAGGCTCATTTTCTGCACCACCTCCCGAAATGTCAGAGAAAAATAAACCCCACTGTGTGACTGTAATGAGGCATATTCTGGGCCTGTTTATTTTGTAGGCAAACAGCCACTACCAGCAAGCAGAGTTAGCTAGAGGTTCCAAAAAATCTCCTTTACCAAGGATATTGTATGTGGAGGAGAATTGCCAAATTCTCCAGGCTGGAATTTCTGTTTTCCAAGGAACAGGCTCTTCTGGCACCTCTTGAGCAATCCAGAGTTGGATGGGCAACCAAGTGAGTGACACAGAGACCCAGCACCAGCAAGGAGAATGTCACCACTGCAAGGGGGAAAATCAGATATAACACCAGTCCTGAATCTCTGTCCCTCTCCCAAAACTCATTCATCTTCTCCTGAAGGAGGAATCACCCCAGTCTTGGCCTGGTGCCCAGATCCCTCCTGGCTTATCACTCAGCCAAGCTGGTCCGTCAACACCGGGAGTTTCTATCTCCGAGGATGGGCTGCAGGAAGCCAAAATCTGTCACCTCTTTCCTCTGGCTCATTAGATCCTGCCTTTCACAGGATGCTGGAATCAAGGTCCTTGTGTTCACAGGCAGATAAATCGCCTCAGACCACCAAATAATGGGAATTCTAACCCAAGGGCCTATCTGTGGGCCTGATGTTTTCACACTCCCAGCAAAACTTTACGAGGCGGGAAGCGCAATAATTAAGAAAAAGTTCTACAAAAAGCGCCAACTAACTTTTTAAAAGGGCTCTTGGGTGCCAGTCTGTCATCATCAGTGGGGTTTTAATATTGGGAAGAGCTTTGGATGGAAACAGCAGGCCTGCTGTGAAAGGAAGGATTTCCCATCTCACCTGTGGGGCTGGAATCCTTTGACGAACAGGTTTTTGTAATTCAGGGCCCAACTCGTTAAAGTTTAGCCACCAAAACCCACGTGCAGCTTTCAAACTGGAATATCCAAAAAAAGATGAACCCCCTTGAGCAGTTTTATTTAAGTTTTGTAGGAACTCCCGAGGCTGAGAAGGTTTGTTTAGGTGGATTCAGCTTCACCAGCCGCTGAAGAATTTGACCCCAAATTAAACGATGTAAACACACCAAGTTTGAACAAAGCGTCTAGGCCAGAGTCATGTTTCTGGCAGTGGGAACGTATAAGAAAAATACATTTAAAAATATATAAATAGAGTGAAAATGTGTAAGGCCACCTCTAAACTCTCTCACAGCCTCCAAAATCATAACTTGCAGTAGGTGATTATGTGTATTTGTGAACTTTAACCTTCTGTTGGCCTGATCTTGGCGGAGCTGAGGTACTTTGCTCTCCATGACTCCAGCAATCTCATGCTGTCCCTCTGGCTATCGGGAGCAGGGATCTCCTCTGGGGTCTCTTCCCTCTCCGTGAGATCATTGACACATTTGCACTTCTGTTCCCAGATTACTTCAACACGGCCCTACCTTAATCAGCAAAGTGTCGATTCCCACACTTGGGAATGACAATTGCAGTGGTAATTTTAAAAGTATTTTTCGTCTGCCAGGAGCCAAGACCTTTTTAAAGCAGCGACATCAAGGGAATATTTGTTTTAAAAATTTTAACAGGAGGGGATGGCTATTTGTACACTTTATGTTTCCTTTTAACTTCAGCTTCGTTTTTTTGCCCTTGCAGGCAGAGTTTTCTGTGTAAGCAGTTGCTGTGTGACTCCTTTTCCTCTTCCCTGTAAATGCTGGGTACCTTATAGACCAAGAAGCCACATTTGGGAATGCATTCAGAGACCATTAGTACAGGAAGTCGGGTCAAATCCAAAGAAACCATGAAGCAGTAAGTTGGAAAACACGGGCTGAATGGCCTTTTCATACCGCCGCTTTCAGGTGGAGTTTGTTTTTGGATTAAAGGAGTTTATTCAGGTATTCACAAATATCCCGGCTCTCTGAACTGGCTGGAATGTGGAAACCTCCAAGTCATAATCAATTGCCGTGAAAGGGATTGGCGTGTTCTAACTAGGGAATAGAGGGATGAAAGTGTCGTAATTAGGTGACGCGCCTTCAAAACGGGATGAAAGGCCCAAAACATCCTCAAAGACGCGAGCAAATATGAAAATCTCAAATCACCTCTTTCTTTATTTGCAATCGCGACGTTCCAAAAATGTTGGTTTCAGAGGTTTTCTATGTACCGAAATCCCACATCATTTTTTTCCCCCCCTTTGCCTGCTTGGCTGGGGAATTTAAAAAAAAAAGAAAAGGCCCAACACAAGTGAAATGTGACAGAGCCTTGTTCTTTTCCCTCTCAGGGGCTGCAGGAACTGGGATCGCTGTGTTCTGGGTGATATAAAAATGCTCAGAGGGGAAGTTTGGATGGTCGAGGTGTGATGCCATGGAAAATACTGTCTTTGGCAAGGCCGTGCTCAGAGATACATCCGCAATTTTTCCTTTTGGACACATGAAAGAGGGAAGCTGCTGACCTGAGTTCAGCGAGAGCAGGATTAGAAATCAAAGCAGAAAGAAACTGGAGTGGTGATCAGCACAGGGATCAAATATAGATGGCAAACATCCTTGGGGAAGGAGAAAGACAGTGGAGATATTTCTCTTTTTCCTGCTAGAATTGTAGGGATTATGTCCTTTCTCCCCACTTGAACTTCCAGGAATGGCACCTTTTCGTGACCTGCAGGTGATGACCTTGATCTGGCTCAACAAAGATCTCAATATTTCCAGCACAAACCACCTTTGGCTGCTTTCAGGGGTAACCCAGGTCGTGTTTGCCAAGAGCTCAGGAGATGCAATTTGCAACAGAGGTGTTAATTATTGTCTCTGCAAAGCAGCCGAAAATGTGGGTTTGGAGCCCACCTTCATGGCTGGGAGCTAAACACAAATTTGGGTCTTTCTGCGCTCGTTAGGCTCAGCTTATTTCGAGCCTCATCTGCCTTGTGCTGTTGTCAGTGGGAGGCAATTGTTTCCCAGGTCAGTGCTAAAAGAAATGGAAGGTTGCTGGGAACTGGCAAGTTCTCTGGAAATAAGTGAAACCTTCTCCCCTTCTCATCCTCAGCACATAAACACCCCTTATAAACAGCAAATATACCAGAGGAAAATCCACATTTTATATATCCTGAAGCACTCGAACCTCTGAGGTCTCTGTATTTAGAGAAACAGTCAGTATGGCTTCAGACACCCTTCAAAATAAAACCTTCTCCCATTCCTGTTACGTAGTGGCAAATATTTGGCACTTACTAATAGTGCCTTAATTACCTTTTTTTTCTCCCACTGCGGTCCTAACCACCCCACATGGAGCACACCTCACTCTTCCAAACCTCACAGAGTGTCCTTTTCCCTTCCCACAGGTGCACAGCCATGGAAGGACTGGAGGATTCAAGCACAGCCTTGGAATCTGCTTTGAATATGGACTGCTGCTGGCAGGAAAGCAATGTTTGAAAGGATATTATTGCTGAATTTATTACAGCAGGGTAGGATGTGTGTGTTTTTATGCAGGTTTTTTGCTCTGACCAAGATGCTGACCCAAATTCCATTTTGGTTCTCGTATCAACAATTGTTGGGTGCAGCCAGCCAACATTTTTTGATGGAGCAATTTTCTACCCGCACTGGAACGCTGTCTAAATTATATATGAAATGCAGGAATTTGGGATAAATTTACAACTCCCCAAAAGGTGAGATATCGGATTTTGGCTTTCCCACTTCTTTTTAATAATGGCAAAGTCATTTTAATTTAGTGCCACAGAGACATTTAAGTTTGATTTTCTTCCTTTGACTCATTTGGGTCAAGCAGTCCATTATATTTAATAGCATATTATTTTTACATTATGTTACACGTTCCCGGGGCCAACACTGGCATGCAGGGTGGAAACTTGTCCCTTCCACTTCTCTGCATCCTTTGGTGGTTTCCATTAGCTCCACGCTGCTGAAACCAACCCTGCTGCTTCCTCTGCTCGGGCTTTTGAAAAGATTTCTCTTGGAGATGCTCTGCTGCACTTTTCCAAGGCTCAGCTGCGGGTGGTTGAGTCCAGCTTGGCAGAAGTTGAGTGCTGGTTCCTGAGCTGGGTGTTCAAATCTCCACAAAGATGCTCCATGTTCTCCGTCCTGGATTCACAGCTGGAGCTCAGCTGACTGTGGGCCCTTTGGAAATGTTTTTCCCCCTGCACTGGCTCAAGTCCCCTCCTCGTGTAAGGGCCTGCTTTCAACTCCTGCAGTGTTTAAGATTTATCTGGCAGCTCCTTCCAGCTTTACCAGCAGACTTCAGTGCTGTGTTGTCCAGCATGAATGCCCCCAAAATTCTCAGATATCCAGAAAAAAGCTGGAAGAGGAAGAAATCTCAAATCTGTTTGCTGGTGATGAAATCTTTCCATACTCTGCCTGACCTTCTTGCAGTCTTTTCCTTTTTTTTTTTTCTCTCTTGGAAAGCATCTCCTTTTCTGCCTAAGCTCTCAGTGCCTCGCCAGCTCTCACAGCCCCATATTTTAACTGCTGAGGGAATGGCTGTGCTGAAAAGTCTGAGCTTTATCCCGAGGCTGCCCCTCTCTGCATTTCTTGTGTTGCTAAGTTTAGGAAATGCCACCCTCAGCCTTTCTAGCCCTGCTGTCACCTCCTTCTCGGGTCACTCGGCCAATCCTGCTCTGCCCAGAGAGGTGCATGTTGGCATTTCCTGCTGCACAGGAAACTCTTCTTATTCCTGAAGCTCTTTGGCTCTCCCAGGAGCTCCAGTTTTGGGAGTTGTCGCTGCATTCTGGGGAATTTTCATTCTATAACATTCTATAAATGGTCAGCTTGTACAAAGGACTTATTCAAGATAAAAAAACTGCGCTTAAATAGGAGCTTAGGTTGGATTAGGGAATACGTGATGAAAAACAAAGACGTGCATTTAGTCCGAAAAGGAAATAAAAATAAACTCATGTCCTGGCTGACTGTGCATTGAGATCACTTAAATGCTGCTGGGTTTTGCACACTGATGGTGGCTGTGTGAGTCCTTAAAAGCAAAAGTTGAGACCATGCTCTTTTTGAGAGGAGTTGGCAAAAAAAAAAGAGTTTACTTGCTTCAAAAAGGAGACAAAGAGAAAACAAAATAAAACAAAACAGGGCAGATCATTTGCCATCTGCTCACGGTGCCCACAGAGGGGTTTGCAAGGGTTAAAAAAGAAACTGGTGGCTCAGAACTCTGGAGTTTCTAGAAACTGAACTGAAACTGTTCTGGAGACAGCTCTGTGTAAGGATAATATGTGCTGCTGTGTGTTCCTCAGTATTCCTCATGCTTCTCATGGGCTCTGGAAAATCCGTGGGACTGTCACTCCAGCACCTCATTTCTCCACAGCAAAAATCACTTTGGGAACAGAGATCCAATTTGTTTGGCCTCTGTCCGTAGACACTTTCTTGGGCTTTGTGGAATTAGTAGAAGACCCTTTCTGACAGCTCTTCCAACATCATTCTGTGAGAGCAGGTTTTACTGGGCAAGGAACATTGCTATTATTAAATAAATTTATGTCATAAATGTTGAAAACACTACTTGAAGAGGATGTTTCAAGGATATTTCACTGAAATACTTCATGGTAAAAGAACAGACTGGAGTGGAAATCTCTTCTAATAGAGACCTTCTCCTATCCCAGGTTACTCCAACCTGGCCTCGGACACTTCCAGGGATCCAGGGGCAACCACAGCTTCTCCTGGCAACCTGTGCCAGGGCCTCCCCACCCTCACAGTGCTTGGGGTGCAAAGTTTGCAGATTTATGGGCATCTCAGACATCTTAAACAAAACTGGTTGTGCAGTTGGAGAGTGGAAGGAGGAGGCAGTTGGGTTAAGGCAGCTTTACCCCCTACTCACCATCAGCAAACGGTGCACGGGGTCCTTGCGTGGTGGGAGCCGTGTCCTCCCTTGCTCCAGGCACAGAATGTGCGGCCCAGTTGTAGCAAATGGATGGATAAACACAGCAGGAGACATCTGTAATGTGAAAATGGGGACTTAGGTACCTACAGGGCCATTGTGCATTCAATGCACTGTGCTGGCCGGGCAGCCAGAATAATTACACACATTGATATGGGGAACCAGCTATGCAGGCAGGGGTTTGCTTTTAATGCAGACCAACGGCTTCCTGTTTCGGAAATCTTGCCTCTTCAGTGCACAAATGCATAGTTTTGTATGTGCATAATTTGTGGCTGTAATTTTAGAGGCTCATTAAATAACTTGGCTGTGGAAATCAAATTGCCTTTCATCAAAATCCAGCATGAGCTGGACCGGTTCTGTCCATCACAGCAGCCCTTCTGGTCTTCGTTACATGGCTGAAAAGCACAAATGCAAATGGGGCTGTGGATCTGTAGCACAGGAGGGAGGGAAAGGGAGCTTGGAAGAGGGAACGGTGCTGGCAGCAGGTTTCCAAGAGCGAGCTGGTTCTCTGAGGAGAAATGAGAGCTGCTCTGTTTCGCTGCCCGGGCAAGAAAGCAAAGGAAAGTCCTGAGTGACGGGTTGGAGTGGGGCTGCTCAGGACTGTGTGACACATCCAGGGGCCCCATGGTGCCCTGCACTGCTCAGGGGACCCTCTGCCATCACTGCTCGGCAAATCCAGCCCTGGCACCTGAGCACTGAAACCCTGCAGGTACCATCAACCCAACACTTCCATTTCTGGCCACCCCGAGTAACTGCAGTGGAGTTTTCTGGCAGGAGGTCCCAGGATTGATGCCATTTCTGGGGTCGCTCCCTTCATGTTGGAGAACACTGTAAACTAACTCACAAGCTCATAAAGTCCAGATTTATTATCAGTGTTACATGCTAGGAATGAGAATGAGAAATGAGAGCAGGTGAAGCTGGGGAGAGGCAGAAGCTCTTTGATGTTCTACAAAATTGTCCAAAGATTTTTTTTAGAATTTTATTTTAATCTTTACATAAAAGTATTATCCCACTGCTCCTTTTTAGTGGGATTGATGCTGAAATGAAAAGAACTACAAGACAAGAAGGGAAATCTGCTTTCTGCTGTAGCACTGTTACTTCATTTGTGTCCTGTGCTCTTGCAGCTGACCAAAAACTCAGACATTTTCTGGGACTTCATCTTTATTCTGCACAACAGCAGCACAACCTCCTTCCCTCTTCAACCCTCCCTTCCACAATGATATTTATTTGCAGGAAAGTGGATTGGAAAGAAGGAAAACCAAGATGCAATTTCAAAAGGTCCCATGTCTAAAAGAAAAGTTTTGAAAAGGGAGACAAATAAAGAGATAAGACAGATGCTGTTTCCTGTGGAAGGGGAGACGGCTCTTTGGCAGCTGATGAAGAAGAGGTGGGATTCCCTCTTCCTCTGATCCCTTCCATTTGGGGTTTCAGGTGTCTCCTTCAGAAGCCCAAAGGTCACGCAGGGGACAGCCCGCTCACCAGAAGGGCCATCGGGCTGCCAACGTGTCAGAGATTCAAAGACCACTGACAGAGATAAGAATGCAGGAGAGGTGTGACTTCAGTGTCATCTCAGAGCCACCGCAGCTCAGATCCACTTCAAAGGCAGGAGGCAGCAGCGGCTGCTCCGAGAGCAGGAGCCAAACAGGGAGGTTGAAAGCTTGATTATGAGCCCTCGTATTCCCCCCGGGATGTGTGAAAACAGGCAGGAGGGACCCTCACACCGCAAGGTGAATGCTGATGCTTTAAAGGGATGCTTTTCTTCCATCGCTGGCTGAGCCACTGGGAAAGCTCCTTTATGAAGACAGCAAGATGTCCCACTTGTCAAGGCTGCTCCCCTCTGCACCAGCCCCATGTGAAAGGGTAAAATGCAGCAAGGGAGGTGTCCAGAGATATCCAAGATGAGAAGAAGCTCACAGGGCTCCTTCTCTCACTGCTATCCATCGATCTGAGCAGAGTAACTCCATGGTTCCCTCATGAAACCTTGCAGCTGATGCCATTAGAGAGCTGCAGGACAGGAGAGCTTGTTCATGGTGGTGAAGTCACCAACCTTCAAACCAGAGGAGCAGTAACTCCTGGTAGCACACACCCAAACTCTTCATTTCTTGCTGTTTTGGTTTTTCTTTCCCCTCAATTTTTTTTTTTTTGTTTTGTATGTGCCAAGTACATCCCTCAGCATCTCCATTGCTAGCCCCTGGACTTTTCCAAACAACAAAGGAAGCAGAAATTACTCCAAGCTTTTATCTGTGCTTTTGAAAGAATGCAAATCAGGAAACTGAACCTCAAAAGCTTGGGCTGGAAAGAGCATCCTCCCCACTGCAAAACATTTCACCTTTAATATATTCGAACCAGCCTCGGAGACCGTTTCTCCTGCCAAGACAACTTTTCCTCATTAACTGTTGTGTTCCAGGAACCTCTTGGCTTATCCCGAACTTTTCAGCACTGAAGCAGAACACAAATGTCCAGCTCACATAGATGAGAAATTAAATCACATTTCAGTAACTTGGCAGATGCTAAATGCTGATAAGGAGGCAAATCCACTGCACCAGGGGTTTTTGAAAGCAACCTGCGAAGGGAAAATCCTCCTGAGGACTGAGTTTACGCCTGTCCCTGCCATCCCAGGGCTCCCATGGAACTGTGGAGCCCTATTAATGCTGACCACCATGGATTTTAACTCACATGGATGCTCATGGCTGTGAAGTGGGGCTGTCATTGACAGTCCAAGAGATCTTCAGCTGTGAAAGCTGAATCTAGATGTGAGTGCTGGTCATGGTCCCAGATCTACCTGATGGAATGGAGTGATGCTGCACATGGATTTCTCATCAGCTCCTGTTCACCTGGGCTAAGAAAGTGGAGAGGAAACTCTTTTATCCAGCTAATAATGATTTATTCCCATTGACACTCACATGTAGTCTGATGTCCACTCTACTGTAGCATGAGAGGGAGTCACGGGAGGAAAACATTGGAAATGCCAATCCTTAAAACCTGATTTCTAACTCTGAGACACTTCCATGAGTTGCCTGTGCAGGTTTTTAATAGATGTCTTTATGATGATGTAGAAACACAGCTCTGACCAGCCAGTTCTAAAAATTTTGAGCAAATTCTCTCCGCACCTCAATTTTCCCCCATGTGAAAAATGGGGCAAGAACAAGAAATCCTTGAGGGGCAGGTGCCGTGGAAATGGCTTTGCTGAAGGGCTGAAGTGTCCATGCTGTGGAGGAGGGAGGCTTTAAACTGGGCCAGGGCAGGAAGCTGTGGGAAGCCTGAGTTTAATCTGCTCCGTCTGTGAGTCAGAGACCGAAATCTTCACATCTTCCGAGGCTTTTGCGCTGCTGCCACGTTGGCTACGAGCAGCCAGCTCTGCTTTGCCCAAGTTCATTTGTGTCAGGGCCAGTTTTGGGCTTTTTCACATGTACTAATGGGATAAAAGTAGTCGAGGTTGTTCCATCCTTTCTCAGAGAGGTTCAACAGCACTCAGGGAGGGCTGGGCTGCCTCGATCTGTATTTCCATCTAGACGGCTCTTGTCAAGGAAAAGACAAAGAGAGAGTTTGTTTAAAGTGGAGTAACACATAAAAAAGTCCGTGGAAGCAAGGACATCAAAATGCCAGCAGCCAGCGAGAAGCCTTTGCCTTCGTCTCCTTTCTTAATCTAATTTTGCAACTGCAAAAATGTGGTGGAAATGGGAACCTGGCAAGAAGCACAGGCTGAGTCCCTTGATAGGGAGCTGGGAATGTCTGCCACGATTAGGGCTCTGTAAATCTCAGCATGTCTCTCCTAATTACTCCAAGAGGAAAGCATTTCATTGTGTAACCAGGACACCCTGCCTGACACAAGCACACAGCACCCTGAGCACTAACCCTAACCTGGTGATCTGGCTTTGTTTCTAGACTAGTTAAATATAGATCAGCCAGACAGATCCGTCTGACCAAACAGGGAACACTCCTGTGGGAAAGTAAACTGGGCTTTAACCTGTACCAGTGCTGCCTTGGAGCTGGGTTTTACACACTCTTTCTTCCCGATCACATGCAGTTTGTTAATTTGATGTTGTTTACTTCACCAGTTTTTGCCACATTCAGGCCTGGGTGTGATTTATTTCTGGGGGGCGTCACTGAGTTTGTGCCACTCTTTTCTTCTGCAGGTTTTTCCTGATTAAATACAGGATTTTTAGGGGATATTAGATGGACATAAGTCCATCTAAGATATAAGAAAGCCTCTTTTCAGCCTTGATTATAACCCTGACCCCAATTAAATGTTGTCAGGGACTGGACATGGCACTCAGTGCTCTGGTCTAATTGACAAACTGGTGCTCAGCCAAAGGTTGGACTTGATGATCTTGGAGTTCTTTTCCAACCTAAATGATTCTGTGGTCACACTGAGGAGCTCAGTTTGACCCTGCTGCATTTTAAGGGCTTTCCATGGGCAAAGAGATATCCCGTCAGCCCTGGGTGCTGAGTCCTCAGTGCCACCTGCTTTCCCCTAAATGTCCTTGTCCTGGGCTGCGTTGCTGGTTCAGGTAGCACAGAATCATAAAATGATTAATGTTGGAAAATATCTCCAAGATCATGAAGTCCAAATTTCACCAAACAGCCTAGGAGCTCAGCTCTTCCTGAGTATTTTCTGGCTCTCTGTTAAAAGTTTCCCACTGACCCTGAATCCCAGCCCTGCAAACCCTCATTCCCATGAGGATCCCAACCATCTCGCCTTAGTTTTCCCCTCAAATGGATGCTAAAAGTGATTTATTGTGAAATATATCTGCCTGCAGCTGTATGGAAATTAATTAAGCACCAGGATAGTTCCTAAAAGTGCTGATACTCACCTGACTGGTCAGCTTTCGGATTTTGTTTTTTGGACATGTTTCACCTTGCTTACATTCCCTGATTTATAGGGACATCCTGATGGATATGGTGCAATAGAAGGGACATAGCCCAAATTATTTAGATGGCATATATGAAATAATTTATTTAACTGTGATTAGTGACAGAAGAAGAGCAGAGCAGCAGAGAGGGAGAATTGCAAAAGGAATTCTGTCAGTTCAGTGTCTTGTGCATCTTCTCCTTCCCTCCCCTCCCTCCCCACACCCCCACACATATTCCTTACCCAGAGCCTGTGCCAGCAGAGGATACAACTATCACTTGCATTTGATCCTATGGGCAACTTCTTGAAATTGTTGCTACTTTTTTAAATGAACAGAGCAAACAGTGGTAATCAGAGGGTTTGGCAGGGCTGGAGAAACCGCATCTCTCCCTTGTCTTAGTTACATGTCATAACAAAACCCTGGGCCAGAGAATTAAGAAATTTTCTAAAAATGTCCCCATGATGGTTGCCAGGGTATCTGAGCATGCACAGGAGCATATCTGCAAGAGTTGTTTAATGCTTTATTTTAAAAAAAACGGGTTCCTTTCTTTATAATCTGAAGCATCATCAATGGATACTAAGGAAAACAAGATTTGCTTTTCCTTGGGAGATGAGAAACCATTGTAAATGTGCACAGAGATACAAAAGAAGGGAACTTCTCCCTTTGGAATGTGTTTTGTGGGACACCTGGGTGGGTTTAGCAGGTTGCAGGCAGTCATGCAGAGGGTTAAAGTGGCACCAGCCACCTGCTGAGTCATGCTCACCTGTGGGCCCTGCAAGCAGGGCAGGCTGTGCTGCCAAGAAAAGGGTTTAACCTAACTCAGGGCAGTTCAAGACCATGAGAGAAGCTTGCAAGATGAGAAATTTCACTTTTTCCAAGCGCTACAATAATTTACTTTTCTTTTTCTTCAGTTCTGCTAGAGATGCATTGAAGTTTCCAGCAGTGGGATGACTCCCCTCACTTCAGCAGGTTTCTCCACCACCCTTAACCCCACAAAAAATCCTGTTACATATCACACAGAGTATCTTTTAAAAACTCATTTCAAATTCTTGGACAACGTCAGAAAGCTAGAGTATTAATTAAAAAAAAGCACATTATACCATATCATCCTCAGTATTGCAATGAAATCTCCCTAAATATCATCCTTTAGACCGAGCTCTGTGTGTCGTAACACGGCTGCCTCTCCAACAGCCAGCTAATATCATCTCTTAGGAATTTATTATGAGTGTTCTATGCCCTGTAACATTTTTTATGTCAGGTTGTTAATCACAGCAAGCAGGATGTGTTGAACACACGTTTGGATAGCAAAGATTAATTCCACCCTGGCATTTGCCACTCAAAGCTTTGGGGGGGGGGAAAGGAATATCCTTATCCGATGCCATCAGCGATGCTGGTTTAGTGCATCCAAAGGGCTGCAGGAAATAAGACAACAATTTATAAAGAAGCTTTTTCCAGTCGGGAGGTGTCATAAAGTTGTTTTTGGGAATAGCCATGCACAGCCCCCACGCTGTATTTTTCAATGCCCAGCACACATTTCCCTCTGATCCATCTTTCCATCTGTCTGCTCGGTTTAATTGCCCCTCCGTGGGTTTGAGACTGTTTCTCACTGTATTATTTTAATGATCCTTTGACTGAGTCAGACTGGAAGAATCCCATAAACTTCAGTGACACTGAGGGTGATGTAGATGGGCACAAATCAGGCTGCAGCCTTGCTCACAATCCTTCCCGGGACTCCCAGGGGAAGACAAACAGTTTCAAGATTTGACCTAAAAACTTTGGCCATGGCTTAAGCTGAGCCCTACAAAGAAACACCACAGATAGGTCTCTGTGGTCCAGCTGATAGAAGGTTTCCAGCAGCTTTTCTAGCTTGACCATGACCATTTTTGCTTGAAAAGCATCAAACATCTCTGGCAGCACTGGTGCCAGGCAGCTCTGTGGAGCGAGCACTGGAGGTGGCAGCAGAAACACCAGGAGACAGGAGGGAAGGACAGCCAGCTCCAACATGTTTTCCATCAGTTTGACTGTCCAGACAGCAACATGCATGGCCCGGAAATTCACTGAGCCAACGCAGAAATCAAAGAACTTTTGGCAAGGTAGGGAAGAAAAACCATTTCAGTTGCTCAAAACCGTTTCACCTTTTCCTCAGGCAAAAGCTGCTGGCAAGCAGTGGGTGGCACATTGGCACAGGCAGGTAAGGGCATGACTGCAGCTGAGGGACAGGTTTTTTGGGATGCTTCTGGCCAGCCTGGGGCTGCATCAGCTCTCTGAGCATTAATGCAATAGCTGGGTGACTCCAGAGATGTATTCCTTGGAGCCAGCATCGTGCCAGCAGCGCCAGCTGTGGTGCCCAACACGACTCAGTCCCACAGATTTATCGCTTGGAGCAAGCAACTCTGTCACCTCTGTTTCTAATTATCTTTTTCCTCCACATAACTGGAGATGCCTGAGTGGTGTGGAGTCCCTGGGACAAGCGCTGGGTCTTGTGCAGGTGATGGGACAGGGGGCACCTCGAGAGGTGCAGGTGGTGCCAGGACATGTGGGCAGAAGGGGTGGCAGCCCCTGTCAGAGGGGGGTTCGGAGTGGATGTCACAGAGGGGACACTGCAACTGTGCCCTGTGGCTCCGGCTTGTGCAAGGCTCAGCCTGGCTCACTGTTTAGGGCAGGGCCACCAGATGAGCTGAGATGTGGAGGGTGACACCAGCTTTGGGAGTTCTGGTGGGGTTTCAGTGCTGGGTTCGTGCAGACAAATCCCTGCACTCGTGGCACGTAATGCTGGGCACACAGACTCCTGCTGGGCTGACAGAATCGTGGAATCACTGAGGTTGGAAAAGAGCTCTGACATCATCAACTCCAACCTTTGACTGATCACCACCTTGTCAGCTGGACCAGAGCACATCCAGAGCCACATCCTGTGGTTTCTTCAACTCTTTCAGGGATGGTGACCCCACCACCTCCCCAGGCAGCCACTCCTGTGCTTGATGCTTTGCTTGGATTAGGCAGAGTTTGGGCAGGAGTTTTGTGGCACCTGGTTTGGGGCTGAGGCACCCCAATATCTATTGAGATATTGATCAAGGTTTAAAACCATCCTGGTGGGGTTTAGGGCTCGTTCCAGTCAAACATGAGGGAGGGAGGGAGGGAAAAGAGGTTTGCCAGCTCCTGTAGGGCTAATGGGCCGGGTTTATCCTACACACTTGAACTCTGAATCATGGTTATTATTTATGCATCGGTATTAGCATTAATTTTGCCTTTTTTTTCCCTCTGAAACTCCTCCTCAAGAACAGAAAGAAAAAGATATAAGTAACACATTTTCAAATGTTCTTTCCTAGTGAATTACTTGGCCTGACATTGGAAATGAATTATTTTCCATTGTACCAGTGACCCCTGTTGTGTGTTCTATTAACACCACATGTTAAACTTTTATATTTTTAGTAAACCATGACCTTGTACATTCTCTGTCATTTCCCACTGGCATAAGTACAACACATGTGGTATGAAAGTTAACGGTTTTCATTTGTATACAGAGCTTTTATATCTCAGCCTTGTATGAAAGCACACAGGTCATGGCAATCAGGGCATCCCAGGATTTCACCAGCTACAAACATTCACAACAAAGTGGATGTGTTTTCCAAAAAACATATTTTTGGCATCGTGCTTTCTTCTGTGTTGTGCAAATCCAGATGAAAATGGCATCTTGAAAGGCTGTGTTAAATTTTTTGATCGTGCTAATCCAAACAACTGTCTCCAACACATGCACGAGCAGGAGGAAGTCTATAAAATGTCAGGTTTGGTCTAAATATCTGCAGAACAAATGTGGCTCAGGAACATGACCAAGTGTGCAGGACTCCTTAGATAAAAGCTGATGTCACAGAGGTTCGGTATTTTATTTCATCAAATGGTAACATTGTCCTAGACATCTAAAAAATTATGGATGATTTATGGATAGAGCCCAGGCTACGCTAGAGAGAATAATTCCTTCCAGTTGCCCAAATATTTCTTTTTATTCTTTTCCCCCTCTTTTTCTTTTTATCTTTTTTGTAGCCTGGGCTTTTTAGATGTGAGGTTTAGGTGCACTGGAGTGTGCTCTCAGCACAGGCCTGCTCACACACAGAAATGTGCCCACGTGTGGAAACACTGACCTGTGTGGTCATTTGGGCTTTTTCTCTGAAATCCAGCCTGTCCTGTGGGCATTTTCCAGCACTGATCCATCTCTTTTCCTGGGCTGATCCACAGGGGTTTCTGAACATTATGGCTCACAGCAAGAACTCGCATCTTGGCACAGCTGCCCAGGGCAGTGGTGGAGGGATTTAAAAGCCATGTGGATGTGGCACTTGGGGACATGGGTTAGTGGTGGCCTTGGTAGTGCTGAATTAAGGGTTGGACTGGATGACCTGAGAGGGCTTTTATAGCCTTAAGGATTTTGTGATTTTGTGTTAAAAAAAGGCAAAGGTTTGAAGTCAGGTTGAGGTTTCCTCAGCTGCTTTGCTGGACTCAAGGTCAAGACACGGAGCATCATCCAGCCCGGAGAACTTTGCAGGTTTCCACGATCCAACACACAGCAGCAGTGAAGGAAATGGGAAAAAAGAGTAAAAATTCATGATTTCATGGAATCACAGAATGGTTTGGGTTGGAGGGGACCTTAAATCTCATTCAGTTCCAACCCCCTGCCATGGGCAGGGACACCTTCCACTATTCCAGGCTGCTCCAAGCCCTGTCCAACCTGGCCTTGGACACTGCCAGGGATCCAGGGGCAGCCACAGCTTCTCTGGGCAGCCCGTGCCTCACCCCCCTGTCATATTCACCTGTCACACCACTGCATTTGCTCCCCTTTCCCTGGTGAACCTTGGTGATTTCTCCACTTGGAGATCTCATATCTCACATCAGGAGCTCAGACATCTTCCCAATTGATTCTGGTGCTGTAATCACGCTTGGAGCTGTGCTCTTCCAGGATTCCACCTGCTCTGTTCTTCCCTCTATTTTCCACCCATCACCTGCAGGCTGGCACCACCTCTCAGCACTGGGAATGCTCTGGGTCATTGATGGTGACAGGGCCAGTTGTCCCCTGCTTCCCAGGACTCCAAGATGCTGTCTCAGACTTCCAGGCTGGCAGCTTCCAACATGACATAATCCTGTTTGTGATGTAACACCACGTCTGCCAGGACAAACTTCCAATGTTCGGCTCGGGACCAGCCAGGCTCAGAGTTTATTTATGACAAATAACTATTGTCTCAACAATTCCATAAAGATTTCTTTTTGTCTCCTCCTGGTGCCATGGCCATTGTTGAATGATTGAAGTGTTTCTAACAAAAAAGCCACATTCCCTGTTAATAAAACCTTAAAACAAATTGTGTTTGCAGTCATCCTCTGTGGTAAAGGGTTTTTTTCCTTTGATTTGCCCTTTAGGATTTTATTCAGAGTGAGGTTTAATGTTCTCCCAGCACTAAAGCCAGAAAACAAGGAGGTGGAGGAACAGGCAGGTGGGGAACAATGATGGGGAAAAATCATGATTGCTCAAAGGACTGCCCTGGTTTTGGGGTGTTTCCTCTCCAAATCCTTTGCTGGGTTCATATTTATGCTTCAGATTTGCCAAGAAAATAACTCCAGAGTTTTCTGAATTCCTGATTCCCTTGAAGCCTTAGAAAGTCCTGGAACAGGAGAACTTGATACACCCATGGAGATAACCAGTAAAGCAGATTTTTTCAGGGATCCCAGCTATAAATATGTGTAAGTGAATAAATAAAGGGATTTCAGCATCTCTTCTATGTAATGACAAACAAACCAGCCCAGCTCCATTTATCTTCCGGGTTCCAAAGTGTGACTTGTCAGAGATGGGGGGAAATCTCCTGTCAGCAGAGATAATGAGAAGGATGGAAGGGAGAATACAGGCAGGAAGTGATGGAGGAATGAAGAGGAAATGTAGCAGAGAGGGGAAAAAATCCAACAAACCAAACGAAGAAGATTACAGGGGAAAAAACCTTAACAACAAAGCCAAGGAGGAAACAGGAGATGGAACTGTGGTTACGTATGAAATGTAGCATGTGGGGGACCCCTCCAAGGGCCATATTTGTGTAGGAGGAATGATAAAATTTTTCTTTTCCAAATATTTACTGCAGGTTGCCTGTGCCTGAAAATTGAAATTATTGAAAAAAAATGGAAAAAGAAAAGAAAAAACTGAATCGTGGGTGGCAAAACAGAAGACACAGGCTGAAACGATGGGAAAGAACTGTTATTAAAGGGAGCTGATCTGTGGGACTACATAAATCCCTGTCAGCTGAGGTGTTGCCTGCACCTGTAGCAGGTGTAGCAGGGCTTGACATCAGAATTAAAACTGTTCTGTTCTTGAGGATTTCTGGGAAAAGCAGAGCATGTGAAGATCTCTTTTTCTGGGTCTGCTGCAGCCTTTCTGAAAGGAATGTTGGAAGCAAAGCCACCCCTTCCCAACACAAATCCCAAACTGCATCCATCGGCCATTTCAGCCCCGGGACTGACAGCAGTGCTGGGCTCTGCCAGGGCAGGATCTAGAGCTCGATAGACAGCAGCTCACTGAGAGCTTCTAAATCAAGCAACTCCCTTGTTTGGGGCTCTTCCCAACCCGGGGGTGGCAGATCCCTCCCCAGCAGATCCCTGGAACACTGGTGGGCTCTCTCTAAGGGCAGCTCTCTGCCTCGAGTGACACAAACCACAGCAGGACTTGATGAATACCAGAGCAGGCAGACACTGGCTGGCTTTTCCACTGGAGCTCTCCCCCTGCTATTATTTATATTCCATTTCACTTGCTCACATGTAACTTAAAACCAGCCCAAAGTCAGCAGCCCCATCCAACCACGGGCCAATTAGTCCGGAGTAGCCCTCTCTCCCTTTCTTTCTCCCTTTCTCCCTCTCTCTCCTGTCATTTCTGCAGGCAGGAATAAGGCTGGCTACTGTTAGGCATTCCCAGTGGTGGCCCAGCAAAGCCTGGGTGCCAGTTCAGTGGCTGAATATGGGCCCTGTTTATTTTTTCAGAGTGGCAATTTTCAAGGGGTTGAAGACTTGTTAAAATTAGCATCAAGAATTTCAACCACAGAAAAGGTCCTTTCACCTTATTCTTCAAAAAGCCTGTTGTTTCCCAGAGCAGCCGCCCCTTCCAGCCTGCCTGAAAGCCTCAATTTCCATCTGGGAATAAAAATCACCATCTTCAGGCCCCAAAATGAGGCTTGGACAGGTTTTGGTGGGATCAGGCTCATTTCCATGGGTGTGAATGGCACCTGCCAGGAGGGAGAGCATCAAAATCCATCCCTGGGAAAGGCTGAGCCAACCCAGAGGGATTGGAGGGAATGGTGCTGCTCCAAGAGGATGCCAAGAGGATGCAAATCCCCACCTCAGCATCAACAGAAATAAACATCCCCTTCAGGACTGATGGCTCTTGACATCCTGGGATCTGGGCAGCATCAGGAGAGAGGAAGGTGATGCTTTCTGACAGCTCAGCGTGACATCTGGCCAGATCCCCTTCCCAGGAGTGGAAAGAAATAGGGATTCCCTAAATATTTGGCAGCAGTAAAATGGGATTCTTCATAACTGCTCCAAGTCCTAGAGCCTCCCTGTCCTACCAGATCTGTACCAGGCTCTAAGTGAGTCCAAGCTGTGGGCAGAGGGTTTTGAGTTGGGCCCTTGGCTCTGTTTTGGAAGATGAATGGCAGATAAGGAGTCTGGAGATGCAAGGATTAATTTGGTTCCTCCAAAGCTGCTTGTTTAAATTCAGGCCAAGGTCTCTTGAGTCAGCAAAACTCAGCGGGAGCTCTCATAAAAATAGGGTCTCTTTTGAAAATTCGCATGCTTCCTGTTTGTGCAAACGCCGTGAGAACTGCCTTTCCCATGGCACGTCTGCGCTGGAACCAGGAAATAGATGGGAATTTGGAAACAAGGAATAATTGCTAAAAAAAATTTCAAAAGGGAGAAAGATAATCATATTTCTTTTTCCCTTTCAGGCTGAAAGAAAGCTTTGTGTAGTTTGGTATCCTGTTAGTCAACTGTCCTTAACTAGGTTTGGGCTGGATGATCCATGTTGGATTCAGTGATCCATGTGGCTCCCTTCCAAGTCAGGATATTCCATATCCTAGGATGCATTGATCCAACACAGTCTGGTGGAAGCTGGTGCTGGAAATTGTGTTAATGTGTTAAAACATCATCCTGAGGTGTGTGACTGTCCAGGAGTTTGGAGCTCATGGAGACCAAATCCTGCTGGGAGAGGGGATTCAACCCAGAGCTCACAGAGAGCAAATCCTGCTGGGAGAGGGGAATCAACCCAGAGCTCACGGAGAGCAAATCCTGCTGGGAGAGGGGAATCAACCCAGAGCTCATGGAGAGCAAATCCTGCTGGGAGAGGGGAATCAACCCAGAGCTCATGGAGAGCAAATCCTGCTGGGAGAGGGGAATCAACCCAGAGCTCATGGAGAGCAAATCCTGCTGGGAGACGGGAATCAAACCCTTTCTGCAAATGTTGTCCCAGTGGATTCTGCTCCACAGCAAGCTCTGAGGATGTGTTTGCAGAGCATGAGCTTCACCCACTCTTGCTCATGGCTGGACACTGGCATTGGTAGCTCACCTTGATATCCCCTGGATATCATGGAATGATGGAATCATTCAGGTTGGAAACGATCTCCAAGATCATCAAGTCCAACCTTTGACTGATCCCCTCCTTGCCAACCAAACCACGGCTCTGAGTGCCACGTCCAGTCATTCCTTGAACATCTCCAGGGATGGTGAATCCAACCTCAACCTCCCGTGGTGCAACGTGAGGCCATTTCCCCTTAGGATGTGTCCATGTCCACACTTCTGCAGAAGCTCCTTGTGCTGGCACTCATCTGACTTAAAGCACATAGAACACCTGCCCAGCCAGCATTTTCCTTTCCATGTAAATACAAATTTTCTGAGGTTTTTAACAGCCTGGCCAAACCAGGGAGAAAAAGAGAACACCCTGCAAGCTTGTTAGCAATTGGGATGTAAATCCAAGGAAACTTCACTCAGCCCATTTGAGTTCCTCCAGATCTACTCGAGGATAATCGACATTATCTGGCTATTTATCCATTGTTTTGAATATCTAGATAATTAATGATCAAATCTGAATAAACATATAAACCTCGGAACACTGAAATTATTCAGATGGGTGATTATTTATAAGTATTTCTGCTGCATTTTCTTTTTTTTCTCTTTTATTTCCACCTTCAAATTGATACTTTTTGGGCTACTCATTAAGGTCTGAGAACGAGTATTTTGATTAATTTAATTTATGAGATGAAAAGCATACAAGTTTTGGCAGGATGACCTTGGTTAAATTATTAGCTGCTGTTGTTGTTTAGGGCATAGATAAAGAAAATATGTTCAGTTTAAAGTCCCAAAACCTCTGACTACGTCAGTTGATTTTTTTTTTGAACATTTGCTCTTCCTGGATGTTTTCTAGGATTCATGTCGAGTGACTGTACAGACTTAAGTTTCTTTTTTAAATTCCTTGAGGGAATCCCCCATAAGGATTGCTCCTACACAGTAGGAATATACAAATTGGGATTTTCCTGATATTATTATGTGCAGAGCTGGGGTTTTTTGATATCTGTGGGGACTTCTCAACCACTTGGCAGAGGGGCTCAGCACCAGCCACATGTACCAGGTCACTCAGTACCTTCATTTTAAGGTCCAGGGTGAGAAAAGGAATTTCCCTTGGATACTGTAGGATACTTCTGCATTAAATATTCCCTATTATAACACAGTTTTTCCTGCCATCACCTCCCCACGTATTTAGAAAAAAAAATCCTAAAAGATTTCTAGACTAAAGAAGAATAAAGCCCAACCCAGATATTTTTTGAGGTTTGGAAAGCTGCAGGTTTTGTGATATAGAAAATATTTACTCTTACATGAAGAAATTGTTTTGCTAAAATGTGACTTCAGCACGGGAGACAAAACATCCCCAGTGCTGCTCTGGCTCCACCGGGGCCATCGATTCTCACAGGGACAGTGTCACCTGTGGCTCCTGCTTCACCCCGAGCCCCCGCTCAGCCCATCACTCTCCTGCCTTTCCCCCGGGGGAGGAGTCATTTATCTCCCCAAAGGTCTGGCAGGGTGCAGAGCCCCGGCGGTTCCCCCCTCTGGGAACGCTCTGGGCTGGGCTGCTGATGGATGCCCGCCACGGCTGAGCTATTTAAGGGCCTGGGGAGGCACAACTGCACTGGGAGACAAATTGTGTGCTGCTGATGGGAGCTGGCTCAGAGCCACTGCTGCTGCTCCTGAGCCTGCCTGGAAACCCTCTGCTCGTGTTCCAGAGCAGCTCTCCCGTGTTCAGTACCCCACCTCCCTTCTAGGCTGGGTTGGGTTTATTTCATCTCTTCCTGGGACTCCCAATCCAACCAGAATGCACCCATGTGTTCATTCCTGCTGGGATATCCATACCTGGGACACCTGAGTGGGGCTGCTGGATGCAGCACAGAGATGGTTGGCTCTTCTGGAGCAGCAGCTGGTGGCCAGATGTTGTGTCCCACGGTGCTTCCAAAGCTCTGGGGACAGTTTAATCTTCTGCCACATGAATTTCTAGGGCTTGTCCTCATCCTTCATGTCAGCTGTGTGCTTTTTTCCCTTTCTCTTCTCCCTGTATCCTGGCTTGACCTGGCCTCAGTGATCCACCCAAATGGCAGCGAGTTGGATTGGGCTCACACAGCTCTGACAACAAAGTTCTGCCTCTTCAACAGCAAAATTCACTCTCAGCGAGCTGCAGCCACTGAGTTTGTTGGTGCACAAGGGTTCCCGGGGCTTTTCCCTTGTTTGTCTCCAAAATCCACCGTGAAGAAAGTATTTTTCAGCTCTGTAATCCCCCTGGCACTGACATTTGTCCCTCTGCTTCCAGCAAAATGCCCCATTCCCATCTTGATTTCAAGTCCTCCGCAGCCTGTGGAAAACCTTCCATCTAAGGACTCTCTGGGATTAGAAATCTCTAAAATGGGAATGAACTTTTCCAGCCTGTAGTGCTTCATAAGGACTCACTTCTGCTCCCATTTGAGTCCCAGAGGGAGCTGGATTAGAGGGATACAATCACAGAGCCCTTCAGCAGTTGTTTCACAGGAGTCCCTTCGGTAAAGACCAGCAGAGTCCAAGAAAATAAAGCTCACCCTAGAGAAATAAACAGACGTGATGCACATAAAGTTATTTTTTCTCCCTTACCCACCAGCTGTGGTGGCTTGTGGGCACCACACTTTGAGAAAACTATGGAGATCTGAATCCAAAATGGATCACGATAACAGAATTAAGGAAGGTTTGGAGAACCTGGCCTTCAAGGGAGGTCTGAACTGTGGGTGATCCACTCCAGGACAGTGATTTTAACCTGCCCAGTGAATCTGGAGCCCTTTGGTGAATATGAATCCATCCAAATCCTCATTTTTCTCACCTACCTTGTGAGGAAATCTGAAGTACTGCCCAGATGCCCTCAAACCTTTGGAATACAGGTTTAAGGAAAGCAGAGAACTGGGATGTGGAGCTGTAGAGGGCTCTGAGAAGGAAGAAGTGCCAGGGTCTGCTTGGTAAGGGGAGATATTTTTGCCCTCTAAGAACAGCTCAGTGCTGAAAGCCTCCCCTCTGCCATATTGGTGGGTTGGCATCAGCCAAAACGATCCTATAAAGCCTTTTGATTTAAAAATGCAAACATTTATTAATAAATGGGCTCCCAAAGCAGCAGCTCCTTTGCCACATTGCCTAAGCCAATGGGATAAATGATAAAACTCTCTGGATTCCAGAGTCAAATATCACACAATGACCCAACAGCACGAACTGGATGTTTGCAAGTTATTTAGATCTACTTCAGATGAGATCCTGCATCTTTGCTGCCTCAGGTTATTTTTGAATGCTTTCCTGCTCATCTCTCCTTTTTCTCAAGGCATCATTCAGGACCCACCAAGGGCAGGGTGAGTTCTCCTCCTTGAATGGAATCTTAAGTAGGAGGTGCCTTGGGTTTTAATGTAAAAGGACCAAAAAATAAAGAATTATAAACAAGCACCACAAGAGCCCAGCAGCTGTCAGGTGACTCAAGGTATCAAATTGTAAGCATTTAAAAAGAAAACCCCAATCCCTCCAGCCATTTCAATAACGTGAAGTGTGGAGCTGTTAAAAATGCACTGAAGAATCTTTCTATGTGCTGCCATCAGGTGTTTGGTTCTCTGTGTCAGAATCCAGCTCCAAGGTTTTTGTCTTGGGAGTAAGGAAGGCTGAGGAGGCAACATTCCTCTTTTAACCAAACCTGATCACAATTTCACCCTTCAGGAATCCCCTCGCTGCCACAGCTCCACAAAAGGGTGACACGGGAACAAGACATTTTTATCTGCAAGTCCATGAAAACCTTTTAATGGTGAAACCCCCTCAGGAGTATTTTACAGAGCATAGAAGAACCAGTGAGTGCTTCTTTCCTGCACCGCCAGGAAACCCTAAAGGAGGGAAACGTCACTCTACGACTATGTGATATTTTATTTTTATCATATTATACGACAGATTATTATAATAACTCTTTTTATGTGTATTTATAATATTATATGGTACTTCTGAAGGCAGGAAGACCTGAAAACGCCGCTGAATAATTCTTATGTCTTAGGTGTTTACACAAATAAATGTCTTTCACCATTTTCTCTGTTTCTAAATACTGTGGGAGCAATCCTTGGACTTTTTCTTCAAACGGTGGAATTCCCACTGGGGTGGCTGGGAGGCTTGAAAGGTTCAAGCCTCTGTTTTTACAAGGGAACAAATGGCAGGAGTTATATAAAGAAAAAAGGCAGAAAAAGAGAGGCAAAAGGGAAAAAAAGAAAGAAACCTTTTCAGCCTCTACTCTCTTTAAGGGCAGTTATATGGGATTTGCTTCCCTTCTTATCTCCCTGTTCCTGCTTTTCAAAGCTGGGGTTAAGTTCAGAGGGAGGAATTTGGGACTTGAGGGCATCGGTGACCACAGCCCGGCCCAGCATCGGGGGTGGTTGGCATTCCTGGGAGTGGGGCTGACAAAGCCGTGGAATTGCTGGGAATGCACCCCAAATATCGATTCAGGAGCAAACCCGAGCTGGCTGAGGGCTCAGTAGTTTTGGGAATTCTCTGGGGGAAGGGAGGCGTTATCAAGGAATCCGAATATCCAGAGGAGCTGCATGGAAACCTCAGCACGCTTTGGGCCAGCCACAGTGGAACTTTCACTCTTAAAAGGAACTTAAGGAGGCAAAGCTTCATTTCCTGAGATTTAAGGAACTTTATTAAAATTCCCCCCCCGCCTTTACTGCATCAAGAGCTGGCAGAGGCTTTGGAGCAGGAGAAGCAGCCTTGGTGTGAAAGGGCTTTTTAGAGGGGAATCCAAGGAATCATTGCCCTAATAAAGGGAAACCCAAGGGGAGGGGATTTTAAAGCTGTTGCAGGCTCACCATCATCTGAGATGTACAAATAAAATCACTTTTCTCTTCACCTATTGCACAGTAATTTCTTATCTCAGAAACCCCATGGCCCGACCAAGGAAATGGCCAAAGGGGTGGTTTGGGACAGCATCTGGTCACCAAGCACTGTCTGAAATTCTGACTGCCAAATTGGTGTGTGGGCAACAGAAATGTCATTGGGATAAACAGCAGCATTTAACAAGAAAAGAAAAAATAACACCTTGAACAGCTGAGTTTTGATCTTTTGTTCATCCCAGCAAGGAAAGGTGAGGTTTTATTTCCGATTTATTTATTTGGCATTTTTGGCAGCTTAAATGTGATGACAAGAAGAAGACGACAATGGGAAGAGGACAGAGGTTCTTTGAGGCGAAGCCCACAGCAGGGTACAGGAACCCTGTGACTGTTTTTTGGCCAAACTCTGCAATTTTGAGGAGTAGAAAGGAGCCACGACTCCTCTCAGCCATACTGGATCATGTCCATGATGGACGAGCCTTTATCCATCCTCAGGAATGGCACCGACCCCAGCACAGGCCGTGGAGGGACAATATCACACATGTGCACTAAAAATACAGCTCTTACTGCAAGGGATGGATTTGTTAGAACTTGAACATGGAATTAGGATTAATTCATGGGCTCTGCAAAGCCCTTTTCCCTCGCTGTTGTTGTCAACATGGAAGAAGCCCCTTGGAGGGTTATTTAGGCAATGCTCCCAGTCCTTACTGGATGCAAGCTGTAGAGGATGGGAAACTTGTGCTTTATTTTATGTCCTCTCCTGTCACTGGATCATAAAGCTTTTCATCCCAGTATCTGCTCCTAAGGATATCAGATTAATATTAATAAATAAAAAGCAATACTGGGCATTGAAAGGCAATTTGAAAGCCTTCAGCTTCCTCCTTTCTGAGATTAATATTCTGATAGTGGTGAGTTCACTCTGTTATAGGTATCACTGGTATTCCTAAAAGGAATGGGATGAGTTTAGGTAGAGGGAAGCATTTTTCCACTTCTTCCTTCCCACAGCAGCGAGTGGCCCTTTATTCTCCCTGAGTCTGGTATTTTCCTCACTCTGATTCCACAATAAACTCAAGGACCGTCCATCCACCTGCACCCAGGGATCTTCAGTACCAGGTGCTGACACTGTCACAGCTACTTCGGCATCAGCTTCTGATAAAAAGGAGATTGTTTTGAGAGTTTGTGGTTAGTTATGTATCATGCAGTTAATAGTGCTGGAAGCCCCCCCCAGCTGTATCCCCACCTCTGGATCCTGCTCCCTGCACTTCCAGCCACACTTTTAGCTGGAGGAAGGGAATCAGCATATGTGTGTCATTAGGCATTCCCCTGCTTAGGAAAGTAATAAGGTTTTTTGAGCGTTGTGAAACGCTTTTCTCTAAGGCTGGGACATAAAGCTTTGATTATCCCTCGGTGCATTTCACTCCATCAAATATGAAAACCATAGATTTCCTAGGATTTAACTTGCAGGCACATTCAGAACACTTAACCAAACATTTTGTGTAATGAAAAAACACGCAGGCTGATGGGGAGAGAAGGGGCCTGGAATCAGGTCCTGGGGATTTTCTTTCCATTCCTGCCACTGACTTGCTGCAGCTTTGGGGTGAGTCTTCAGTTCTTTTTTCATCTCATCTTGCTGAATCATAAAATGGATCTCACAAATGCCAGGAGAAGTGATGTTTGTGGAGTTTTCCCAGCAAACAGCTCTGTAAAGCACAGTTTGCTTGGTGCTTTATTGGTGTTTATGGCTGTGCCCTTCTCTTCTCCAGGCCTGCTGCTAGAAATGTTCCACATCTCCAAAAGGGATCAAATCGATCCCATGTAACTCCCAGAGGGAGGATTTCCTGGGATCCTCAGTGGTGCCAAAGCTGTTCCCGTTGCCATCAGCAGGGTGACCAGCTGCAACGAGAGGCCTGTGAAAATTCCAACAGCCGCCTTTATTTTCCTCCCTTCCCATTTTTCCAGGGCTGCATTTTTTGTCTCTTCCCATTTTTCCAGGGCTGCAGCTCTCCCCTTGCCTGGCCTCCAGGCTGGGGGAAGGCAAAAAGTGTTTTTTCCTGCCTCCCACCTCCAGCAGAACGATAACCCAGGAGCCCCTTGGAGTGCAGTGAGTTTGGCAGCGATTCCCTGCTTGTGCATTCAGAAATATCCAGCGAGCTGTGAACTCACCAGTCTGAATGAAAATCCAACTGGTCCCAAGCCCGAGGGTCACAGGAGACCTGCTGCAATGTATGGAAATATTTGACTCAAATTGCGGCTTTTGCAAGAGTGTCTAGGACAGCAGCAGAAATAAATACTGGATTTTAAACCCGTGAAGCTCTGGGATGACTCTTTCAGTGTTTGCATCCTACCAGCTCTGCAATCTCTCTGCTTTTTGCCATGGAAAACAATCTTTGTTTTGGCAAATATTGATTTTTTAAGTGTATTATGCAAATAATTTTAAATGCCTGTTTGGATTCTGAGTTTTTATTATTATTCTTAGAAGGTCACTGAGGAAAGGGAAGAGTTCTTGTTTGAGGGTTAAGGAAAGTGGTAGAAATCCATTCCAGCTGAAAGCTGGCGAGAATTCTCAGCCTGCAAGCGAAATTGGTCATTTTTCCCTTCAGATTAAGAAAAAAAAAATCCATTTGGCTGTGTTTATTGTAGAGGAATGCAGAGAAAAAGGACAGGGAGAAAGAGACAGAAGAAGCAAAATGTTTGCATGATTTATGGGAATTTTGCAACTTCCAACCGGCCCTGTGGGGTGACCTGTTGTAATGAAATGAAAAAAACAACAAATAAACCAGGGAATGATTCCCAAGGTTTATCCCAGCACTACTGGGCAGCAGCTCTCCATGGCTTGGAGTTGCAGTGAGAAATCCCCACTGCACGAGCAGTTCCCAGCCCGAGGGAGTGCCACTAAAAGCTATAGTGGGATGCATTCCCAGGGCACTTTCACTCCCTCAGTAATTTGGGGTAGAAATGTCTTTGGAAATCGATAGGGCTGCCTCATGTTTTGGTCTATCCCATGACACAGTTCCTTAAAATTACTGCACAAGATTCACAGGCTTTGCTCTCCCGTGGGATTCCGTGGTGCCAGAGGAGCTGGAGCTGCCTTGGCTCCTAGGAATAAGCACAAGTTTTTTATTTTCTTTTTCTCTATGCTACTGTTGAGGAGAAGGAAAGGATTTCTCCCAGTCTGCTGCATAGAGGCAACGAGGAAATGAGGATTTCAGGAGGTTCCCCAGTGCTGAGCAGGCAGGGATGCCATGGAGGAACGTGGATGTTGTCTGAACTCAGCCTGCCTTGGCTTTCCAGCAGTTTCTGGGGTTGATGGAGACAGTCTGGATCCACAGACACCCCTTGGAAATGGGGCTTCATCCTTCCAGCTGGCAGAACTGCTGATGGGAACTGAGCTGGGACCCCAGGAGAGGCAGGGCTGCTGACAGAAATTCCTTCAGAGAATTGCAAAAATCCCTTTCCCTTTTCCTTTCCATTTTCCTTTCCTTTTCCTTTCCTTTTTCCTTTCCCTTTTCCTTTCCTTTTTCCTTTCCTTTTTCCTTTTTCCTTCCCCCTTCCCTCTTCCCCTTCCCCTTCCCCCCCGGATCATTTGGAGCTCCGGTCTCTAACACATTTTTACACGTCACTAACAGAGCTGAATTCCTGAATTCCTGTTCCTCCCACTATTCCCAGTTTGGCTCAGAGCAGCCATGGGCGGAGCAGCGCCAGGCAAATCCACCCCAAGTTGGACAGGACTGTTCCTTTGACGTTGGAGATAAATCTGCTCCAGCCTCACTTTTGTTTTCCACCATCATTCCTTAAAAAGGACTTTCTTGGCAGCGAAGCCTGTGGGAGCTGCACATTTCCAGCAGCCATGGGATTTCCATGGACGAGGAATTTCACAGTCACCAGCGAGAGTGTTTGCATCAGGAATGGTTTTTTTCCCCTCAGCGATTGCACTTCATCAGAACACGAGCCCTGGGGACTCAGTGTCCAGTCAAAACAGCTCAGATTTCACATTGCAGTGGGTGGACACCCAAAACAGCATTTCCAGCTAAGTGGATAAGTTGCTTTTAGCTGGTAAAAGAGTCATTTCCTTGTCTGGTAGGAGGAGGTGGAAAGATTCTCCCATGCTTTAGGGTCAGGGAGACAGAGATCGCAGAGCTGACGCAGGAAAATGGAACCCAAAGAGAAACTGAAGTGGTTTCTCTTCACGCACGAGCCTTCATGGGAAATTTGCTCCAATGCCTGCATGGAGAAGCTTGGCTGGTCTCACACGGAGCCATGGGGGCTCTCTGACCTCAACACCCGTTCAGTTTTCATGGATTTGTTGGGATTTTTGTGCCTGTCTGAGTCACTTGGCTTCAATTTGTTTAATGGCCAACTGATTTAAGGACTCGGAGCCTGGGATTTCTGGGTGGTTTGTGCAGCATCATGGCAAGATCCACTTACAGCTCAGTGACATCCCTGTTTTCCTTGTAATTCCTGTGCTAGAAAGCAAACCCCTTATTTTTGCCCTCTTCCAGGCTTTCCATGGCATTTTGGAAGCTATAAAATGCAGAGTGGAATACTGACACACCTTTAAAGTCCATCGACATATTTTGGACCGTGAGAGCTTTCAAAGGACAGAATGGAAAAATAAGAGATATTTTGCTTTTTTAAAAAAAAAAAAATATTAGAAACTATCCTTCCTAAATAGGGACAGCTGGCATCTGTACCTCCTTCTTTGCTACAAAAGCCTGTCCCAGTCTTTGCTGTCGGGCCCATTTCATGGTAAAAATAGCACATGGAAAATTTTTGTCCCAGAGTTTCTTGCCAGCTGAGCGCTTGGCCGCTGCTTTCAAGTGACTAATTTAGAGCAAGATTTGACTGGAGAGCACTGAGTCATGGTGCCATTGCCTTGCTTGTCACATCCAGGTAAAACATGTGGGAAGAGCTGTCACAAGTTCAGCCTGAGTCTAAAATGGTGAGGAAACTAGCCAAGGAAATTGTGAGTGATCACAAAATCATGGAATGGGTTGCCTGAAAGTGACCTTAAAGCTCATCTCATTCCCTGCCATGGGCAGGGACACCTTCCACTATCCCAGGTTGCTCCAAGCCCCATCCAACGTGGCCTTGGACACTGCCAGGGATGTTTAATCATATTCAGGGATGTGAAAATGAAGCTAAAAACGCACCCTCAGCATGTTCATGCCTGGTAGTGCCTTAAAGCTGAACTTTGCAAGGCTCAGCCTGTGCAGCCCCAAAATCCTGAGGTGCAAAGGTCTCTGAACCCTGGAGCTGCTGACCCTCAGAGGTGCTGCGTGGTTAATTGGCATGATCTAATTAGTGAGTCCTGCACCATATGGTCCCTGCCTTAAAGCTGCAGCTCTTGGCTGTGATGAGAATCCCAGCTTCTATTTGATTTTATCTTTCAACTCTACGCCTCTCTTTTATGTTTGCAGAACAAAATGCGATGCCGTGACATCAGGTGATGAAGGAAAACATCCCGAAAGTTGGCGTTTCCCTTAAAAATCTCAGTTTGCCTCCTCTTTTTGAGGATTTAGGCAATAATTCAGCTGCACCGCAGTTCTGACAACAACATCACTGCGAGTGAGTGGTGAGAAACACCCCGAGAGGACGCCCCTGTGGTTAATGTAAATAGGTGTAGCCCCTGCATGCCTGCAGCCGAAATTTGGAGAAGGCAGAAAGGATCATGTGTTTCTCTGCCCTGTCCCCCGCCGCGAGTTCATCATCCCGGTGCACACAAACCTCTCCTCCTGCTCCCACAGGGATGAGGAGCTGGGATCCAGCCGGGTTCCTCTCCTGGCTCCAGGCAGCAGCCGTGTGCTGCTCCTGCAGGGCGCCCAGCCTGTGCCGGAGCATCAGCGGGCTGGAAAAAAGGGACAGGAATCAGCCGGAATGGCCCTCTGGAAAACGGGACAGGAATCGGCCGGAATGGCCCTCTGGAAAACGGGACAGGAATCGGCCGGAATGGCCGCAGGGCAGCAGCCCAGCAGCGATCCCCTCCGACACGACAATTTGCTGCAGAGTTAAACATTGTCCTGTTTAAAGCAACATTATCCTGCCAGTGCTGAGCCTGAGGGTGCATGTCAGGTTTACACTGCTAATTAACCGCCGCTAATTAGAGAGCATCTCGCAGCGCTGTCCTTGTCCTGGCTGCCGCTGTTTTGCGGATGACGCTGCAGAAGCCCCCCCCTCGTCCGAGCATCGCTGCTGGCGTGAGCGGCCGGGGCTTCCTCCTCCTCCTGCTCCTGGAGCCGCGGTGCTTCCCGGGGCAGCTCGTGGGGATCGCACCCAGCTATTGACTCAGCTGCTCAGGCCTCTGCTCCCAGAAAACTCATCTGCGTTTGGGTTTTTTCTCGTCAAGGGAAGAGGGAGCTGTTGGAGTGGGGGGATGCACAGAGGGAAGAGCCGAGAGATGCCGTGTTTAATGCAGACTGTGGCCATGCCCTGTGTCATCTAACCCTGAATTATTCAAAATGCGCTTTCTTTGCTCATTTTGACTCATTTCACCTCCCTTTTCATTTCTCTTTCCAACATCATTTTTAGGGAGCGGGGCGTTTCTTTTTCTGCCCACTAAAGTCTGAGCTATGAATAGCTGGAGAGCTCTGGATCAATCCCATGGATCACCTTTTTGGCCAAAACACACAAGCAAGTGTGATATGTAATTTATGAGTGATCTAAGAGCCCCCAAATCCCAAAGATTTCCAAAGGTATCCCAGGCTGTGAATAGCCATGGAAGGGAATTATGAGAACCAGGTTGATTTTCTCAGTGGGAATTTTTTTTGCCAGTGTTTTCTGCTGCACGAGCAGCAGTTGTTTCCTTTCTGATCAACAGAGGACAGTGTTCTTATATTCAGTGGCCACAGCACTGCCTCATCACACAGCAGCGGGCTCCAGCACGAATGTAACACCATGGGCTGAAAAGCTAAAGAGAAATTAAGGCATTAATCTCACACTTCTCCCTGGGTAAAATCCACCCCGCGACAATTCGGATGATGGAGACTGGACAAATGGGTGCCAAGTCTTGTAAAATCTGATTTATTCAACAAACCGTCACAAGATTTGGAATTGCCATAAAACCTCATCGTTTCTCCAGTTAATAAAACACTCATCAGAAGGGACTGTTAGAATCCAGCCAGAGATCTGGCAGTGACCGCTCATTTAATGGGACAACACACCCCAGCGCTTTGGATAAATAACAGGATTCAAAGCAGTGTCCCAGCAATTTACAATTCCCCATAAAGGAAAAGCCATCTCCAACCCCGGGGACTTCATTTCAGTAACTAATGTGGCGTGGAGAAAACTTATTGAACTGAATTCCTGGGAGTTTTGAGTGATTTCTGAGCAGAAAGGCCCTTTGCACAGGATCCCTGAGTCCGTGGTATTTATAAATCCAGGAGGAAATTCTTGCCAATGGCAGATTTTTTAGCCCCCACGTGCAGGGCAGTGCAGGGATGCTCTGGGGTCGGAGCTGTGGGAGCCCCTCTGTCACAGGTGGCCTTTCTGCCAGCGGGACAGAGGAGCACGGGGTTAGGGTGGGATGAGTCTCTGGGCAGAAAATCTGCAGACACTTTTCCAGGCTGTAGGCTCAAATAACAAAAAAATGAGGAGTTAGTCTGAACCCAGGATGGGTGGGAGTAAATTCCTTTGCTCTAAGGCCCCGTAGGATTCCCTGTATCAAGTTTCGAAACTCCTGGATTGGAGCAGGAAGGGAGGAGCTCACAAAGCCCCGCTCTCCCTATTTATTTGCAGAGTCTTTTGCCCCCACAAATTTCAGCTCTCCCAGTTTATCCAGCTCACCAAACTCCTGCTGGACTGACTCAGCTGATAAGCACCAGGCAAAATACCAGCCCTTGCCACCAGCAGCGGGAAACTCAGTTGGCTTGGGATGGATTTGTACTTTTAAGCCAAATTCAGCTGAAATCAGCATTCTTATCTTTCGAGGTGCAAATATATTCATTTATTTGATAAGACCATACTCATGCCCATGTTGGAGCTCCTGGAACTCTTCCTGCAGAGCAAAACGGAGCTTCTGCTTCTCCTCTGATGATGATAGCAAAAACTTTTAGATAAGCTTGAGGATTCTGGGATGAATACCTGACCCAGTGGGGTGGCTCAGTCATCACAGCTTGGCAAGTGGGGAAGGATCCCATCCTCAGCACGGCTCTGTGGGAACTCCTGGCACAAAGAGATTTGGGCAGCAGTTTCCAACAAGGAATTAGATTTAGCTTATAAATTAGTTCCTAAGCTTGGGGCCAGGGTCATTAAAAGAGGAATCCACCCCAGGGAGGCCCGTCTGTGTCCAGATTCCTCGTGCAGCTCTGGAAGTTGCTCACTGACATTTTAACCATGAGTTTGACACAAAATACACAGCCCGAGCCCAGCGGAATTAAAACTTAATGGCTTTACCCAAATTTCCTCTCTGCTGAAGTGGAAGCAAAAAAACCACCCCTCATCCATGTCCCTCCAGCAACGTTCCTAATGTGTTCCTCAGGCTCTGCAGGCATTTATCTCCCCGCGTTGCAGCGCTCGCAATTCCCTAGGAAGATCTTCCTGTGCATCGTCTTCCAGGGTTCACTTCTTCCTTAGAAAGTTCAGCGCGGGACCCTCCCCGGTGCATTCCAGCATCCCGGCTCTGGGTGAATACCTGCCCCACGTCTCCCACTGAGCCCCGCTGTCTCCAAAGGGCTGATGATGAATGGTTCCTCGGAGCAGTGGCAATTTCATGGCTCGTTGGGCACAACCACTCTGCATTTTCACCCGCAGATAATCGAGCTATTACGGGACAATGAGGAACAGATTGCATCTGCCCAGGCATCCCCCGACAAAGGGCCGGGTATCTCTGGCATCTCCCACGCTGGGGATGCAGGGAGGGGATATTTGGAAAGGGGAAGAGGAAGGACAGGTAATCCCAGGTATTTGAGCATAATTTTTTCTGCCCCTTTATCTGTCGCTGCTGAGGGAAATCGCATCCCCGGCATCAGCCAGGGCTGGGCTGGAATGAGCTGGGATTTTAGCCCTGGTGTTTTCCGTTTATTTTATCTCACCTCTCACATTCCAGGATCAGTTCCTCCTCTCATGCTCCTCATTTATGATTTACAATGGCTGCAGGCTTCTGCAGCTGATAAAAGGCGCTGCAATACTTGAGCCTCACAAGCTTTGTCTTTCCCAAATGCTCCCTTTTCTCCCACCCCAAGCCAGAAGATAAGGATCCAACTCCACCTTGCAAAGGGTAACTGAGGCACGCTTTGCTGCTCCTGACAGCCTCAAATCACCCACCACAGCAACCCAGGCAGCTCCTCACAGGCAGAGTGCATCACACTTATGGTTTCCCATGGAGAATCTACAATTCCACGGGACCACCGGCATGGAACGTCCACAGGAAAACAAGGACTACAATCACAGTCTTAATTAATCTATTAAATTTTTAGCAGTTATGGCAAGGGATGGAAAACACTTTTTCTTCCATATCAGGATTTAGGCTCCTTTGCTGCCCTTTATTTGGTGAAATCTGCAATTGCCACGACATGAATTTTACGTGAGAAATATGAAGATTTTTTGAGACTATAATTTTTTAAAGAGTGAAGATGATCTGTTTCAGGCAGCAAATATGCAAATCTGTTTGTTAGAAATAAGGTTTGGATATCAGATTACTTCCCAAAAAATCCATAAGTCTCTCTACATACTGTACTAAAAATTCTCCCAGACCTTCCACAGCAGAGCAATATATTACATCTTCCTAACTCCATCTTTTTTATGGCTTTGCTGCCTCTTTGCCCTTTATTTAAGCTTCTGACACCGAAATGATTCTGTGCTCTTTGGCTTTTCTAGCCAACCATACCAGGCCCTAATGTTAACCAAAGTAAATAAAATAATGGCCATAATTAAAAACAAACAGGGCGAAGAATGAGGTGCCAAGTCTGATGTGCCACCGAATCAATTAAGAGAGGTAAAATATTGCTGCATCTTATGGAACATTTAATCAGCCAAAGAATTTCATGCAGTTGTCTCCCTTTAACCTTCCCACCCCTTTCTTCTCTCTTCCCCTAAGAAACCCTTGAAGTGAAATATTTATGATTTTAATAAATTAGAGAGCATGGCTAATTAGCTCCATCATCAACACCCCCAAGGTTGTTAAAGTGAGGGGGAACTCTGGAGTTTAATATTGCTCTGCCCAGTGAAACAGCAAAGCATGAAGTTCACAGGATGATCCACACTCAGTGTCCCTTGGGATGTTCAGGGAACGACTCCTCCCCAGGCAGGGAATTGCAGGCGCCATCCAGGGCTGGGAATGGGTGGATGGAATGGGAATTTGACAGCTGTAGATGGATAAATATTTAACACCTAAATGAGCTTCCCAGGGAGCAATCCTGTTTTCAAAAGAGTGGTTAAATCATCACACCCAGGAAGGACCATCCTGTCCTTCCACCAGTGACCTGCTCCACGTCTGGTTGTGCAGCAATGGTTTCATCAATTCGAAATACACCCTCAGTTTTAGCAACCAAATACTAACAGATTAAAGGAAATTATTAATATTTTTGAATCTGTGGGGTGGCACTTGCTAAAATTCCCTCTGGGTTTGTGCAGAGGGGGAATTTTTTGTCTACTTTGCACCCTTCCAGCAGACAAAACAGATCAAATGGCAAATTCCTCGCACTCATCGTCGCCAGGCCGAGGTGATGGACATTGTTAATTGAGGGTGTCAAAATAATTTACTGCAAGTAATTAAATAAAATGGCAGGTTCTAAAACCTGCTGAATTTGGATCTAAAGTCCCTAATCGGGGCTATAATTTAAAAGCACCTGACAGAAGCTTTAATTAGAGAACAAAAATGCGAGTTGCCAGTAAAGCTCAGTGATGGATGGTGGAAAGTGGGGGGAGATACCTGCTCATGTCTGTTCTGTGAGATCCCAAACAGCTGCCTGCTCCACACAGGCTGCTTGAGGAGCCCAGCTGCCTCCCAGGCAGTGGGAGCCCATTCCCAGTGCTCCACGTCCTTCTACCAAGAAAACTGTCCCAAGCTTAGGCACGGCCCTCGGTTTTCTCTTGGCCCACCAGTTATCTGGGAAAGGGATTTACCAGTCGGTGACAGAGCATGAGGGCATTTGCTGGTGGCTCCCAGCTGGTAGAACAATGAATTTTGTCACAGCACAGCTGCTGAGGGTGTTTGTGGGGACTTTTCAGAAGGTGACAAACCCGGCCTTAGTGCCACAGCACGGTGGCCTGGCTGGCTTTGCATTTGAAAACAAACCAAGAGGGCAGCTCCTTTTGGCTGTGCTTTCCAGGCATTTCTTTCTTCCTAAATGGTTCTCCTGGGCCTGCTGAGCTGTGCAGGCTGGAAAACAGTTGTGGTGTTCAGGGTTGGGACCTCCCAACATGCGCAGAACACAACATATGGATAATTCTTCATGACAGTCTTGGCACCAGGGGGTCACCACCCATGTTGCTTTCTAATTCCCAGATCCAGCCCTACAGCCTCCCCCTCAGGAGAAAAAGGAGGGGAGGAGGAAGGAAAGGTCACGGTTTAAGTTTTTTTGTGGGTTATCTAATATAGCTCTGAATTACATCCTTACTGGGCGCTGTCAAGACCGGTTATATCAACGTGGAGGTGCCATTGTTGGCCACCACTCTGGGGGACACATTTTTGGGAAGATGAATTTCTTACCTTTGCATTTGGAGAGGAAACCTTGCTCTTTTTTCTACCTTTTATTGGATCAACGTTTATCTAAAGCCAATGTTACCCGAGATGTTCAAATTTCAGCGTGAAATCTTGAAGTGCCCTGGATATCAAGGAAGGGAATCCAAAGCCCAAAATGGGCCACCTTTAGGCAGGATCAATGATCCCAAGCTCTTTTGACTGAATTCTCCCATTACCTGAGTGAAGTTGTTTAAGGCCCTCTGGAGCACCTCCAGATCCCACAGCAATGTGGACACATCAGCAGGGACAGACTTCCCACATGGATCAGGCCATTATTGATTCAGTTTGTACAGGACCCCGTAATTCCTCTGTTCCTGCTCACACCTTCCAAGGGGATCTCTTTGAGGGTTTGTTGAAGGATGATCTCTGACGAAAGAAAACCTGCAGGAGATGCACTCATTTGGGGTTTCAGCTCTTCCTCAGAGCTATCAGCTGGGAAAGGGGGGAAATAGAGCTCCTGGCAGCCCTGGCCAGAGCGGTTTTACATACGTCAGTGGAACCAAAATATTGTTTCAGCAGTTATATTGTCACTATTAAAACAGAGCTGGAGGAATGGTGCCAATCTCCTGTTACCAGGACTATAATGCACTGAACCATCTGGCCTGAGGGATAACCGGGGGCCACTCAGAGAGGGAACCTGTGCCAGGACTGGAAGTGCAACAAGGCTCCGATTGCTGGTGAGGTTGAGAGAGGCTGTTTCCCTCCAAAACCTCTGCGATTGCTCTCGAGAGAAAACATTTCAGCAGAGAATGGAGATCCAGTGAAACCAGAATGATTCATTGGTGTTGAATCTGTGAATTTCTTTCCTTTAATATGCCCTGTGTATGGAGGGACCACATTGGTCCTAATTTATTTTATAAAAGGAGGATAAGGGAGGAAAATCTGCGCTTTTCCACAGCTTCAGTTGGGTTCAGCTCAAGATGAGATCAATGGAAATTGGTGGATTTTTAGGACCCCCCAGAAATTATCCAGGACAAGAGGAAGAAGTGTTTCAACCCTCAGGAATAAAGTGGTAAGTATGGAGCTCAGCAAGTGCAGCGTGATAACAGAAAATAATTTTTAAAGATGAGGTAAAAACATTCTTGCTCAGGCTTATTTCCACTTAATGATGTTTAATGAATTGGCAAAGCTCTGCTTAGGGGGAAAAAAAAAAAGGAAACTCCACGTATCTGGATCTTAATGATTAATAATTCTGCATGGTTAGGATGCCAGAGTAAACATAATAAACACTTTTCTTTTAACCAGTTGACTTTAGTTTTCCGTGGCCAATAAAGTTTGAAGAATTTTCTTTGGATCCAGTTACACCAGCATAGCCTGGGAGGGAGGACAGTCCACTGTATACCCACAGAGCCGACAAAATAAATGGCCTAGAAAGCTCCAAAATGTGTTTTTCACATCAGTGAGGAGATTTTTAATGATGATGTAACAATGTCAAGCATCATAAACAGGGCTGGGAGGAACATACCTGACCTGCTCCGAGCTGTGTGGAAATGGAGGCAGGAGCTGAGGGTTGTGGGATCACTTGGAATTTTACTGCCTCCCTAACTTAGAATGGCAGCACTGGAGAGAAAAAACACAAATGAAGGACAAATCAATTCTGACACAGTTTTAAAAATAAGATCTCAGCCGGTTTCAAATTTTTAACATCTTATGACATTTTGGAGGCTTTTGCTAATTCTCCAAAGCCTTAAAAGCTCTGTTCCTCTCACTGGCCTGTTCCAATTTCCATTCAGATGCCACTTCTATTATTTAAGAGTCCCACTAAAAATGCCAAAAATATTAATCAAGCCATGACTCGTGCCAAATAGCTCGAGTGATTTGTATTATATTTGGAGACTGAGAATTAACCAACCATTCAGCTCAATGCAAAAAGGTTTCATGTTTAGAAATGAAGTTTAATTCTGCAAAAGACCACTTTAGCTGATTTTGTTGGGGTCATGTGTGAGGTTCAAGGTGGAACTGTGTGAGAATAGCTGTGTGCAGTTGGTGACTTGCTCTCATTCTGCAAATACTGAGGGTTTTTTCAATTTTCCTTCTCTCCCATCCCTTTCTCCTGGTGGAATTGGCCATGTGGGCTCTCCCAAATCCAGGTCAGGTATGAAAGGAGATTATTTCAAAATGGATGGCTTGGGGAACTCTGGCGACTTTGCCGGACATTTTTAGGAAGGGGCCAGCAGCCACCAAGAGGTAGGTGGTGAAGAGCAGGTCACAGTCACATCTGGAAAAGACACAGCTGGATCCAGGACAGGAGGGCCCTTTAATTACACAGCTGGCTGTGGACAAACCTGTCTCTGCTGTCACCTGGGCTGGATCTATTTCTCCTGCACCTGGGACTCTGTGAGGGTCCTGCTGTGTGCAAGCTAATACAGCAATGCCTCTGTGCCACTGGCGGTGTCCAGCTCAAAGAAGGTGTGTCCAGCTCCCTCAGAAAGCTGGAAAGGGGATTAAAATCACCAAAGTGTTAAAGAAAAAGCCAGGATTTGCTTGAGTCAAAAAGCATTAAAAGCTTTATTTGTTTGGATGTGCTCACAGTCCAACTCATTTAACAGAGCTCCAATGACACAATGCTTTAATGTCCAGCATTTCATTTTCCTTCCCCACACAGCACAGGCAGAACGTTCTCCACTTGCATCATGTCTGATAGCAAAAGTCCTGAATTTGTCTGTCTGGATACTGCAATTTCTTCCCCCTCAGCATCCAAACCAGATCACACCTCCTGTTACCAAGAAGTGTTGAAAAGCCCAACCTTTGCAGGTTTGCTGTCAGCAGGCACAATATCTTTCTGATAACAACAGCTGGGCACTGACCCACATCTGGCACATGCAAGGCTTTGGTGTGTGCCTCCCTTTGCTTCTGTTCCCTCTTCCACACACTACTTTTTAGCGGAAGGCAGAGGTCTGGGGGAATTGCAGGAGTTTTAGCGGCTCAGTTTAAATGCTGGGAGCTGATGGAAATGATGCAGAAGGATGAGCACAGCTATAGGAATTCTTAAACCCTGCATCAGTGACTGGATTTCCTGGAGAAAATAAACCCAAAGGGAATTGTTTCCTTTTTGCTCCTACGCCGTGCATCAAGCTCACCTCTTGGGCTGTAACAACACCAGAAAAATGCTGATGTGGGCTATGAAGGTCCATTGCAGCTGAGCTGTGAGTCTCCAGGAAAAGCGATTGTCCCTGACTGTCCTTTCCTACTGATGAACGGGACTGGTTGGGGGATTTTTGACAAGTCACCACCTTCTTCATATTTTAGGCCACTCTTAGAAGGAATTTTTTAAAGGAAGGGGAAGAGAGAAAGGATTAAAACTAACTCTTGACTGAGGTCTACATTAAGCCACAACTTAAACGTCCTTTTTGTATTTTGTTGTGCTGCACAAACAAATCCAACAGTGAAGAGCTCCCAGGCCTCTTCAGCTCAAAGTGAGGACTGAGCTCACAGCCTGGTGTGTGACAGGTTCTTTATTTACCCTATTTATCCCATCCCAGGATGACTTGGATGGTTTCACACAATGACTCTTTGTAGGCTGTGGCAACCCATTCCTGTGTGGCGATGCTGAGCAATCCTGGACTCCTGAGGGTGAGTTCACTCCTGGGCTGGAGCCATGGGTGTCTTTCCCCCAGGACAACCCCAAACGAGCAGACGGTTCCTTCAAACAGGCTTCCTCATTGTGCTCTACAACTGCACTCGTGGCAAGGGGACTGCTGGTGACTTGGAACACTTTTTTCCCAAGAAAAATATTGATTCGAGCTCATCGTCTTGGAATTAACTCATATCAGGATATATGGAGCAAAGCAAGGATTGGGATTAACAGAAAATCGTTGACACTGGGGTGATTCCTGCGGAAACAAGCTGAACATTCGAACCCTCAGAAACACTTTGAAATAAAATCTGCAATAATCTGGGCCAGGGTTGGCAGCAGAAAGGTATTCCAGACCTTCCACAATGGTTTTTCCATGATCTTACAAGGGGTTCATTGTCCAACGAGCACTATTATGCATTCAAACGAGGAGAACTCTTCCAAGCCTGAATGCATTGTTCTTTTGTTCCAGGCACTTTGTGTCAGTGAAGTCATGGCAAGGCACTGAGGCTTCAGCCTCGCAGCAAACACTGGCTGTGATGGGATATTTCCACTTGGCTCCCCTCCCAGCGGCTCCTGCTGGAGCATTGTTCTCCAGGACCGCCACCCATAAAAAGTGACAACGGCACAACACCTACTTCCCCTAAGCCCTCCACTTTTGGCATCTGTGCCTCAAAATGGTGCCACGGTGTTCCCAAAACACTCCCAAACTTTGCAGGATTGCTGCTGCCCTTTTTACCAGGCACAGCTTTCTCATTCCTGTGATTCTGATAGTAATTAATGCTCCTTGCTTCAGCTTGGAATGCTTCAAAATGCTTGGAGTGGTGGGAGCTTATGTTCTACCAGCCCAGCTCCTATAAAACACCGCAGCTTATCTCTAAAGAAACTATTTAGCCATGTTCCAGTGTCACTTTATTCATCTTTTAAATGCTTCTAACAGCAAACTGCTTCATTTGGCACAGGAGCAAAGTCCTCAGTCTGCGTGAGCTGCCAAGGAGCTCCTCAGACGGTGCCAGCTCTCGCCAGCTGAGCGTTGTACCAGCAATGGGTTCAGTGTTCCTGGACTTCCAACCCCCTGAGATTTGCTTCAAGTTTCAGACTGAGAGTGCACAAGAAACTCAACATAAAACTCAGACTGTAAATTTGACTTTTCCTTGGTCTCCAATCAGAACCGTAAATCAAGCCCAGATTTGCTTTGAACTTGGTCGCGCTTGCCCCAGAAAGTTCAGGAGCTTTAATGATCCTCTGGGACAGAGTCAAGCCCATTTGAGAGCATTTACAAAGAAAACATCAAACTGGATGAATTTCATGTGGTTTTGCTACGTGCCTTTGGCACAGCTCTGGCAAGGCCTGACAAGGATCCGATTCAAGTCAAAATAAAGATAAACCGGGCTCTCGGCTGATGTCATCAGACAACAAGCAAGCAAACAAACAAGCTGATGGCATCTCCGAGATTTATTTGGTTTCACTTCGCTAGAACTTTATCAGCACAATGGGACCGGTTCTCCTTCCCTCCGCAATGATGTAGATCAGGAGCCAAGCCATACTTTGGCTGTGATGGTTATCAGGCTCAGATAAAGCTTTTCAGATCTTTTCTCTGCGGACTTGAAATGTCTGGCCAAGCACAGATTTGGATCCAAGTTAATGGGCTCTCTGTGAAAATGCTGGAGAGCCCCAAAGGCATCTGTATTCCTCTGCCATGCTGGGACAGAGAAGGTCTTGAAATGGAGCTTTGCTGTTTAAATAGGAGCTGCTGTCACTTCTCAGGTGATTCTCGTTGCTTTCAGCCAGGGAAAATTTAAAGTAATCGGAGTAAAAAGTTGTCCCACACAGAGGTGAACATACAGCTCCCAGATTTATCCTCCAAAACGTGGCTGGAGTTTCTTCTAAACATTCTCAGTGTAGCTGACCATTAATGCTGAGACAAAACAAGAGATAGAATGTATTTTTTGTGGGTTATAAATACAAGCTATGTCCAAAAATCTTACAGCATGTTTCAAACAGGCTTGCCAAGTGTTCCTAGCACTTATCTGCAAATGTGCCTTTCGACTTCACAAAAATTCTAAAATTATCCAAGCACATACATGCATTTATACATTTCCAAGTCAGGTGGGACCTTAGAATAATCCTGCCTAACCTCCTTTTATTGGGAGGTGACTTTTAAAGTTGTTTTTCTTTCCTGAAGCTGAAGTCTCCCAGAATTCTGCATGGAAGGGCTGCACTGAAATCATCAGCTTGGTATCCAAGTGTGGATATTGTTAGTGAGCAGGGTCATGCTTCTTGTTCTGTTTTGCCTGAAGCACTCATGCCTGGAAGTGTTAATAAATTGCCATGGAATAACGAGGCCAAGTTTGTGGAAACCTTTCTGAAACATGCCATGACACCTTGAATCACAGCTTAAAGCATATTCTGATGTCAGAGGGCGCATTTTGAAGTAGCTACTATGGTTTTATTCACAAATGCAGTGGGGGAAAATGCCAGAATTCACATCTTTAAACCCAGGGCTTACTTACCTGTCTATCACTCCCGTATCCTAGCATAATTTAAATTATATCAGTAGCACTAATGATGTCTCTGGTGGACTTAGCAGAAATTTCCCGTATTTTGTAGATAAACATCATGCTTTTGGTAATTTGTTTAATTGATTTGTTAATTATGCAGTTTTCATCTGTCCCTTTTTAGCTTTCTGCAGGTTTCAAGTTTGTTTTGCAAGTTTTTTCATGCTTTTCTTCATTTTTTAGGCTACCAACCTTTGGTGGTATCACCCCATAAACAACTGGTGAGAACTGGTGAAAATCTCTTGGTTTTCGTGGAACTATGATGTTCTCAAAGCTTATGAAAATGATCAAGAAGAGCCACATGTAAGAGTCATAAATCTACTGAGAATTGCTTACAATCACAGTTGAGTCTGGAGGAGGAGCTCCATGTAACAAGCTCCTTATATTAACATTTAGTCAAGAGATACAAAGAACTTTCATCAAAATGCAGCATTTCCACTTAACTTCCCCCTCTGTTTTTCACTGAAAAAAGAAGTTATAAAGGAAACATTCTGCTCTTAAATTAACGTGAGGAAATTGAGGCCTGAATCTGCAGCTATGTAACTGTGCTTGCACAGACACTTCCACTGATTTCCACAAAGATCTTCACACAGGAGAATTACTCACATGGATAATTGCTCCTGAGATCAGGCAATCTGGGCTAGTCAGTGAAATAAGGGCACTAAATCATTTTCTAATCTATATTGTTCTTTTTGACTGCCAAAGTGCTAGCTGTATTTATTTTTTATAATCCTGATAAGGAAGCATTCCTAAAACATTAGCAAAAAAAATCCGGTTTGAGTGAGAGGAAAAAGTGAAACAAACATCTCTCAGCCTTCCTCTGCTGTCGCTGATCTTTAAATAGCAAACTTGAGCCTCTGTCAAAGCACACTTGGGGTGGTTGTAGAGCAAGTAGCTCCACGAGATGGGATTGGAAAACCCTTCAAGGCCCTTAATCAGCAGGCTCTGGCTCTTCGAGCTTTTCCCTGCTCCTGCCTTTGGAAGGAGTCGTGCCTGAGGATGTTTAATCCGTGGTGACCCTGAGCGCCGTCCCTCGGGGAGCTCCCTCTTGTTATCGTGTGTTGGCTGTGTCAGAGGTGAGAAGGGAAAATGTGCAACCCAGACCAATCCCCAGCCCCTCTCTGGGTCAAAACTTATCTACAATCACAGCTGGGGCAGGATCCAGACGTAGCAAACCCTTTCTATTTGCATGGAGTTTAGGGATGGGGAGCAAAGTCAAACACCGCCTGCTAAATATGGCCAGAATTTGCTTGAAACTTTGGAAGATGTTTTCCATTCCCAGGTATTGACTTTGTAATGGGACCTGCCCAAGGTTTAACAGGCGTGAGAAATTTAAATATACAACCCCCTCCGACCTGGAAAAGGAAAACAGAATATTTTAAACAGTTAGGCAAGGAGAGACAGTGGCAGAACTGGAAAGGAGCTTGGTTGGACCTCTGGAAGGAGTCACCCTGAAGAGAGGAGGGTTAACAACGCCCTCCTATTCGAAAGCAAATGTTTCTGGGAGCAGAGTAATATGAGCCACACAGATATGGGACAGCCCAGCGGGGCCAGAGGAAGTTTAAATGCATTCTGAAAAGGTCACGCTACCACACTTCATTTTTATATTGTCACAGAGAAACCTCCTCCTCCACTTAAACCCCTTCCTTATTTATACACCTCCTCACTGGCAAAAGTTCCCAATAATGAGCACACTGGATGATTTCCAAGATGTGTTGCTGTTGTCTAATTTCTCCTTTTGATTCTCCGGGTACCAGGTTGCTTCATTCTCCTTCACCACGGGGGAAAGGTCTTCCAAACACTCAGGGAAGCTCTGGAGAAATACCGGGATTGAATCTTCCGAAGGAGTTTTGCTGGATATGAGTAATTTGCTGTGGCAATGTGCTGATGGAGAGCGTGGGGCTGTTCCTTTCCCTCTCATGGTTTATCCACACGGGGCAGTAGCAGAGGAAAACGGCAATGGTTTGTAGGAGAAACGTTCCTGCCTCTCAGTTGTGGTGAGCCCATTGATCATGCTGCTGATAAAGCAGCTTAGGCTGTGACAAGCAATTGGCTGCTGCAGTGTTTGCAGGGCGACATCAAGGCTTTGGAACACAAGCCTTGGGCTTAAAATAGCAAAACTCCCTTTGAGAAGGAGCTCTTACGATGTGTGCTCCTTAAATAGACCCACAACCAAGAAAATAAACCCTGTTTTACACACGGCCAGAAGGAGGGAAAATAAACTCAGCATTTGCTGTGTAAATCAGTGACAAAGTCAGAGCTTGAGGCTGAATCACCTGATTCTGAACGGGCTGATTTTCCTGCTAAGCCACGGTGCTCTTTTATGTGTTGGGAAAGATAGGGATGAACCTGGAATGATTTTAAGTAAATTCATGGATGGCTGGCTTTTTTTGGTGGTACACATAAGAGGGAAATAAAGAAAAGAATGACCGTGGTCCCTCGCCTTGGTAAGGTAAGGAGGAAAGGAATAACACAAACGCCAAGATTTGCTGTGATCACCCTTCATCCACCCTTGGGCCTCACCCACATCAGCTCTGAACAGCTACAGGCATGAGCATGGCATTCCTAAAGGGAAAATGAGGATGCAAAGTGTCTGATAACATGAAAAAGAGTCAATACCATACTAAAACACTGGAATTGCTCTGTGAATGCCCATTTTGTTACCTCTGAAAATCTTTATGTCATGACTCATCACAAAGGTAGAGAAGCTCAGCATGATTTATTCAAGCCTTTATTAACTTGTTCTCCACTAAATGCTGACAGCTTGATGATATTTTCCAAGATCCAGTGGCATCTCCTTGAAAAGAAGTCAAGTTAGGCTCATGTGTAAAACACAAACCATATGGTCACCCCCAGATTTGACCACGATTAGCTAATGAGCCGAGCAAGGCAATATTTTATTGACAAACAAATTGGTCACCAAAAATTGCAGTTTTGGACAGATCATGACCACTGGAAAATACTATTTCTGGTCAAAAGGAATATTTCGGAAACATCAGCATTTGTCATTTCAACTTGTTGAATTCTCACTTTTTGGGGTGCTTGTCAGGAAAGGCAAGGCCTCTAAAACCCAGATGGAAGGAGGAGATCTCCAGTATCACAGGAGAAAATGTGACCACAGCAGGCAGATATTTTACAGACATTTCAAGAGCTTCCTCAAAGTGCCCACTTGGGACCAGGAATCAATACTTTGCCTCTGGATGTCTGCTAGCAGGGATGACTGGGTCCCATGAGCACCACTGTGTGTTATCCTTCAATAAATCATTTCTCTTTACTAATTTCCAAGCAAGAGATTTTTTCTGCTGAAGAAGAAAAATAACGTGTGCTGTGAGAGGAGGCTTTTTCTCCCCAAAGCCTGTGGCTAAGAATCTCATAAATGAACATCTGAAGTTCAGCTACTGTCAGGAATCCATATTTAGACTCTGTTTTTTGAGAAAAATATACATTTAAATGTCAGTCTTAGGGAGATGCTTGAATTTTGTCAGACAGGAGCAGCTCAGAGTCAGTAGAAAACAGGACTGAGCAGGTGCCCAAACTCTGGGCACATGCTGAAATGTTTTGCTGCTTTCTGACCCTAGATGAGCAGCCTGACAAGCAGCTCTGTTCAGGGTGGTCTTAAATCTCTTTCTGGGAGCTGGTTTAAATCAGAGGGAGGGATGAGGCTGGGGAACATAACTGTTCTCTGGGGCCCATTTCAGTTTTTATGAGGAAGGTATTCCAGCCAGAAGGAAAGGGCTAAGATCAAGCCAGCCATCTTCCAGGTGAGACTGCAGCCTTTAAACCCCTCTGTGAGGGCCCTTAATAACTTTGCCATGTGTAAACAATCCCTGATGCTTTTCTTCTGAGCTCAGAGTGACAACCAGAGCAAGGAGAGAGCGGCTGCTCGACACTTTTTGACGTCAGCTCTTATAATCCTGAGCAGTTGATAGCCATGACACTCAAGAAAGTGGGTATCACATGTCATGGAGAGCCACAGGAAGCAGCACGAGGGGTTTCAGAGCTGTCTCACCCCTCTGAGTTTACCCAGGGTTTTTTTCCAGGCCCGTAATGAGCGAGGCACAATTTAACCCTTTAACCTCTCCCCACACGGGTCACATTTCAGCCCGATGGAGGACACACACCAAGTGGCTCATGTTTATTTTCCAATTGTCATTTTCAGTTTACCTTGAAGAACCTGATCTTTAAGTTGGTAACAAATAGCTACTGAAACCAGCTGAAGATTTTTCCCCCCCCCCCCAGCTGTAAACCAGTCAGCCCAAGAAAGACCCCATGAGACTGTGGAACATTTGCTTCCCATGTCAGCTGAGAAGCTTCCCAAAACAGCCGAAGACAAAGTACGTCAGATGGCTTTTATATTCCTGCTTTGCTCTGGCCATGCTGGGTCATCAAGGGATATAAAATGTATCAGACTCAGCTAATTTAATTTTCAGGCAGAAAGAACATTTTATTAATGGCACTCTGATTATCTGTGCTGTTACAGGCTGAGCCAATGGACATCAAAGTCATAGGCTGTCCTCAGCAAACCTCCAAGTATTTAAATTCTTTAATGCAGTTTAGGGCTTTATTTTAGCACCTTGACCTTCCAGACAGGTAAATTTGTCGGTAATTTCTTGATTTAAATAGGTATATTGGTTTTTACCCATGAGAACAGTTTCTTGAGTATATCCAGATAAAGATAGGATTCAGAGATAACATCCCCAAAATTCTGCCCAGGGACCAGATGTATCTCACACTTTGAAAAGTCTGAAATTTTTCTGTGCTTAAAAGTCTCACTTAACCTGTTTGATAACAGAGTTATGCAGAATTTATGCTGATAAGAAAGCTCTTACCCAGAAAAAAATAAGAAATCCCCAAGGAATCTGTATCCATGGCCCCAGAGTCCTGTCCCAGCATCACAAGTTTTGGAAATTTATTCTGGATCGAGCCTCTGGGCAAGTCTGATTTAATCTAGAGAGTGTGTTTACATGGATGGTGAAGGAGAACTTTGCAAGCAAGCCCAAACCCAAGCAGCGCCACATCCCAAAGTGCAATTTCTGAGGTGGAATCAACACAGAGGCAATTTACCACACGTCATCTCACATCAGCTGAGAATCCCAAACTTACGTAGAGAACGCCCTTTGCCATCTGATTTAACCTGACCCAAAAGCAGACATTTGAAGGCTGCCCCTCCCCAAGCTTTGAGGCTTCTTCCTTTTGCTCTAATGCAAAATTAAAGCTTTATAAAAACACCCGCAGGTGATTCACTGCTGTAAGTGCTTCCATATCTCTTTCCCACTTCCCACCATGCATTTTGGATGCGTGTTTGTGTAGTTAGGTAGCAACAGATCAGGCAGATGCGCAATGGGACCATCCTGATGTCCTCCCTGCTTCCTCCTGCTCCAGCCATCCCTTCCCACATGCCAAACATCAGGAATCCAAAGAGTTTGAGCAACCTGGTCTAGTGGAAAGTGTCCCTGCCCATGGCAGGGAGTTGGAACTGGCTGGACTTTTTAAATTCCCCCCCCCCAGCCCAAAACATTCCATGATTATGTGATTCTATGTTAATGCAAGAGCTTTCAGAGCTGGCAAAGACCTAATCATTTTGAGGAAAATTGCTGTTCCTGGTCACAGGGGACCTTTTCCCCTCTTCCAGATGCTTTGGCTTTGGCAGGTAGGTGAAACCCAAAGCTCTCCAAGAGGTGCAGGAGGTTTTAGCCACACAATTTGCTTTAAAGTCCGAGGGAGCCAGGCAGCCAAGCCTTGGCCGGCAGCTCCAATTTGTGGCCTTTCCTAACTCCAGCATTTATTGGTTTGGTGAGCACTGTGAAACGCTCTTTGGGTGGCCTTGAACTTCCCCCACGAAAAAACAATTATAGGCTCCAGGCTGGTAAACACTGAGGCTGCAGAGCTGCTCTGGGCTCTGCCTTCCAGTTGGCCAAACCTCACAGCCCTTCAGCAGCCGAGCTCCGATAGCATCAAATGTGGGATGAGGTCACAGCTCCTGAAATCCCCCTGATCCTTACCCAAACACGGCACAAACCCTTCAAACTCTCCGGATCCTATATAAAATATCATGCTTAATAAGGCTATTGTATCACAGCAGGGCCTGGGTTTAAGCCCCCTAAATCCCAGCTATTTCCTTAGGCACCTATTATTTGGTTTTCTCTAATGCGGGATTCTGGGTGTTGTTTGTACAGCACATTTATGGTGCTGCACCTCGAAGGAAATTCTTTCTCCTGAGGAGCAGAGCTGGAATCTTTTTGCCCCTGAATTCCCACCCTTTTTTGTGCACAGCCCCCAGCCCTTTTTGTTTAATTACACTGCAGTGCGTGGGAGGAGCAGCAAACACACGGTGTCCACGCGACCTCGCTTCTTTGGGACACTTCAGCTTGTTTGTTGTTATTTAGAAGAAACTTCACCCTGTCCACATGGATACACCATACCCACATGGCTTTTCCTTCTCTAAGTCTGTCCTCAAAAAGCCCTTGAGAAATTTGCTGTTCAAACCATCACTGTTTGCATTTCACTGTCCAGATTTTACTCTGGAGCAAGGCACTCCTGAGGCTCAGGGCTTAATGTCCATCACTGGAACATCAAAACTCCTGAGGGTGTTCACATATCTCCTCCAGAAATGCTGGGAGGGGCCACACCAGGATAACATGATATGAAAATAAAACAATGACAACTATTTAATGGCTGGACCAATTTATTTTGACCACTTCTTTTTATTTTCTGCCCTTTATCCAAGACAGGGAAAAAAAGCTGAGCAGAACAGCGCAAAAACAAACAGCAAAGCTCATCCCTGCAGCCTCAGCCAACCTCTCCTGTGATCTGGGAAAAATACCCCCTGCCCCACATCTGCCCCTGTAGGCTTCCATCTCTCATTTACTGCAGAGAAAAAAATTATTCAGGTACTGTTGGGTCAACAGAGGACTTATAAAGCCAATGAGAATGACAAACGTGACACCGTTCCCCCGCTGAACTCCTCGCGGTGGAGTCTGCAGGCAGCTGAATCCAATCCATCAGCAGATGTAGCAGCATTTGTTTCTGAAACATCTGCTCTGTATCAATATGCAAATCACACCAAGAGATTCTGATCTCAAAGCCTCATGTTTTTGTTGTTGTTGTTACAAGGAACTGGAACCAGCCACTGCTCAGAGTCACTTTTCATTCGATTTTTGACTGTTGCGGCAATACTTCTTGAATATTCAAATATTAACTCGTGAGGGTTATCCCAAGGAGTATTTTTAGGTTTTTTGTTTTTTTTTCTTGTGGAATCAAAGTAATTTCTTACCAGAGGAATTTAAGCCTGGTGAGTTCTGAATCAGACCTTAATTGTATCCCTTGTCAATCACTTTTAATCCGAGTGGCAGTTGGGGCAAGGAGACCTCACATGTTTTGGCAAGTCAATGGTAAAATGACTTGGAAAACAGCAAGGCAAGCTGATACTGTGATTAAATAGCCAGCGAGGGACTCAGTTCCCATTCTTTGAGGGAACTTTCTCCAAAATGTGCCAGATCTCCTTTCCAGAAGATGATAAATACATTTCTGATGCAATAAATATTAAGGCTTCCATTTTAAAAAGGACTGGAATCCTCATCCCTGCTCATGACTGCAGAGTGTTCAGCTCTTCTGGGAACCAGATCATTTCTTTTACTGCTTAAATATGGATTTGGAGGCTCCTCTCTGTCGTATTCTTGACATGGTGGTTGAAGTGGTAGAATGAAGACATCCATAAAAAAAAGAAAGTAGCCTAAATATATTAAGCAATTTAAAAAATATATTATCAGTGAGGACCTAAATGTGGGTTGAGGAGTATTGTGCAACACACAGGTTTTTAAAAGCCTTTTTTTTTTTTTCAATTTGAAGTGTTTCTCCTTGTCTTTAAATATTTCCATCCAGTTCTTTCAATGCGAGAGAACTTCTGAGCCAAAGCCTGAGAGCCACAAAATGTAATTCATAAGAAAATATTCTTATAAGAGGAAAAAAAAAGTGTACTGATGGGCTGGTTTTCCCTATCTAGAGAGAACAAAATACGAAAGGGAAATAAATGTTATTCTTGTGGAAAAGGCTCCTTGTGGGTAGATTCCTGCATCCACACCAGGCTCTGCAAAATCACTTGGAGCCGAGGAGGGGGGGAGGAAGATGGGCACGAGCACTTGGAAGGATCGGTGACCTAGAAAAGATTTTTAAAATTCCTTTGCTTCTCACCATCAGATAAAAGCAGGGACAAAAAGCGAGTGACTCATCTCCTCTTGTTCCCTTCTAATAGTTTCCTAATGAAGTAATTACCATGTCCTCGTTTGGAAACACACAAAACAGGAGGAGAGACATGAGAATCAAGGGGAGGGGGAGAAGCCTAATTAGCTGATCCTGCCTCCCTGTGGATCTATTCCCACTCACTCCCTGCCAGGATCACACCAAAGTTTCCCCCAAATCCGACTTTTTACATTTAAAACATTCACTCATATACATGTAATTACTCACTAATTAGTAGGATCAATTTTGTAGCTGAACACTCACTGTAGTGTTTGTATCTGCTCAGTAAAGGGACATGTAAATTTTATAGGAGGAGGTAATTCCTTAATATCAATTATTAGTCCAAATAATAGATCTAAAATAGATCTAATGGATGTAATAGAGCTAAAATCAGCCAAGCTCCCAGGCACACAAATCTGAAATACAAGCAGCAAATTTCTTGTCTTTTACCCAAGCCCATCACACCTACAGCAAAATCCACCAGGAGCCCATTCCGATGAGACCAGCAGTAAAAAGGTCTCAGGGAGATGTCAGGACTGCACCTTTGTGAGAAAAAAATCTTCAGAAATTGATGTAGCTGAGAAACTTTTTGTAAATCACGGCCAAAATTTGGAGCAGAAGGGGAAAATCCTGCCCTGATTCCCTTGATCAGGTACACTGTAGGTGATTGCTATTTAGAGAGTTTTCAGAGCTGGGCTTTAATTTGGTATAGGACAATTTTCCTTTAGGGAAGGACAATTATGTGCACTTTTGGGGGAAAGGCTGGAATCACTGCTGGTGGTGGAATGTGCCCAAGGCAGATAAACCCTGTGGGCCAAAGCATCTTCCTCACAGCCGCACATGAAACGGGCCCACGGCAATTCCAGTGTTTTGGCTTTCCAAATATCAGGAATCTCTTTCCCCATCTCCAGAGGGGGTGGATTTCTCTTTCAGAAAGAGCTTTAAAATCCAGGGGTGAAAAAATATGCTGGGTGGCCACTAAATCAGAGTTACATCCTTTGCCACGTGTTTTGGCTTTTATTTTGCAGAGGTGGAAATGAGAATCAGTGAAGGAAGAGATTCAGTTTTTCTCTAAAAACATAAATGTTATTTCCATCCATCCATCCGTCCATCCATCCACCCATCCATCCATCCATCCATCCATCCATCCGCCAGTGAACCAGTAAAAATAATATGCAACAATGTAAATATTTATTCAGCCAGAAAAATCACTCTTAACAACTGAGACCCTTAAATCTTTTTTATCTTTCCGAGCCGAATGAGGCAAAAAAACCTAATTAGAGATGAAAAGTAAATCAACAACTTCAGTTCTCCAAAGCTGCAAAGGCAACACAAGTCCATCTTAGTTAACAGAAGAGTTTTATCATGACAGCTGCCCTGCCAGCTTTTCGTTTAGGTTTAAACTGTCTCCAAACAATTTTCTTCCCAGGAAAAAGCCCACTCCCTTCATGTGCATACTGAGAAGAAAGCCCTTATTCTCAATTTTCCATCATCCATGTGCATGGGCAAATTCTCCTTGGCTAACCAAGTGTGAATCCAACAATTTTGGCTGAGCTGCAAAGGAGAGGTGATCCCAAATATAATTATGGAAGAGGAGAACACAGCTCTGGTGGAGGTGGCTGGTGGTTTGCAGCAGTTTTTGAAGCTTCCTTTCTCCCTCTTTTTTTTCCCTTTTCCATTCTCCCTTGAGTTATCCTCACAGAATGGCCCAGCATTGCCAAAACCAGGGTCTGGCGAGGCAAGGAGATGAATGTTGTGTTTTTAAAGTTAACAGAAGTTGGTTCCTCAGGGTTCACGGCGGTGTCACAGCGTGCGCCGAACTCCTACACGTTTTGAAACTTGATCTTACACCTTGCCTTTTATGAAGATGAAATCCTTGGCAGGTGATTATTTTGCTTTCTCACATCATATCAGACGCTTTAAGCACCAGTCTGCCTGCTAAGAGCCAGCTGTTGGGGAGGGAAAAAAAGAAAGAAAGTGCTCAGAAAGCCTTTCAGACGTTCAGAAATCCCGCAGTGGCCAACTGCTGCTATCCCTGGAGATTTCCTTAGGTCTCATTGCAAAGCAGGGAATGCAGGTGTTTTAAAACACTGGTCCCTGGATCAAAGTTAAAGTAGCAAAATGTAGAATGAAGCAGGAAGGCAAAATTTCTTTTCTTGGAAAATGAGGGAAGAGTAGAGGCCTGTGGCTGTGCAGCAGAGATCCCGTGTTTGTGATGGAGCCGACCTCTGCTGTAGCACAAATGTGGGGTGGAGCTTTCTTGTTCCTTTGGTAGATAAAGCTGGGAGTGACAACTCTCTTCAGTCCTTCCAACCCTATTTGGAGGCCAGCTGGGATTATTTAGCTGATTCCAGCTCTGTCCTGCACATGAAATGAATTTATCTCCTTGGAGAGAAGAGCCTGTCCCGGCTCAGCACAAGGGAAGGGTTAACTGTAGTGCTGGGAGGCTCAGAACTGGGAGCGTTTCCACGTTGGAAACACTGCCTTTCAGTGTTTGCCTTTTCCAGAGGCCTTGTTCTGGTCCAAATGAGTCAGGAGATGGGCAGCCCTTTCTTCCAGAGAGAAATCAAGAGCAGGAACTGCCTTGCATCCACCCAGCTGCCCGACCATCCTCACCCTCAGCTGCCACCTGCACAAGAGATCTCAAATAATCATCCTTTGTCCTGTCACTTTGCCATCCAGGACAGCACAGGAAACAGCTGACAACGTGCTCACCCTGATCTTGGTGGCTGCTTAAAAATATCCTCACTTTTATAAGAAACCTTTCCTCTGTGCAAGCCAAGGAAGATTGTCCTGGCCATCCCCACCCAGAAGGGGAGGAGAGTGATGAGAAACCCCTCGGTGAACCAGATGCGCTGGGAGAATTCCTCGCTGGGAGCAGAGGGACTAAACGGGACGTGTCACGTAGTGTGTAACTCCTTGGCAATGGCTGCACAGGGTTTCCTTCTCTGTCTGATGAAAATAAAGTTTTTCATTTGCCAAGACTATCAGAGCAACTGTTTGCTCTTCGCTGGGACCAAAGGAAACAGAGTTTCTTCCACTGTCAACAAAAGGAATATATTTATGTCTCAAACCTGCTTTTCCACGTGCACACACCCCCTCAGAACGCTGATTTTAAATCATTCCTAAATGGATTCAGCTTCTCTGCGCTGGATGCTCATTTCCTTAGAAAAGCAACAACGGGATGAATTTTCCCTGGTGCATCTCCAGAATTTGGCCCGGCTCAGGCTGTTGAGCTGTTTTTCCTTCCTTTCCTCCCTCTAAATATAATTGCTTGCTTTCAGCTACTGTGAGCCTGACCCAAATCCCACTGTGGTCCATGGAAAACCTCATCTGGGCCAGGGTGGGCTGGGTTACAACCCAGCCTTGCAGTAGAAGGGAACTGGAGGAGGAATAATTTTGGGACAGCTGGGCTCTGTCTGGTACCAGGTCTCTTCATGGCTTGTCTTTATTAGCTCGTTAAGCACAGAACAAGAGGCTGCTGCTGCCTGACCACAGCAAACCTCACAGGCACGTTGTTTTCTCCAGAAAAACACATCTGGACACTCTGGCAGGAAAACGAGCAGAAATCCCTGCTGGAATGGGATTCTGCTCATGTATGAACCATGTCCTCAGTGGATACAAGGAAAGCACTTGGATTATAAGATAAGAAAAATGCTTCTATGCTGTTAGTCCCTCACTAAACCCAAATAGAAATCTGAGGGTGTTGGATGCTGGATGTGTTTGAACATCAAATATACCAAATGTAAAATGTTTGGCATCACAGTCTTTCATGACACAAATAAATGCAAATAAATTCATGTTTTGTTTTGGAAAATGTGTGGTCAAACTGATTTTATTCTTCGGGACTAAGATTAAGGCATCACTGACTTCTGGTTTGTTGATCCTAGATTTGGGCAAGCTTGGAATTGATTGTTGGAGTAGTTTTGTCACTACCTCCAGGACTAATTTCCCAGTAGTAATTAATTCATTTTATATGGAGGTTTAAAAGACTACCTGAGTGTGAGTAAGAGAAATCCTACCATTGCTTAAATAATATCCTCAGCTTTTCATCCTGAAGTTTGATGTCAAAATGCAAATTTTGTCTTCTCTCCCCATGTTGTCTCATTGCTTGCAGGATCTGCAATGCTCTAAGAGCACCCCAATCCCAAATCCACCCCCACCCACTGCACACAGCACAGGAAAACCGAGACCCTGGATTTTCCAAGTGCAGCTACACCCTTGTGGGAATTGTTTGGAGCTGTTGTCACAGTTAGGAATGAATATTAGAGAAAGAGATTTCTCTGTAAGGGTTTTGGAGAGCTAAAGCAGGGACACTGCTCCCAGATGTGCCACGGCACCTGGGAGCATCTGGTGGACACATCCACCCCTGGGGTTTTGCCTGTTTGGTTTTAGGCAGGGACAGAAACTGCTTATGCAGCTCTAAAAATTACTTTGAAAGCTGCTGTGAAATGTTGATTATCAGCCCTGAAACACGGTGCTTTAAAAACCAGGATTGATTAATTCCTGCCTCTACATAGTCCTGTGTGTGTGCATGAGACTGTAGTTAAAAAAACCAAACTCAATTAAAGGTTTTAATATGGGAATTTTAATATGGAAATTACGGTTTTGATATGGAAATTATGGTTTAGTATGGAAATTACGGTTTAATATGGAAATTATGGTTCTTGTGCAGACACTTTCAAGAAGTTCTTGGTTTCTCACTGGTTCTGACATCCAGTGACTGGATTCAGGAGAGTCAGAATTAGATGAAAATTATAATTTCAGCCTCCCACTCTACAACGTAGGACCAGCAGCACTTGTCATAACACGCAAACAAAAACAAAAGAAACAAAAATTTGTAGTTGAAATCCAGTCAGCAAACACCAGGAAAAGAAATTGTTTGATTTCCAAGGTACCCTCAATATTTTCTCTCTCTAGGAGAAACAAGGATTTCTTCTAACAGTGAGTCCAGAAGAGCTGGGAATGCTGCACAGAGCAGCACGTTTGTAGGTGGCAGCCTCATTATTTTGTTAACAGGGGGATAAATCAGGGGCCCCCTTGTTATTTTATTTTTGCAGTGTACTTTAAAAATACTCACACGCCCACTTAGTGCTTCCTCATCGATAACACCAGCGGCAGGGGGGAGCCGGTGTCACCTTCCATAAACAGGTACTGTTGACATCCAGCTTGTAAAATAGAATTATTTAGAATAGGGTGAGAGCCAGCTCAGGGAAAAGGTGCAGATAACACTGCCTTATCAGACAGTATTAGCCAAAAAATACGCCTGCCTATTTGAAGTCCTGCATTTGTCTGATCCACACACACTTTGTTGAGCCGTTTCCAAAACTAACAGCGGCTCTAATTGGTTGTACAGAGCAGACAATGATGTTCAGGAAGACGAAAATAATATTGGCCCAACGAGATGAGCTTTGGGTGTAGAGGTTGTGGATTTTCTGCTCCAGCTTGGGCTGGAGTCACAAGAGTTGACCGCAGCCAGAGCTTAAATGAGATTTAATGAAGCTGTTTGGCTCAGGGCAAGGTAACCAGACACACACAGAGCATGGAGGAGAGAGTGCTGCTAATGCTCACTAGAGCCTTTCCAAAAAAACAGATTGTTTTTCCTTAAAAACAGCATGGAGATGATATAATTCCTGAATTTTTATGAGGTTTTTCCCAGGGGTCTGGAGATGGTTTCATGTGTAACGAACACGAACTCGGGGAGAGGAAAAATGCAGATTGCTGGAAAAGCCACCAAACCAGAGAGCCATTATAAGAAAAAAAAATTGTGGGCAGGGTTAATGCTTGGAAAAAGAGAGGGGAGAAGTGGTGGCATCCCAGATTTCCAAACCTCATTAAATATATTTTACCCGTGGAGCCAAGAGTTGAGGGTTGGTGCTGTGGTACTTCACTGCACCGGAGTCGTGCCCATGGATGCCTCTTCACCTTCAGAAAACACCTTTAAAAATGTACCCTGCACTGTTTGCTGAGTTCCCAGCCAGTGTAGGACTGTGTGGATCTGAGTCTGACTTCCTTCAATTTTCCCCACTTCTCATCCATTCCCTCCATTGCTAAATCCCCCTGGAAATTCCGCTGCGTTCATCGGTGAGAGAACAAAGATTCTGCCTGCCAAAATACCTCATGCAGAATACCTCATGTATTTACTAGGTGAAATAGCTGGATTATTGTCCCAGCGTTGAGCAGAGCTATCCACCCGTGGATCAGCATTAGTTGTACTCAGGGATTAGGATTTAACAGGATAAATGTCTCGTAAATGGGAATGAGAACAGCATGACAACAGCTAGACCTTAAATTGAGGAGAGCTCTGCTCAAAAGCAGCACGTAACCAGGGCTGTTTGTATCTGCGAGGGTTCCATCTTGCATGGATTTGCATCCCTGACATTTCACCCCCTGAATTAGTCTTAACCACCAAAAATTGGCCTGGCTCGGGCTCCAAGTGTGGTTGAACCACCGGCTTCCATCCCCGAAGCGAGAAATTTGCCAAGGCTGTCTCGAAATTTGGACACTGTTCATTAAAAAGTCAACCCAGTTTAGCTTGAAAGGTTCCATCTTACAAATGAATATAAATTTAAAAATGCTCTGTCCCAGGCCTCCCAAACTTGGTTATCCAGCTAAAAGTCTGCTCCTTCTCTTATTTTCTATCATTCCCTTCTTTTTCTCCCCTCATTTTTATTTTAATCAGCGATTTTCATCAGTGAAATTCATTGCTTTGGGCTTGGCTTTTTCAAACCACACACATTTCGGAGAGTCACTTGCCAAGGAACATCTGTAAAAGTATTTCTAGATGTTTGGAATTTCCTAGCAGTAGTAGGGAAGTTTGGTTTGTTTGAATCTTTCACTCAGCAGGAGGAAAATTGAGCTCAACATGTTTATGAGTATAAAAGCCATCTGTTTGATAGGGATCCTGGAAGAAGACTGAAGGTCTGACTCCGAGATGATGAAGTGAAGAAGAAAGGTTTCTGTTTCCTGTTGCTGAGAATTAATTACGCTGTTAATAGTGTGTTAGAAGAAGTAGGAGTGCTTTACGTTATTACTTAAGCCCAGAGAAATAAATATGACTTTAATGAAAAGCTTTCCTGAAGAAAGAGCCACCATAACTTTTTAGAGAGCTGGTCACGTACCCCAAAACAATTATAAACTGGGATGCTTCTCCCTAAATGTGCTCTGGCAAGGTTTTTTGTCCCCTTTTGCCATTTCTTTGTGGATAAAATGTTGGTATTTTTGAGGAAAGTGGCTTCCTTATGTGCCAGACCAACACGTACAGCTTGGATTGAAGTTGTCACATAAAGACACTTGATGTCACCTTGTTCTTTGCTGCTTTTCTTTCAGTTGCTTTGTGGCTTCCCTGGGATGCCCAGGGGAAGGAGGGCTGGGAAATGGGATTCACCCCCTTGGCGGGAGTGGAAATTAGGAAAGAGAAATGGGAGATCCCTCACCAGAGCTGATAAAATAATTCAACAAAAATACCCCACATGCAGATCCTGGGTGAGAGCTGGGCTGCTCAGAGCCATTTTTGGAGGAACTAACATCCCTCTGCTCTTTATAGGAGGAACCAAGGGAGATGAGGTTGTAATTTTACCACTGGAGCTGGGTTTTTTTTTGGTGTGGGGTGAATGCACTCAATTGTCCCTCCCTAAAACATTGTTTAGATATATCAGGTCAAAACCTATTTACCACGTGATGATTTTCTGGTGCTTTACAGTAAAGCAACTTATCTGCCACAAATCAGTGATTAAAGGTCATTGTGAATGAAGTTATGATGAACAAAAGATGAAATAGGGTGGCTAAACTACCTTGTTTAATTTTTAGTTAATCAGAAATTATTGATTAGCAGATGTTTCTGCATAGTACAACTTTTAATTCATCAGAAATTATTGATTAGCAGATGTTTCTGCATGTGTTATGGAAGCAGATGCTCAAAACCAACTGGTTCTAAATAGTGAGAAAGAATTAAAAATATATATAATTTTGGCTGCAACAGGTGATTTTCGGGTTTGATGGGGGGTTTGTGTTTTTTTGTTTTCTGTGGACATGGGTTTGTGGTGGGCTTGGCAGTGTTGGGTTAAGGGTTGGGCTCAATGGTCTTAAAGGCCTTTTCCTAAATGATTCTGTGAATCCGTGTCTGTAGCTTTCAAATCCACCGGGAAAGCCCAGAGTGAGGAATGGAAAATATCCCTATTCACAGGATATCTGCAAACAGGCCCCTCGCAGAGCTCCTGCACGGGGGATCTGCAGGAGGAAGCCATCCCAACGCCCCTGCACAGCACAGAAATTTCCTGCCCTTTCCCCCTCTTCCCTCTTATTCCCAGCCCAGGCTTGCTCCAGCTGCAGAATCCCTCTTTTAAAATTCAAATTCTCATGGCACAAAGCTGAATAAATACCGAGGGCGGAGAAGGTGGGCAGCGCTGCCGGGCTCCGGCACACACCGGCTTTGTCCCTGCTGGCACGGGGACCGGGCTGGGGGATTCTGGAGGGCTGCCAGCAGGGCAAGATGCCACCAGTATTTTCTTTAGTGCCTTGTAAAGCCCAGGTGAGTCCTGACACCGTCCGTGTGGACACTCGGGGCTTTATGTATGAACTGTTTGGAGCGTGTGGAGCGCGGAGCCTCCTGCCACGGCCAGAAGGATTTGGGTGTACGAAGCAAAATACAGCTGAGCTAACAGAGCTTTTCAAAGAAGCTGACTTGGGTGCCTGATAGCCCCAGAGTAGGGCTTGCTTGTCAACATTACCAGCCGAAATCTCTGAAATCTGGGCCTTCAACCTGAATATCCGAGGAGAGCCAAAAGAACACATTATGAGCGTTAATGCAGTTGAAAGCAAAACCGCATGTTTTCCAAAGGGTTTAAAAGCTCATTTGAAGTAGGGCAAAGGGTCAGGAAAGAAGGAGTTCCATTTATGGAGCTCTGGCAAGTGTTTCCAAGTGAAGAAGCCCCACTTAGAACATGTACACCTCATTAGATCACTGCTGCCCTTGTCACTGGCAGGAAGAGAGGAGATGCTCGCCTTTGCTCAGACCTGTAAACTCCAAATGTTCCCCGACTTCCCCCTGAAAAAACGGGAAAGAAACAGCTCTTTGTTAGGAGGGAGTGGAAAGAGTATAAACCCCAAATGAGCTTTTTTTTTTTGTTTTTAAAGGGGGTTTTTATGCTTAGGCAATAGGAAAAAAAAGAAAACCTGGGCATGTTTTATGGTGCTGAGTGCAAGGCTGAGTCACTGCTGGGTGTTCTGATGTGCTGGGGAGGGGGGGTTCAGCACCTCCCATGGCAGGACACGAGGGGTTGATGAGCCAGGATGGGGCTGTGTGATGATAGAGAGGTGTGAGGGTCGCTCCTGCTCCTTGCTGCCTCCAGCTCTTTATCGCCATCCCAGACTTTCTGGTCATGCTTTTGCCTTGGCATTTGCCTCTTTGTACTTTTTTATTTTATCTCTGTTTCCCAAGAAGTGATGGCTCTTATAATCACTCAGAAACCTGTCCACGGCTCTGCTCTGACCACCCAAATTACCCTTTAAACCAAATTAAAACCCAAACCACCCTCCTGTTACCCACAGCACCTCATCCTCTTTGTGCTGTCCCAATTCAGAAGAGCAGGGAATGAGGGACAGGCAGGATGCTCCATGCCCTACACCCTATTCAAAGTCTGAAACCACCAGAGAGGACCAGGATGCCTGGAGCAAAATTCCTTGAGTCTGGAGAGACTCCATGAACCTGTAAAGATGTGATGGAGAGAAGCTGTCAAGCTACCTGCCTCACAGGACCACTGCAGGTTTCTTGCCAGCACACCTGGCTTGTAAAAATCCAGCAGGAGCACCAGGATTTTGCCCCTCAGGGACTGGTTTCCAGTAAGTGCAGCCTTTGGTGTGAATTTCTTGGTCCTATTTTAAAGAGCTGCAAAATTTTCTTGGTGCCAGGTCCTGCTCAGAGGGAATCCTGCCCATCTCACTGTCCCAGGCTTACAAAAACCACGGAGCATTAAAGATAAGGTACTCCTGGCAGGTTTGTCTGCTTTTTCTCTGGGGATTTTTTGGGGGAAAAAAAAGGTGTTTTTGTTAAAAAGAAACACATCCCTGGTCCACAGGCTGGAGCTGAGAGCAAAGGGAACATTTTTGTCTGAGGTTCCTGTTAAATCACTGGCAGGACATCACTGCTTTTGGAGCACTTGAACTCAGATCCAAGACAAATCCATAAAAAGCTGTTAAGTTGTGATGAAGGGGAGCCCCGGTGGTAATGAGTTTACCCCAGTCCTTTAGGGCGAGCTGCAGCCTCCTGCAGGGCGAGGACTCAGCAGTTCCAGGAGGGCAGACAGGTATTGCTGCAACGTCCTGTCCCTTGTGGACCTTCACCTCCCTGTGTCCCTGCCAGAAACCCTGGAGCAGCTCAGGAGTAGATCAAGAGCGAGTGGAGGTGTTGATCTGAGTCTCCATTACAACTTCCAGCTCTGTCAGAGCCTGGAAAGGGCCCTTGGCTGGAGCAGCAGCTCGGGCTGGTGGTTTTATGGGGATGAATGGGATTAAAAGGTGAGAGAACTGGAGGGACAGAGCGTGTTGTGGATCAAAGCTCCCTGGGGAGCGTCTGCTGGGCACCAAGCAGAGCTTTAGGTGTGGCCCTCACATTAAACAGGATTTCATTTCCCGTCAACACAGGCATGGGGAAGAAGAGAAGAGAGATGAGCCTAAATAACCTCAAACTGAGCAGTTTCAAGAAAGACAAAAGTTGTCAGATGCATGGGGAAAACCCACAGTGACCAGCAGCTGCAGAGCATCCCAAAAACCATCCCAAAAACCTAAATGTCTGTGAGGAAAAGGGGGAGACAGGGTCCAAATGCATGAGGAGCCCTTTCCTCTGGGGCTGTGAGTGGTGTAAGACCCTTTGGAGACCACAAAGACTCCTGGCAGTGCAAATGCTGGAAGGCTTTGGCCCAGGGAGGGGAGATGATATTCCCTGGACATCATGGAGATCCTCAGGCTCCTAATCCAGCTTCCCTCCTCTGGGCACTGCATGGAAACTGGAGTGGCTCCTGCCACTTGATACCCTTCATTCTGCAAATCAATCCCAGCACAGGGCTTGATTTAAATCCCAGTGTGGGATTGATTTCATCCCAGTATGGCATTGATTTAAATTTTTGCTCCAAGACAGAAATGGCTCTGAATTTGGGGACATTTGGGGGGATTTATGGCTTCAGGAAGGATAAAGCAGCAGGACAACCCACAGGTTGCATCCTGCAGAGCAATCCAGGGGGATGGCTGAGATGTTCCAGCTTTATTTACACAGGAAGGGGAGAACTGGCAGATTTTGCAGATTTTGGGATTGATAAGAGCGACAATGAAAGCTGGAGGAATCCAGGGATGTGTTGCCCTGCACCTTTTCCTGCAAGGCAGAGGCTCCTGGCTTCTTGCAGCAGCAAAATCTTTTCCATGTCCATATTTCCCCCTTCCTTTGGAAATCAGAATGGTTTGAGGGTCTTTGCATCGGAAAGTCTAAATTAAATATTGACTAACAGGTTTCATGTGAGCTTGAGCGTTTTTAAAAAATCTAAATAAATCCCAGAGGGTGAGTTGAGGGCTCCAAAAGAGATTCCAAGAGAATAAAGGATGTATGAGTTAGAAGCATAGGAAAAGTCTCAAATGGCAGATGAGTCAGCAAAAACCAGAGAGCCAGAAGATGCAGAAATAATATTAGGGATATTAAAAAACTGGAAGTAGAGATAATTTTCCTGCACTAAAGTAAGGAAAGAAAGTTTATCTAATATTCCCCCAAATTACTCTTGTCCAAATATTTGTTGGTTGATTTGCTTTTCCCTTCCAAAGCCTCAACAGCCTGGTTTTATTTTCCTGGCTGTGTGGTGAACCAGGAACAGCAGCAATCTGGATTGCAACATGAAATCCTGTTGCTGGCTGGAAAACCTATACCTGGTGTTGAAGGGACACGAGCATCAATTTTTATTAGAGCTTTATTTGCTACTTTTAAGCAATGAAAAAAGTCTGCTACAAAGTGAAAACACATGTCCCATAAAAATTATTGATGTGCACAGATAATGCTGAATATCCCTCGGGTACCCAGGGGATGGAAAGAGTCAGAAAGTCATTAGTAGGGAAGGACAAAATAATTATAAAACATGTTGCTTTGGACAAATTGTAGCTGAGACTTTTCAGTTCAATTTTGCCAGACTGAAGTTCAACTTATCCTTCTGTAACTCACTAATGGTGGACTGCAGGTTTAAAGGAGGGAAACTGGAATAGTAAAATCATATATATATTCATATATATATATATATATATATTAATGTTGTCCCTTTGTGTGAATAGATTGGGAAAGTGCAATATGTTAAATTCAGTAAATATTTAAAGCTATTTCCAGTAGTACCCAGAACAGAGAACTGATGCAAGTGTGAATTAATTGTATTTCCACACCTTTATCTTTGTTTTCTTCTCCCCCCCCCAATATTAAAAAGGGGAAAACAACATTTGAAGTCTTGTGGTTGTAAAATTAGAGAGCACCAGACTCCTCTTCTGATTAAGAGTGATCATGTTTTAGTACAAAGTCTTATAAAAAATAGAGAAAAGCAGTTTCTGGTCATTTCTGCACCTCACCACAGAGAAGATCAGCGATGCCAAGGACTTGGTGTGGTTTTGATTATCTTTTCCTGCTCATTCTTCTTGTTAAAGTTCATTTGGAGGTTTGACTGATCCTCCTTTTTGCCTCTGTTTTGGTCCTCCCTCTGCCTTGGGGTGACTGGGGAAGCCTTGGGATCTGTTGCCGATGGAGTGGTGGGACCTTGCCTGGGCTGGAGTGGAGATGAGGGATTGGTTTCATCCAGAGCTGGGACAGGCACAAACCCTCCTCCCACAGCTTTGGAGCTGGCACAGCAGCCCAGGGAAGCCAGAGGTGTGGCAGCAGCCAGGGCCACATCTGGAAAGTGGAGCGGGGGGTACAAATATAACTCAAAGATCTCTGAAGATCAGCTCAAAGCCCAGTGCAAAATGCTTTAGAAAAGTTTTCTTCACCCTCTTTCTTTCTGACAAACTCTCTTGATAATCCCCAGGAGCAGCAGAAATGAAGGAAGACATGGAAGGGAAGAAAGGGTTTTGGATGGAAAAATCTTCCAAGGAGCAGAAGAAAATGAATATAAGATTTCCACTTTCTTTGAGGTTAAACCCCCTTTTAAACCAAGGCTATGCTGTCAGTACTGGGTCCAAATTCAAGTAATTCCAGGCCTGCCTAATTAAAAAAAAATCTCCAGGGCTGGTGTCAGGGGACCATTCACAAGCCTAACGACAGAGCCTATCCCTTGTCAGAAAACAAAGAGAAATCCTGAATATGTATGAAGACAGTCGGGAGCTTTCCCAAGCTCGAGCTCCTCTCCTTGGGAATCCAAATGGATCATTTGAAATCCCGCTGGAGTGCGTGTGAGACACAAGCAGCCATTGTCCCCAGACCCACGGCATCAATCACCTCGAGATTTCCCTTTCCTCTTCCCAATGAGGGGATTGGCTTTTGATTTAATGTCAGTAAAAATCCTGCCTGAGATTAGACTGTCGGGGACAGAATTCCAGGGAAAAAAAAGCTGGAATGCCCCAAGTTGAAGGCCCCTGAGCTGTTCCCAGGGTGGGCACTGGGTGCAGCCACGCTGTGGTTTTGTCCCAAACTCTCCAAGTGCTGCCTTGTGGACAGTGGTGGTCCCACAGGCTGGAATATCCAAACACCTCTGCAGTAAAAGAAGCCAGATCACCTCCCATCCCAAATATTGAGTTAGGTCTGGGATATTCTTTTCCCGCCCTCTTTTTCATCTCGCGTTTGTGCTGCTCCAGCCTCGGCGGTGTCACTGCTTCCTTTGTCCCCATGTCCTGCAGAGCTGTTGGATAGCTCAGGCTGCTTGTGCTCAGATTTTTGGGCTCCTTTACCTGGGACATTAATTCAATTTATCACCAAAAAACTTCTGGCCATGAGTGTTTGGGTGTCTTTGGACACATCCTCCCACTAACAGTTTTTTTCCTCTGTGTGTTTTGGCTGTGTCTCCACGGGAATAAATGTTTTTTCCCTGTTTATTTTTGTTTCATTTGGTGGTAATTCCCATTCTCCAGCTTGGCAGATTGGTGACCCTGCAGAGATTTTCCTTAGGCTGTTGAACATCCAGACAGTTTCAGTCTAATCCTGCCTTACTCAACACCACCCATTTTATTCCCAACCAGAAGGAAGACAAAAATGAAATGGAAATGTGTTTGAACTTTTCAGAAATGGCAGATCAGCTCAAAATTTGACTTTTTTTTTTTAAAAAAAAAAGAGGGAGAGGAAAGAGAATGTTTTCTGATTGCCAGAATTTAACTTGTGTATTCAGTATTGTTAAGGATATCCAACCTGGAGCAATCTTCTTTCACCTCCTTTATTTTTTCTTTTTAATGATGCATGAAGAGAAACAGACCCCTTGAATTATGACAGCTTTGAGATGAGACAAGGTTTTCATGCTACTGTATTTTAATATCTTTCCCAACCATGACATCTTCTCATTAAAGCTAGGTCAGGGAGTGAATCTAATAACACACTTGTGGAAACCCAAGGAGCTGAAACCCGCCCTTGGCTTTTCAGGAAACAAAGGTTTTTCAGAAATGCCAGAGAAATGAGATTCTATTTTTCCAAGGCATCAAATTTTTTTTTTTTAATTTTTTTTTTAAGCAGCCCAAAATGTGCATAATCACATTATAGGCAATCAGGGTGCTATTGAGCTCCTATATCAAACAGCCACGTCATTATCACTGCAGGCTAATTGCTGGAGCTTTCCTTGACCTGGCACTCCAACATTAAGGGTCTGGGTGGCCAAACGATTTTCATCATTTTGCCTGTGCTCCACGAGAGCTGAGGAAATCGAGGGTTGTGATTGCTGTGGCAATTTTCCTTTCAGAACAGATTGCCTGATTTGACATTTTAAGTACAGTATCTTGTGACTGCCAGGCAGGGGAACCTTTCAAAGGCACCGCCGGGGGTGCAGCCCTGGCTTTGCCTGGCTCAAACACCCTTCTGTGGGCTGGGGGAGGCTCCTCGTTGTGAGAACACGGCAGCACATCATGAGAATCCAGTTGCCACCGAGATAAGGTCATGTTGTGGAGAAATCTGAGCTCCTTAACCTCTGATCTTTCCCCCCACTTCCAATTTTGTAACCTCGTGCATCACGTAGTTCACAGCGAAGGCAGGAGAAACGCCCGGATTCCTCGTGGAATCTCCATCAAGAACAGGACAAACTCTTTTTTGATCTCTTGGACTTTCTGAAAATACACTCTGTACTGTTTCACAGGTTTCTAAGTGGCTGCCACCAAAGAAAAGTTTCTTGCAACTCCTCAGCCATGGTGATGATGTGAGGATCTAAAATATCTGTCCTTAAAACAGGCTCAGAGATGAGTTTAGCTCCTGACTGGATCAACAGCCAACCAAGGCAGCTGTTGGCACTTTAAGAAGAGGTTTAGGATGAGATCCTGTGCAATGACTGCATCCCAAAATCCCAGGGAGCATAAATCAATGATAAACTTGAATTAATTAGGGCCATTTTTTCACCAGAACTTCAGCACGAAACCCCAAATCCACCAAAAGTCGATGGAGGAAGTTGTGATCAGTGTGACATCTCTTTAAATTTATTTAAACTGATACTGGATCCAGAATTTCTATTTTCCCTGTCTGAAGGAGGGGAAAAAATGAGCCAGAGCCACCTCTGCTCCCTGCAGCAGCTGTGGAAAGGCAGGAAAAGCCCTCCAGTGGGATGATGTCAGGAAGGGGATTTGCAGAAGGAGCAGCCCAGTTGAGACGTCTGCCATTTACCCCCAAAGTCCTCCCTATTTCTGGAGCTCTGAGACTGCTCCTCTCTGATGGCTCTGCAAGGAGAAATAGGGAAAGAAGGAATGGGAACTGAGCATTTATCTAACAAACACTTGGCTTTCCAACTGCCCTGGACAGCACTGCCAACTGTTCACCCGCTGCCCAGCTCTCCTCCCCCTAAGCCTGAAATTTTCCAGGAAAATGGGGCATTTTGGATCTGCACTAAAAAATCTGCAGCGGGCGATAAATATGTACAATATACACAAATCAATGTTCACTTATTTTTATTGTTGTTAAATTTAATTAGCAGCAGAATAATTTTAACAATTTATGATGTCTCTCTCCTTGCCCTTCCCTGAGAACAATTAGTTTGGAAAGGGCACTACTATACAGATTAATTTTTCACACTGGTAACACAGGAGGAGGAAAATTGCTCTCCTGAAAACTTCAGATGGATGGTTACCCAAAAATGGTTTCAGCGTTTAAAGCTGTCTGATGAGGTCATACAGAGACACTTATTGCATGGGATTAAACCTGAAAACTTGTGTTGTAATGTTATTTCATAGCAATATTTTGCATTTCCTGATTTGCTTCTTTGTGTTTCACCACTTCACTTATAACTTCTTGAATGGGAAAAAAAGGTGTTTCTAGGAACTTTCCACAAGGATCTCCAATAAAATTTACTAAACACAGGATATGCTTTATGGTTTTAATTTCATCAGCTTTTTAAAATATCTCTTGAACAATTAATGACCCATGTTATTCCTTGAAGCAGGAATTTTCTCAGCTAATTTAGAGACTGCAACACTGCAGAAATCTGTCTTTTTCTTAGTATCGATCCAAGCAAGAGTGAAGAGGGAATATTTAGAGTTTCACAGAGATTTAATTACACTGGGCTACTGCAAAGGAGCGAATGCCAGGCAGGGCCAAAGGAAAATAAGAAAAATATTCCTCCTGTTACAGGAAACACATTTCCTTGGTCACTGCAAAAACCTGAAAATTTATTGGGAGTGCAGCAAAGGGGACTGAATACACAAAGGGCTTTGTTGACACAATTTGGAGAGAGATCCCATCATCTGCTTGGGTATTTCCCTGATATCATGATCTTAGCTTAGATTTTCCTTAGGATGTTGAACATCCTGCACAGTTTCAGTCTAATCCTGCTTCTGCCCTCCTCAACACCACCCATTTTATTCCCGACCAGAAGGAAGAAAAAAGAAAATGAAAATGTGTTTGAACTTTGCAGAAATGGCAGATCAGCTCAAAATGTGACCTTTTTTTTTTAAACACAAAAGGGAAAGGAAGGAGAATGAGCTTAGCTGGAAGCTGGATGGGAGCCATGGTGAACTGGGATGTGTGTGCACACCTGGAGCCGCTGCTGCTGAGAACATCCCTGGTGCAGGTGGAGGCAACAAGCCTCAGAATCCCCACGTCCAGTGCTGCATTGAGAATCCCAGGCTGCCATCTTCCCACTCCCACCCCTCCAATCTAAATTCCCATGTCAGATTTTAGCTCAGCTGCTTCAAATGAGCCGTGACGCCATCAGATATTTGGTCTCTCATCCCACGAGGGGCTCAGGTTGCGCCGAGTGAGGACGGTTTATCCTTGGGTCTAACGGGATAATCTTAGAGCTCAAGCAATAAAGTCTGGCAGCTCTGGATCCAGAGGTACCAGAGGTCTCCAGCTCTCAACTGGAGCTCTTATTCTGCAGAGGGATATAAACCCGAGCACGTGTCCGCTGTGCCTTGGCAAGGGAATGCTCTCTCTTCTCCAGGCGACTTGTGAGTCTGCTGCTCTTGCCACTATCTCAGACAGTCATTTCTCTGTGGGAAGAATGGATTTAATTATATCACAGTTCCCAGTTTTATTAATGCTCAAACAATACGAGCATTAAAGTGAAATTATACGCCAAGTACTGCAGAGGCCACTGAAACGTTTCCTGTTATTGTGTTGTAATGGAGATTGCAGGAACACGGAGCTGTTCCAAGGCGCTGCAGCAGAAAACGGCTCTGAGCCTCTCCAAGATCTGCAGAGCTCTCAGGACTGCCCTGACAATAGAGTTTCTAGGAACCGACATCTGAGGTGGCAAAGAACTCCCCTAGGAGGGCTGGGCATGGCTCAGGCACTTCCTTGCTTCCCAGTGGAAAGCAGACCTCCTGTGGCAGGGCTGGGAGCTGCCTTGGGGAAAGGGCTCACAGCTTTCCCAAGCCACACAGAAATGACCGAGCTAATGAGCTGAAATTAGGGACAACCACAGGGTGCAGAAAAGCCACAGCTGTTGAGACAGCTCAGCTGGGTGGCAGATTTCTGGTAGGAATTGTCATTTGGGCCCATTTTCCTGAAGGAATTGTGCTCCTAACACAGCATTCCCAAGAGAAGGATGGCATCCAGCAGTGCCTGTGATTGCCAGCAGTGAAGGGGAAACCTGCCATTCCCATGACATTCCTGTGAATTTTCATTCCAGCTCACAGAATCACAGGATTGCTGAATAATTAAAGTTGGAAAAGACCTCCAAGATCATCAAGACCAACATTGGAAAAGACCTCCAAGAGTGACAAGTCCAACCTTCAAACCAAATACCACCATGCCCAGTAAATTATACCATGAAGTGCCCCATCTTCTCGTTGTTTGAACAATTCCAGGGATGGTGACTCCACCATTTCCCTGGAGAGCCTGTTCCGCTGCTTAACCACTCTTCTAATAGAGAAATTTTTCCTAATATCCAGCTCAAACTTCCCCTGGTGCATCTCAAGACCATTTCCCCTTGTCCCATCACAAGTGGGAGAAGAGGCTGGCCCCCACCTTGCCATAAGTTATTTTACTCCATCTGAAAGGAGCACATTCAACTGTAGCTGGTTAAAATCTGCTGGCTCTGTTCCTACCCTGCTGGAGGATGGTGTCCTTCCAGCCTAGGTGGAATCCCTCTAGAATCCTCACCACCAAACCATTCCAAAGTAGGGGTTGTGCTAATGAGAGATGCAGCTGGACTTCCCTGATTTTAATGACAAAACTCCACGAGGATGGGATTTCCTGGCCTGGGATTTAACCAGATTCACACTCGAAACCTCTATCAGAGAAATAACACCACTTCTATATTTTATCCCCATTCTTCTACTGGTCTTTAATGTTAACTTCATCTCTGCCTCCTATCTGACTTTTTTTTCCCTCCATCCACCTTTAATGCAGTAAAAATGAATAATTCCATCACTGCAGCTCAATATATTGCTCTGGAATGAGTTCAGGGAGACATGCATAAAGATTGTTTCCTGCCATGGCCAGCAAGTGATTTCTCTGTGTAAGCTCTGGTGATCCTTTTCCAAGGGATTTAAAATCAGTTAGGATAAATTACAGCCCTTAGAATATAGCACTGGAGTACAAGTGAAAATTATAGTGTTCTCATCTATTTACATGGAGACTCTTGATAAATAATGAGTCAGTGGTTGCTCTGGACCAGGAGTTGCCTGGATAACCCACAAACCCTTTGTTTTCTTTTTAGGATTTTCTGTCACTACCTTAGCTGAGAGTGGCTAGGGATGGTTTAAACCATAATTTCATAGAATCATGGAATGGTTTGGGTTGGAAAGGACCTTAAATCTCATCTCATTCCATGGGCAGGGACAATTTCCACTATCCCAGGTTGATCCAAGCCCCGTCCAACCTGGCCTGGGGCACTTCCAGGGATGGGGCAGCCACAGCTTCTCTGGGCACCCTGTGCCAGATCCTCCCCACCCTCACAGGGAAGAATTCCTTCTGAATATTCCATTTAAATCTACCTTGCTTCAGCTTTGCAGGTTGTATGTTTTTCAAGTTCTGTGTTTTTTATAGAATGTTCCATTTACAAGATGCTTTGGAATAGCTGGGGGAAAACCAGGCACCTGAGACATCCCAGGGACTTTGGACACTTTCAGAACATCAGGAATCTACATTTCATCACCCTTGGGAGGTGACAGATTTTTCAGGCAATTGGGAAACTTGGTAACTGAATGTTTAAATTGGTTTTCTCTGTAATAAAAATCATGTAATTGTCTGCAAACAGAAGGGCATCTCCCTTTTGCCATTTTGAGTACCGCAGAAATGCTGTCTGTGGAAAAACTGAAGAATTAAGAACTCCAACACTGAAAATGGAGGAATTTATCCTGATGCTGGACTTCTGCAAGTTGTGAAAGTACAGGAATTAATTCTGCAAAATACATGTTTTTAAATGAATTAGGCTATATCTTTATCTCTTTAGCTGGATATAAACCACATATAAATAATTACTTTCTCAAAATCCCATTTCCTTCCAGTTGGACACTCACTGGGATTTTGTAGTCGGTTCTGCACCTCAGGACAGGAAGAACTGGAAGGAAAATCAACTGTGGACAAAACTGGCAGAAAATTCGGAGGGAGCCGTGCGCATGGGCGGGAGAAATCCCACGAAAGGAAAAGGGGGAGAATTGTGAAAGAGAGACAGGCTGCACACAGTAGTCTTAGTGTTTGCACTGGTTAAACCCCTTTTATCTCACATTCATAAACACAGGCTCTCTATATGATATAAACCACATTTAGCTGTCATTGAAAGGCTGTGATTTATGGAACAGGGCTGTCCCTAAGAGGGTAACAACACTTGGTGCTTATTTTGGCAGGTGCACTAATTCAAACTGCTGAGCAGCTCAAAGAACAGCTCATGCTAATGACAAAAGGTTAATGATTTTCATTTCTTTTCCTTTCTTTTTTTTTTTTTTTTTTTTAATATATATTGGAAATATTTGTTCAGTTTAGGCACTGCTTCATATGTGACCCCAGCTCCAGCCAAGCAGATGTCAGCTCACTTTGCATTTGGCAAAGGCACCATTCGAAGAAAATATTATTTTAGTTTCAAACATGACTAAATAGCCATCAGCATTGCTGGGCTAATAGAGAGACATCCACAGACCTTTCCTTCATGTTTGCATTTAACAGGCGAGAAATGATGATCTATTCCCCTAATAAATCAGAATTGACATATCCAACAGGAAAATCTGCATTAATATATTCACTTGTCAGTTTGTCTATCAGTTCTTGGGGACTTTTTGCAGTCTCTCCGTGTTCCTTTAATGCTCTTGTTACCTGAAGCTTCTTCTGGCTTAACAGATTTGTCTGTAACATCTTAAACGAACACCCTGCTCCTTGTTACCATAATTTCATAGAATCATGGAATGGTTTGGGTTGGAAAGGACCTTAAATCTCATCTCATTCCACGGGCAGGGACAACTTCCACTATCCAGGTTGCTCCAAGCCCCGTCCAACCTGGTATAAGAGAAAATCCTGGGAGCTCTGCACTGGGCAAATAATAAACCCCAGAGTTTTTAAACCTTTTTGAGAGCTTCAGAGGACAGATCCTCCAGGATGCAAACCTTTATCGTCACTGTCAGCACAAGAGTGCTCAGAGAAGTCCTGTACTGAGCACAACAAGGCTGCTCAGCTCATGTGCAACAAAATCAAACGCAGCAGCAAAGTCCAACAATAACAGCGAAGCAGCAAAACGCTGGCCAGCAGAGAAAAGTAGGTCATTGTGAATGCATCCAAGAGCTGTATCTTCACAAGGAACTGGGCAGCAGCCAGAGAGACATTTGTCAAATTAATCATGGAATATCAGGTGCCCACTCCTTCCCTGTCCTCTCCTCATTAACCTTTGGCTCCAAGGCAGGTTCGAGGCAGACTCCTAATAAGTGTGATTTTTCCTGGGTAGTCCAACTTCATTATTATTATTATTATTATTATTATTATTATTATTATTATCATCATCATCATTATTTTCTGAGCCACAGCCTTGCTCACAGAGCAGGCCACGTTCCCGTTGCTCAGCCAAGCGATCTCTGATACAAGGAGGGGAACTGGTCCCACCACTGACTCCTGGCTCTTGCTGCAGCCTGACACGTGCAGAACTGCTTAAGGTCCAGCTGTGGTCCCAGCTGGATCTGCTGAGGACCAGCAGAGCATCAGGGTGGTTGCTCACATCACAAACCAAACCTGTCCCAGGCCTGGATTAAAGCTGGAAAGCTCCACAAGCAATTCCAGTGGTAAGTGGCTGATAGCAGGAGAATTCTCCCCTGGAAAAGTGGGGTTAGATTATCCCTTTTTAATGCTCCCTGAGTAGGGCTGTATCTAAAGTGGTCATGTTAGGAAAAGCAGAAGTGAACAAAAAGCCCCTGAGGTTTAAGGAGTAGCTGTTCAGAAAGCTCGAGTCCATCAGCTATTTCCTAGGAAGGAAAGAAGAAAACCTGGAAAGCATTAGGAACAGAAAGACCACCAGACATGAAAAATGGTATTTCTAATGCTGAAGTTAGCAGCAGAAGAGGTTCTCAATGTTTACAAGCAGAGTTTTAACGGTAACACCACAGCAGGACTTGACAGGTAAAATGTGTGCAAATCTAACATATTTTTTTTCCCTGCCATTGGTCAATATTTCCCTGCCACCAAAGTCAAGAGTTATTTTGGCTTGGCACCAATTTCTTCCTGAAGGAGTCCTCTCTGCAAAAGATGAGTAAATGAGAAAATATGTGAGAGGATGACTAAAGCACTGGGTAAAAAAATAGATGATGGGCATGGGGTGAAATACTTGGTAATGGCTGAGAGTGTGGCTGCCTGGGAAAGATAAAGCCAGGCTGGCGATTTTAGTCAAGAGCAAAGAGAAGGATGGAAACCTGGATGTTGGAAGTGAGGCTTGGTCCAGGAATCAAAACCCATAAAACACATTAGTTCTGGGGTGAAAGTAGTAAAGAGTCTACTCCAGGTTAGCCAAATATCTGTGGCTTCAATAGAAGCCTTTAGGAAAATATGGAACCACTAAACCATTTTTACTCAGCCTCCTCCAAACACGAAATATTCCTTTAGCTGTTTGAGGCTGGCTTTTCCCTCCCAGCCCTCCTGACCTGCCTCACAGGGCTGAGTCAGGAGCAAAATTGGGAGCAATGAAAAATCACCATCTGCTTTTGTCACCCCCCTGACCCCAGGACCAGTTGTTCCTCACTGGCCACATTTCTTCCAGCTTGTCCGTGTAGATAAGAAAAGCTGTGACTTTGAATTTACTCTGTATTAACAATTGTTTTCTTTTTAAAGTTATTTTCAGGGAGCTTTTTGCACTGAAAATCCCGGAGTGAAGTGTTTGTTATGTCTTTGAAGGAAGATACATCACTAAGTCACTGTAACTAATAACGGGGATATTGAAGGAGAGCAGAATTTACTGGAGCACTGGGATTACTTTTGTTAAAGCAATAATGCCTCATTTGTTCTTATGACAGAGCTTTACAACAGTTACACAGGCAAGTCTTTAACATCCATCAACATTACTGTCTGGATTGTATTATCTAGGAAATCCCAGAGTCACTAGCCTACAGGTTGAATTAGCTGCAAATTCATTTCAGATTAGAATCCCTTTTGTAAATGCTGCAGTCACTCAGGCAATACCTCTGAGAAAGCAGGGGGATGTTATTGAATTTTGTGTTAATAATTCTTTCCCAGCCCTTTTATTTTTTTGGGAACCGCTGCTTCTTGAAAGGCATTAAGACATTTTTAAATGCCTTTTAAACTTTAAAATAACAGCAGCAAATAGTTTTGTTTTGTTGTTTTTTTTTTTTTTTAAATAGAAATCTCCCTTTGTGTCCTTGCTGCAGGAATGAAAATTTTTCAAATACAGTTTATAGAGTATCTGTCCCTCATTCCAGGTGCTTAAAAAATATGGCAGCAGAGAGGCCCAGAGCAACTCATTCAAAAATTCCTTCCCAGTTTTTGGCTATGCTTGGCCCAGGTACCTTCTCTACACCTGTCCTACTTGGTACACCTTGGATAGACCATATCTTGGAATGCTTGGAGCAACTCAGCTCCTCTTTCCTCTGCAGGGTGGGAGGATCTCAGGGGGTTGAGATGCACTTTTCCCTTCTGATGTGGTTCTTTGCTCCATGAAATCTGTTTTTGGAGAACCTGGGAGTTTTAGACATTTCTGCAGTGCACATGAGAATCAAACTGAAAATAAGAGCATTATTGCAGCTTTCCTGATGCAAATGGAGGCCAGGATTGCTGACCAGAGCTGGATTTCACCTGGGGTGCGTTTGGGTCTCTCCTGGATTTTTGTACAAGTGGTATTCCAGCAAGGAATCCTGCAGGCAGCAAAGAGTGTCTTTGACTCGAGAATGTTTGAAGAAAATGAAGTTTGAACTCCAAACCACAAGTACTCACAACAGAATCCTGATTTGAGGATTACATGGAGCCAACCATGGGGCAGAGCTGCCACCACACGACTGCTCAAATGTCACCTACAGCTCTTGGGTTTTGGGTTGTCACTGCTGAATTCCTCCCAGGAAATCCTCAGGCCAAGGTAACTTTGGCAAAAAATGCTGAAAAAATGGTTTAACTGAAAATTTACTTGATGCCCTCATTCCTCATACAAATCTTTTGCATCTTGTTATAGAAAGAATGGGGAATTCCAAATGAAGGAGCAGATCCCTATCCTTGAGGCTCTTCCTAAAAGATCCTTCCTATGCAACGGAGTCAGAGCTTGGTTTCAGTGCCCCATTAAAATCTGTGTTGATGACGCCCAGGATATTTTCATTTTGACTCTTTAATTTTCTCACCTATGTCATTTTTTTATATAAAGTGCCTCTCTCTGCTGCCCTCAGAGAAAGAAAAGGAAAAAAAAGCCCTCTGTACCCTCTTTATAATTAGTTCACAGACGATTTTATGTTCTGAATGAAGAAATAGATGCTTTTTATTGTGCCAGAAAGTATCAAAGCATCTGTTGAACCTGAAACCTGTGCTGAAGCTGCAGCCTGTCCCCTCCAGGGCTCCAGGACACCAGAAATAGCTGTGGGTGAACGTGGGTCTCCTTGATACAATTTTTTAAAATATTCAAGGTGAGGTTGGATGAGTGTTGGAGCAACCTGGGATAGTGGGAGGTGTCCCTGCCCATGGCAGGGAGTGGGATGAGATGAGCTTCCATGTCCTTTCCAGCCCAAACCATTCCATGATTTTATGGTTTTGCTACCAGAAGTTAATGAATTCTATTAATTCTCAGAGCAGGTTTTAGCCTGTAATTGAAGGCAAATCTACATTTTTCCTTCCCTAAAGAGCAATTGTTCCCTGATTTATTAAGTGCCTGTTTCAGGTGGAGCACCCTCTTTTCTGGGGACCACAAAGCCCCAATTCCTGCCCAAGACAGGTCCCCTTGAGTGCCACCCCCTCCCCAGACACACACACACAGAAATAATGGCTATTTTAGCCTGTCATTCTCTGCAGCCAAACCCTCACCCCTGTTCACCAGGGTCTTTACATAACCTGACCTCCAGAAGCCAATTACATCTGTTTTCTTTGTGCTCATGTGTTTCTGGTATTGACACCAACTTCGCTTTCAACAAAGGGTGGGTTCCCATGAACTCCGTCCTTTATTACCAGCTGGTTCTTATTAGAGATTACCCAATAAAAAAGGAGTAATACAGTCAGCAGTGTGTTCCTACTTGTAGCACTTTTCCATGTGTTTCAATTTACCAATCAACCAATAAAGCCCTGCCCTCCAATGAACTGCATTCCATACCTCACATTTTTTGCTTATTTTGATAAATGTAGCTTTTCATAGATAAAAAGGGCAAGAATCTGGCTAACACTGTCTACTGTTAGCTGGAACATTGATGCTGGGTAGATGAATTGGGGAATGCTACTTGATCTTTTCTCTGACAGCTTATTATGCCTCGGTTCCTGGGCTTCTAAATTTCTCTTGCAGAGCTCCCTGTCACTGTGCTTAGTTAAAACTTGTCAAAAAATTATTGAGTCAAATTTCAGGCTTGTTTTACTTATTTCCTTCAGCACCGAGCAGGCAAGGGAGGTTTTGAAAGGCTACACTCTCAGTGCTGCTGTAGCAGAGGTTTCTGAAAGCTAAAATTCCTTATCCAGCATTATGTGTGGGATTAAAGGGCTCAAAGTCGAAAATGGCAGCCCATAAAATGGGTCATTTCTAGTGCAAACTGTTGGGAAGGAAAGTACAAAAAGCAAACAGCAACTGAATGGATTCCTCGATGAGGGAATCTGGGAGCAGATTTGTAAAGTTGTTCTTTGCCACTGGATCTTCCCTCCCAAAAAACCTGACACATATGTTTCGTGTGAGGCACTTAAACAGTTGCACTGGAGGCAGCAAATAGCTCACAAGATTGAAAATAAGCACATGCATTCCTTAACTTTCATCTTTTAACAGGAGGAGATGAAGCCCTGGTTGTGTCTCTGGTGCCAGTGGAGGAGGATCATGATCCTCACTGGGGCCAGGCACAAACCCAACATCATCAGGAATGAGCTGCCCTTCACAGGCAGGTGATGGGCCTTTGGTACAAAAATGCTGAAGAGTTAAGCTCTCCAAGTTTTATTTAGAAGTTTTAATTTCAGCAAATTAATTTTGCCATTGGCACATTTTAATAAAAATGCACCTTACTTCTATGTAGCTGTGGTCCATGGAGGACTGTGCTGGTCTCCTGCCTGCAAATCAATCCAGGTGGGATGAATGGTATCAAACCCTTTAATTCCCTAAACAGACCTTCCCTGTGACACTGAATTCTGAACTTGGCTTCATTACCACTTTGCAGCAGGAGAATGGAAATACAGCAAATCTCTCCGTTAAACCAAGCTGCTGAAGAGGGAACTTTATTGTCTGAAGGTAGTTCAAAGTAGGTTGAAAAACTCTTTATAAAAACAGGCACGAACTCCTTAAACCCCCCTGAGGTATAAATGTGTTCACTCAAGGCCTCGGTGCCTCTGACTCCTTCCCTGCCTTTTCCCAGCGCAGGCAGGGGAAGTTCAGCTGTAGGAGGACACGCTCCAGAAAGTCACTGAGAGTTCACCACATGAGATACGGAAACCTGACCTTGATGCCACACAGATATCAGCAAACCTGGGATTTTCCAGGCTGTCTCAAAAGCATCTTAATTCTGTCAGACTTTAACAATCCAAGGCACTACAGCACCAATAATCTTCTTTCAGGTGACAATCAAACAACAGCCACAAACCTTCACCCAGTGCCAAAATCCCAAAGACCCAAATATACTGTGATGCTTTGAACTTTGCCTTTTCCTTCGCCTTTGGATAATTTTAGGGGAAAAAATTCAGTCCCATTGTAGTTAAGGACAAAGCTTTGACTTCCAAGGACCCTCAGGGAAAGGTGTGGATTTATCTCCCTGCAGTTATCCTGTGTAAATCACTGAATAAACACTATTCCCAGAATAAGAGAGTTTGGGCTCTGCCTAAAGCACTTCCTTGAAGTGTCAGCCTTGCAGATGAGATTCCCTTGCTGGCTCCCCTTCCAGTGCTTTCTCCCAGGGTACAAAATGCTGTTTCTAGGTGTTTTTCCCAAGGGAGCACAGGACAGAGGCCAAGGTCCTGGAAGGGTACAGCAGAGCACAAACCTACTGCAACTTTTGTAGGCATTGAGTTCCCCTGCTGCTTTGGGGCCAAGCGAGATGGATCCATCTCCCTGGAGATTTCCAGATGGAGCTGATGGTTTTGGAACCAAATTCTTCATTTCTAGTTGCAATTAAGAGAAGAAATCAAGAATGGGCTGCTCCCCCTCTGATACTCCTTCCGATGCCATCCTCAATGGTGAATTTGCATCCTGTGCCCCAAATCCCAATGCTCCTGCAGATTCCCATGAACCACGTGCTTCCAGCTTCCCAGAAAGCATCCTGAATTCCTGAGCCACAGCTTCCTCCAACACACAAGAGGAGTTTCACTGAAGCACAACATTTACGTGGCAAATGCGTTCCATGTTATAAATACATTCCATTTAGTAATTGATTAAGTCTTACATGAAAAATAGAGAGTTCTGCAGAAGATTCATTTCCAGGAAGGGATTTTTTACTTTTTTTAAATAATTGGAATTAGATTCTGGGCTGGAGAGAAAGCTGGGGATGGCTGATAACATTTTGACAATGATGAGTGAGGCTTTAGGAAATAAATACAGCCAGGATTATTGAAGCCTTTTCAGCAGCAGAGTCTCCAATTCAGTGGAATCATATGAAAAAATATTTGCCTTTTTCAAGTCACCTAATCATTCTAGAAAGCTGGCAGCAATTCAAGTGATGTACACTTAAAATGTCAGGCTAAATTATAGATTTCAGCCTCCAGAATGTGCCGTGAAGAATAATTCATTTGTGTTTTCCAATCGAAAAAATGTTGGACCTTAAGCTCCTTTCTGCATTTCTGGTGTGGGTTTTGTTATTTATGCCAAGGAAGAACCAAAATAAATAAGTAAAGGAAGAACAGGCGAAGCAGGAGAACATGGAGTGACCAACACATTTCCTGGAGATCAGAAAATAAGAAGGAAGGAGAAGGAATTTATGAAGAAAGAAGGGCCGAGACATGATTTTCCCCACAATCCCTGGCCCTGACAAACCACGTCACCCAGAACGGCTTTCCCTGAGATCACTCCCATCACACACCCTTGGCTCTTGTTTGTTGTCACTGTTACCCAACCTTGTTCTTCCCCACAAAGGGAACAGAATTACACGAAATGTTTCATTTCCAATTTCAATTTATTTGGCTTTTTCTCCCAGCCGTTGCAGCTCAGCTGTCCTCTCTTGGCTAGATTAAAGAGACCTTTAATAGATGTTATTTTCTCCTTGGTGAAAATACTTAATGTGTTGTAATCAAGCCTCTGTTTGATCTTTTTAATAAGCTAAACAGACCAATTTCCTTAAGTCTGTTCCATCAGACACTTCCTATATTTTAAACCAAAGCTTTCGCAAAGGAAAGCTGATTTTTGCAAAGGGGTCTGCTCCACTTTCAACACCCATTCCAGCCTTTCAGTACATCCTCTCCAAAATAATACCCCAAAGAGCCATTTTGAGCCTTCACCGTCTCAACTGCTCTCAATCCCTTCAAGATGAAGAGATTCCAGCTGGCAATGGAGTTTTGGATAATGAAATCATGTTTTCAATGACAAGAGGACGTAATTTTTGATAGGATAAGAGGAAATGGCTTCAAGTAAACCTGTGCCAGAGGAGGTTTAGATTGGATATTAGGAAAAAAATTCATTATGGAAAGGGTTATCAAGCACTGGAATAGGCTGCCCAGGGAAGAGGCGAAGTCACCATCCCTGGAGGGATTTCAAAGCTGTGTGGATGTGACACTTGAGGATGTGGGTTAGTGGTGAGCTTGGCAGTGCTGGGGGAATGGTTGGACCCGACACCTTTAGGTCTTTTGCAACCTAAATGATTCAATGATTCTGTGCAGTTTTACAAGCCCTTTTTTCATGTTTGTGAGACGGGATCTACTGGAATTGTGTGCACATTCCGAGTTTGCATCAGCCTCGATGCCCGTGGTGGCCGTGACTTCCTCAGCTGGATGTGCCACTGGAGGCCACCACCCTCCACATCCCCATCCCAGGGGCCACCAGCACAGGGACAACCCCTGCAGACAAACCTGGCACCACAAGGGCCATGTGAAGCAGGGTCACTCCTTTGCACTGGTCAGCAGCAGGGCCCTGAGCGAGCTGTGAAAAAAGAGAGAAGGAAAAGCCCTGGCACCGCCGGGGTTTGTGTGGGGTCACCCCACAGCTGTGTCCCTCAGGTGCTGGCAGTGTCCCCCATCCCAGTCCGGGGGCCGGCTGGGGAAGAAGCTCGGGGGAAGTGGTGGCTGGCAGAAAATAAATCACAGCGCCTCGGTGCTGTCACTCTCTGCCCCAACTGGTTTCCACAAACAAAACTTCACTGTCCACTGACAAGAACAAATAAACTGAGTCGGGAGAGACTGAAAGTCACAGGGGATCTGAAATATTTACCTTGATACCTTATAAGGGTAATAACCACTTTGCTGCTTTGCAGCCACTGACAGAATGAAAAGAAATAAAAAAATCAAATCAAAAACCAAAACAAAAACCTACCTAAAATGTTTGGGGCTTTTGACTAGTCCAACCTGTCCTGGCAAAAGCATCAAAGCAGGATTAGAACAAGGTTTTAATTATACACGCTTTCCCCCACCCCCCTTCCCTTCTCCCCTTCAAATCTCTTGCGTTTGATTATGGAGATCAGTGGAGTCAGCCAGATATTGCAGTTCATATAAATGATTTCATTCAAGCTCCTCCACCAAAGACACAACGAGCATTTTAAAAGCTGGAGGTGCCCCTTTTGCTCTGGGCTGTGCGTGTTCACTGAGTTCTGTGATGTTCCTTTCTTTCATATTCTTGCAAGCCACATTTTTCAGAATTACCTGTAAAAGTCAGAAACTCGTGCGTGCCAACAGCACCAGACAAATAAATAATCCACCCTGGGAGGAAATATCCATCATCTGCTGGACATCAAATAAATCCTGCTGTGTCCTGAACTGCTTTTGGCCAATGCTCCTCAGCGTTAAATAGTGGTCAATAAAAATATGGGTCCGTTCATTTATTTGGAAAGTACAAAACACAGGAAAAGCTTTGGGAGGGAATAACTTCATATCTCTGTGTTTTTTCCTTGACTGCACAATTGCACCAAGGCTTTAAGTCGACAGCTGAAAGAGCTGGAGGTGAAGTTGCCAAAGCAGCGCCAGGAGAGATTTGTGTCATCTGGGACTTGGACACAGTGGGTTAATTGTAGCACTGACACACCGGGATTACTTACCCCTGGTGATCAAAGGAAACTCATCCCCAGTGGGTGAGGCTGGAAGGGATTTCAGTCCTGGATGGCTCTGACAGCTCAGGTTGAGCTCAGCGGAAGGAGTTGGGTGTTTCACTGCGCTGAACATTGGGCAAATATTCAAATATGGAGCCTCGTGTTGAACTTCTGATCTTTACAGTTGAGGTTCTCCACTGAAAGGAGGTCAAAAGTTTTAATTTTCCGAGGCTTCAGATCAGATGACAGCCTCAAAAGTAGCTTTGCCAAAATGCCATTTTTAAAAGACAATCTCCTTCCACTTCTGAACCAAACCAGTTTGGTGTCACAGTTACAGGTATGAGGAAAGGGAAAAATGCTGTCTGAGCAGCTCAATGTCAGGGTGACCATGAGTTCTACAGCCACAAAATCGTGTGCCTGACTTATAAAGTGTGAGAAATCTGACTGCTTGAGACACAAGAACAAAATCAGAATGAAATGTAATTTTTGTTTTGCTGCTTGTCCCTCATGTAGCCTCTCCCAGGATTTTAAGCTGTGTGTGACTCATGGTTGATCTGGTCCACCTTTACCCTGAGCGTGAAATCGTGGATTACAGGGCTACTGTACATGGATTTAGTATTAAAAGGCCCCGCTCTGCCTGTGGATCCTGTTTTCATTAGCAGTTAAAAAGAAGTAATTGCGTGTGTGCATGTGTGTAAACACATTTAAGAAAACCCACTTATTTTTCATCTTTGTTTTTATTTTCCTTCTTATTCAGAGATTAAAGTTTTGGTTGGCTTCCCACTCCCAAGTCTCCATAGATGCAGATTTTGCTCACCCCAGACTGGGAGAACTCCCTCCTGTGTGTCTCCAAGGCACCCAGCCCAAGGATCTTAATTAACACCACAGTAATGGGCTGGGCAACCACGATTTTTCCCACTTCCTGATTTTCAAATGCTTCCCTTTTCAGCCTCCTGACATGTATTGCACCTAATGTGCTTTGGTTTTCCTTAATTTAAGGAGTACAGCTTTTTTACATGGAATTCACCTTAAAAAGGATGATCCTATTTTTCCTGGTCCAGCTCTGTCCCTTCAAGTCACTCACGTGTCTGTCTTGGTGGCATTGATTACACCCCTCAATCCCAATTCTCCAGTTCTTTGGGGTGGCTTTTCAAATTTCTACATTGTAGGTCCCTCCATTCACAATTAGAAATCCTTAATTACAGATACCTTGTAGGTTCCTGTATTCATAATTAGGAGTCCCTAATTAAAAATACAGTTAGAGGTTAAATATTATCCCTGCCCATGGCAGGGAGTTGGAACTACATGGTCACTTCCAACTAGATTTATTAATAATAATAACAATAATATTAATTGTATTAATACAATTATAATAATTGCAATTATATATAATTATTTATGAATTATATGTTTATTATAATTATATTATAGATAACATTATATATTTATTATAATTATATTAGATTAATTATTATAAATTATAATAATTATAATTAATAATAATAATAATATTAATGCATTAATGGTGTAAGCAGAAAGGATCATGAGGTTGGTATATTTTTAGGATAATAGAAGGCAAATAACTTTTTTCTATTAAACTAAAACACCAATGCCAATGACTGTTCTACACCTTCATTAGAAATCTTTGGAAATAGAATTAGAATTGACCAAGAGGAGTAGCTGCATAACATCAACTTATTTAGGGCATGGGGTTTTACTGTTCTTGGTGCAGCACACTCACCTGCAAAATGCAGGGAATACACAAAAAAGCCAGGATGCCTAAGAAAAAAACGAATGGAAAACATATTCCTAAATAATTTTATTTTGGAAAAGAAGTCTTTTAACAAGAGCTAGTTCTGGAGGAAACTGCTCTTTGGGAGAAAGGTCAAGACCAATTTTTTTTCTCTTTTTCTGTGGTCTGCATCTCCAGTGGAAAACACTGCCCCTAGAAGCTGGCATCTGTGCCAACCCCAAGTGCTGCAGGCTAAGGAAAGTGCCTCAAAATCCAGCAAAAGCCCTCAGTGAGGAGGGCATGCTTTCATTTCCCCTCAATTTACAGGCCGTATTTTCTCTCCACGCCAAAAGCCATTTGGGGTCACTCCACAAACCCATTCTCTAAATTTATGATGGTTTTTGGTATTTGGGTTGCATGAGGGCCGAGTCCCGGCCTTCTCGCTCTGGGGCTTGCGGTGGGAACGTCTCCCAAGGAAGGGAACGCCAGTGGCCCCAGGAGCACCCATCTGCCTTTAGCATTTCCTTTTTCCCCACTAATTTGTTTCTCTCCAGCCCTGGTGGGAAGGCTGTGGCATTTTTTCCTGAGGAGGCTGGGAAGGCAAAGAGGACAGAATGTCCTGGGACACACTGGAGAGGAGAAAGTGGGGGCAGAGCAGCCTCAAATGTTGCACTAAAGGATTAGGACCATAAAAGATCCAGCAAGAGCCACCAGAAGGAATTACAACGGGTCGTGGTCAGTGCTGTATTTCATGTCCAACACTGAGGAAGGACAGTTTCTGTTGCTGAAATATCACAGGTTCCTTTAGGAAGCCTTATTTATTGAAGTCACGGGATCTTTAACAATGACAGCTTATCTTATGCTGGATATAAATGAGCTGCTGGAGTAAGAGCTGCCTGCACAGAAACCCCACAGTGTGATGGTCAGATTCCCACAGCCCCAGAGCAGTATTCCTTGGGAGCAGCTTTTGGGGCAAGGAAACAAATTTTGGGATGAAGACCACCAGGAGAGAAATCCAGGAGCCCCCATATTTGATGTTGGGGTGTTTGCAGCTCCTGCTGGACAGTCCCACAGGCTGCTTGGAAGCAAACAGGGCCACTTGGCCACATGGAGACCTGGATGAAATTTAAACTCCAAAGGGGTTAAATTTCAAACCAAGTCCATGTCTCCTTTGAAGTCTGCCTGACCCCTTCCCTCGCATCCTTTTGGTTTCCCACTGATAGGGCCCCAGAGAGCCGGGGGGTTTAGGGCTCTGCCAGGCCCATGGCCCAGTGCTGGGAGGCTGGGGCCAACGGATTATTTGCATGGTCCAACTGGGAGCCATCCTTCAGTTTTCCTTGACAAGGATCCAAGCATCCTTCTGCCGACACAAGGAGCCAAACAGTCCAGAGGTGCAATTTGTCCATCAGTACAAGCTGCTATTAAGCCATCCATTGCACCCCATTCCCCTCCCTTGCCCTCACATTCCCGCTTCTTTTCATGCCTCTAATTTGTCATTCCCAAACAGGCTGGGAATGGCAGAGAGCAGGGACTCGCTTTTGGATTCGGCCCATCTATTTTCACCCCAAAGCATTTCTGCCATCCCATCTCCCTCATTTCCAGGTGGCAAACGAAGCTGCATCTGGCTGTGCTGGCTCATGCTGCCCTGATCAACCAGCTGTGGAAAAGCATCACCTAAAATCACAATATTTTCTACAACAGAGACAGCCAGAGACAGTCAAGAAGACAAAGTCTGGCTGCCTTTGCTGTCCCAAAATTACTCCCATCACATACAACATTGGGTCACAGGTCTGGGACAGGGTCCAACTCCCAGAGGAAAGATGTTTCTGCTCCCAAGATTAAAGGGTAAAAAAATCATTCCTTAAATTACTTTTTTCTTTTGTCTACCTAAATCTCCTTTACCCTTTTTAGTCCATTAATATACCCCACCTAGACACAAACCATTCCTGCCTTATTAGATTCCCTGATTTCCTTTTCCCACAGTATGGGATGAGACATGAACAATTTTACTTTACAACACATATTTCTGCTGTTACTGACTCTCATCCTACAAACATTCCTGGGAACTAAAATCAAGCTAAATATTTGAAGCAGGAATTGAGGCAGAAATCAATATTGTCCCAGTGAATTCCTTATCCCTCATATTTAGCCTAAAATAATCCCAGAGGTTAAAGAGACTCAAGTGTGAAAAGCTTTTCCTGCAACACATCATCTCCATGTGTCCTCAATAAATTCAAAATCTGAACAATATTTTATAGGGGATTCTTTGGTAGAAATACATGGATTTGCCTCCTTCCGTGATTTTGAGGAGCAGCAAATTTCTCATATCCTAGGATGAGAATAAACTGTTTGCATAAATTACAAACAATTAAATAGCTGGGTCACATTCTGTATAGATTTCAGAGGCTGCAATCCCTGCTTGAGAAATGGCCCCAAATTCCAAGATCTCTCACCAAATGGCTGCAGCGTCACACATCTGGAATTTAAAACTTTTAAAGTCTCTTCTCCATAAATTTTAGCCACCTCGAGGTCTTTCCGCCACAACTACAACTTTCCTGACATGTTTTAAGTGCTTGAGGTTAAAAATCACACTTTACCTCAGCTCTGTCAGGGTCAGATTTGTGGAGGGTAATTGTGTTGGACAAGATATCTTTGAGATTGCTTCAAAATCTGTCACTTGGGGGGAAGAAATAAGACTTTTCCTCAGCCCTTTGAAGAGGAAGCTTTTCAAGTGAATTAAAAGGGCTGGCTCAGTTTGCAACAGGGCAAAGAAAAAGTGAAGCTAAATGACCTAAACAGCATCTCAGCCCTTTGCAATATGGCACTTTCTGCAGCCAGATTAAGTGAGCAGATTAAAGTCCTTGCCAGGGTTAAGACCAGTCACATCAAGAATCAAGCAAGAATCAGTGGATGAGCCAATTTTCCCAGAAATCTCCAGAGAATTGCTTTAGGAATGATTTTTCCATTCTGTTTAGCACTCCGTGGCACAGTTTCACACAGCTCCTCAGACCTTCCAACATCCAGCTTTAAGGGGTGGTATTTCCTATTTTGACTGGTTGAGAGCTCATCTGTACATCTCTGAACATGTGCAAAAGGTCTTTTGCCAAAGCCTCCTTTTCTTTTCCTTTCCCTTCCCAAGGCTTTATGGACAGAAGGAATGTTCTTGCTCCATATGCCACCTTTGCCTCTCTCAGCATTTTATCTGCTCCTCCTGTGAGGCTGCAGCCACTTAAATCAAAGCAAGAAGGTGAACCACTGGCATCTCAGTCCATGGCTCAAACACCTGAGTTCTTAGCAGGATGTAAAAATCCAGGTTTTGCCTCTAAAGAACCCAGTTCCAAGAAAAACCTGAGGTATGGTCTTTCTGGAGGGAAACATTCCAGAATTATTGCCTCTGAGTCTGGTTAGGGTCAAATTAAGAGCTGTCATAAAATCCTGTGTTGGCAGGGAGATACCCAGTGCCTTGTGTTCCCAGTCTGCCTTGCAGGTGGGACAAGCTCAGAGACACTTCTTGAAATAAATGTATTAAAAAATAAAAATCTTGGTTATCTCCAGTCTGAGTGGAGCTCTTTAAGCTCTCCCTTCCCTTTGCTGTGCCGTGGGGTGCTCGTGGGCTGCAGCTGCTTTTGCCTTTGCCCTCCCATGTCCCTCTCATGCTCTCATCTCCGAAGGTGAACTATCCCAGGCAGATGCTCAGTGTCAGGAAGAGTGACAACTCTGTGGCAGGAGCCCAAGAGCCCTGGGCTGAGGAGCAAGAGCCTCTCTGTTTGTTTATTTGGTTCTGGCACGTCTCTGAACACGGATCTGATCCTGCTCCTACCCATTGTGCTCCTCCCGGCCTTGGCTCGCAAGATTTGGACGTGATGGCCCAAGCCAGGAGGTTTCAGGGGAGTTCCCTGCGTGTCTCCTCAGCCTGGAGAGATCCTCAGCTGCTTCTGCAGTCCTTGTGAAGCTGTGATGTTAACCTCCATGTCCTGGCCACATTCCAATGTAAGTAATTACAAACTGCCTATCTTATTTCAGCCTCCTATGTCAACTCCATGTGGTGTACTTTGGCTCTGGTGATTTTTTCTCCATTTTTCCTAAACTCTTGCACAGCACTGCTTTGTGGAATTACCCTTCATCCACCTGTGCTGGTTGTCCAGTTGGGGATGCAAAGTTTGCCCCAGAAAGAAATGAAGGACAGATACGTTTCCACAAATTCTTCCTGTACATAATGCTCTTCAGGCAGTGGAAACACGAATTCTGCACAAAGTCTGTGCCTTCTGACAGGGGAGGGATGGGAGCAGGAAGCTGCCTGCCCTGTTCTGAGTATTTTCAGTTGGTAGATGGCTCTGCAGCACCGTTGGCAACAGGCATCACTCAGGGTGTGTCACAGCACAGAGCTGCCTCCAAACCAGGGAGCTGCCGTCAGCCACCAGCCACCTCACACGGGGTAAAACCTCTCTCCTCCCCAGCGGTGAATCACAGTTTGTGATGCTCACAGAGCTCTTGGCAGCAAGGGTGCAACAGGACACCTCAAATGGGTTGTTTCATCTCCAGCTGCTGCTTAGCCACCATCCACAGAGGTGTGATGTGGCAGTGGAGGTAAATTGTCCTCTGAGCAGCCCAAAAATCGGGATAAATACTCCTTTTTTTGCTAACAAAGGAACTTTCCACCACCCTTTCTGCCCTGTAAACCCAACTCTGCCTTCCCAGCCCCAATGTAGCCCAGCCAATCTGCCTTATCACCCCCCGATCATGCCGTACCCTCAACTCCAGATTTCCCCCAGGACTTAACATCGCTGACCCTTGGCCAGACAGTGCAGGAAACACGTCATAAAAAAGTTTAGTGGGTCTAGGAACAAGCACAGTAAACGCAGGGACATTTGTGCTCCCTGAGAAAAACCACAGGCGCAGCTGCCTAAAGCCAAGACATTTACTCACCTTCGGATATTTATTATTCCTTTCTTCCAACCTGCTCCCTCGCTGCCATCTGTCTCTGAGGCAGGAGGAGCGCATTCCAGATTATCCCTGATGCTTAAAATGTGGCAAGGCAACGATATAAATGGCAAAGTGTGTGCTCAGAGGTCACGGGCTTTGCTGCACATCTCTGCTGACCAGCTGACCTCTCTGCCTCCCACCGATTCCTGGGTTTGGAGCATTTCCATAGGGTTTGTTTCAAAATGAAGGAATGCTACTTCAGACATATATTTAATGAAAAAACCCCTGCATTTTGATGTTATAGGAGAAGGGCTGGAGGTGGGTGATGTGGCAGGATTCAGTGTTCCTGGGGATTTGCTCCTGTTGTGACAATTTACATCCAAGTACATTGAAATCCTTGAGAAGTTTCTGTGGCTGCAGATCTTGTGTCTGCTTCATTCTCTTCCATTATGCTTTTTACCTCCTGATTGATGTGAATCAGATCCCCGACACAATATTAGTGGGGCACGAGATTTGCATGCAGAAAAGGGTGAATTTCTGCTTCCAGGTTTTGTTTTTAAAGATCCATCCTGAGCAGTTGCAGCCGTACAGTTGAACACTATTGCAGGTGGGAAAACAAGGTAAATACACAAATACATAAAGGATGAATAAAGACTTTTCTAGCTAGGACAGGCAGCTGTGATCTTTTGGAGAATAAAGGATTTCCTCTGAACCCCCTTGCCTTATTTTGACCCTTTGAACTATGACAGGGTGGCGTCTGTGGGAGATCCTACAGCCAGAGCAGGCGGCACATTAGTATCTCTGAAGCTTCAGCACTGGAGGGACAAAAGTTTTAAGCTTGGCTTTTTGCAATTACACATTTTTGTCATGCAAGGCACTGTTAAAAGTAGTAAGTGCCCGTGTTTTGCTCCAGAGGAAATGAGGAGCCTGAATCCTTCCTGTCCCCCATGCAGGCCCCGCCACCCCCTATCCCCGTTACGCTGCGGAGGCACCAAAGGCCATCCACGTGAAATCTTACACTGAACCTGCTTCCTTTTTCCACTGCCACGGAATTTGCCACATCAATGCAGCTCCCACCCTAGGATCTGGAAACTCTGTATCCCTTTTCAGAGATGGCCCTTTGATTTTTCTTGGACCCGGCTGTGTTTTTTAAGCCTTTCTAAGATAGCTGCCCAGGAGCAGGAAATTCTGTAGACCCCACTCTGTCTCAGGAAGAGGAGATGGAGCCAAACTCCTATTAGCTCTTCCTTTTCATTTGTGACTGTTTGGAAGAAAAAAAAAAATCATCAGGCACAAAGGATCACCAGGCCCAGGCATTTTTATGGAACTTCTTTATTCCTTTTCCTTTTCTTCCAGCGTTTAGCACAAAATGTTTCCACGCATGGCCTGTGCCCAGGTTGAGGGTATCTCTGTGCAGAGCCTGTGGGGAAGCAGAGCAGTTGTTGGTTCTAGAGGAGTTTTCAGCCTCAGCGCGTGAATCAAATACCTGAATCAAATTATTCTGTGCAGCTGTGAAAATTGTGATCCTGAAACCTGATTACAATCGCCCCCCTCCCTCCAAAGGTCAGTGACAATATACAAAAGCCCTTCCCTTCTCCAATGTAAATATTTCATGAAACAAAGATGACTTTCTCCCTCAGCCTCGTGTTTCTCAGGGAAAGAGGCTGGACAGTGCCAGCAGAGTTCAGAGCTCACGGGAGGTCAGGACGGAGACGCGCTGTTCTCTTGGTGATTGGACACTGGTTTTTGGAAACATTTTTTTTCCCTTGGCTGCTTGTCTCCCTCACCTCACAAACCATTTCAAGACACCGGGTGCTAATCCCTAAAGGGCTGGGAGATGTTTTGTTTTCTAACAAACAAACATTTCATTTGACCATGGCCCTCTCCACATCCATTTTCCACGTAGTGAAAGCCACACAAGCCTCTACCTCCAGAGATTTTCACTTGTGTGCAAACAGGCACTGTTTTTTCCCCAGGCGAGGTGTGTTGTAGCCACAAATACAGAGAATAAAGAGATCTGCTCATTGTTTAACTGGTTAAAATTTTGTGCTTCAGCCAACAACCCAGTAAAGAGGATGGAATCTGAACCAGATGGACCCAGGTCATGATAGTCAAGGTTCCTCACAATGAGACCCAGCCTTAGTTTGCATCTGAAGTCTTATCTCCCCATTTTCTGGAGTGGATGGATCTACTTGTTGGAGTAGAAGTGATTCACACCAGTAAAGCATCACAGACTCAACTTTTAAACCATTCATGGGGCTATAAACTGCACTGGCTGCAAATGTGTTCCGTCTGCAGAACATCTGCAGCAGCTGCGCTCTCCAGGCGGGCTTTGCTGACAAAATGTCAGCTTGGTCTCCTGGTCAGGCTGCTCCACTGGGAGTTTGGAGACCTGGCTTCAACCCTGTGCAAGGCACATCCTCCCCGGGAGCCGCAGGGCACGGCCGTCTGTGAGGACAGGAGTGGCAGCTGGAGACACGGACAGCCTGGCAGGGTGGGACGTGCTGGGCAGAACACAGGGACGTGCTGGGTGCTGTCCCTGCCCTCCTTTGTCCCATCAGCTCCCTGGGAGTGGCACAAACGGGTGGGATGCAGCAAGAACATGAGAGAGGCAAGGTCAGTGTGGCTGGGCCAGGATGGACAGGATGAGGATCCTCCTCTCCTCTGGGAGAGCACAGAGCTGTGGAGCACACAGGTAGAAAAGCAGCAGGATCAAGCAGGGAGGAGCAGCACCATCTCCCCTGCCCTCAGGGCTTGCTTGTTACGGGATGAAAGCCCCAAAGCTGCCTGTGAACTCGGGCCTTGGGATTGGCAATTTGCTGGGCTCCCTGCCAAGCCACGAGGCCAGATGTTCCTGACGTCTTTGAAAACCACTGTCTCAGTCAGTAAACATCACATCAGTCCAAGCTCAAACCTGATTAAAGGAAACTTTGGATTTTCCACTTAATGAAGAAGGGGTGAAAGGTAGGAATGTACAAGGGATTGCTCTTAGCCAAAAATGAATCAAGCAAGTCAGTGTCTTTATTTGACTGACTACAACTACTGTGTAACTTCAGGCTTGGTGCAGCTTCAGTGCAACGTGGGCACCGGAGAGCCTGAAAAATCTTGGGTTTCTGTCAAAGGATCCTCCCAGGGTTCATCTAGTTCCTGAGGCTTATAAATACCCACATTTCTTGAGTTAGGAAACCTGGGCTGGAAAACTGCACCAGAACGAGCTGTCTGTGGGAAATTCCTGCTCCTTAGTGCTTCCATGGCTGGTGCTTCCTTGTGGTGTGACATTTACGTGAGTCCAAACACATCCAAAGAAAGGTAACCAAGGATTTTAGAGTGGCACAAAGGTGAACTGCTGCTCTCTTTTGAAAACCTAAATAAACCTGCAGGTTGTTTGGTTTTTCTGCCCTCTTTGCTCATTCTCTGCCTGTATCAGAACAAGACAGGCTGGACATCTTTTTGTGTCAGCATTGCTTTGACATGATGCTGTTGAGGCAGCAGGCTCCAAATTGTGGCTTTTTTATCTTTATTCCACGAAGTCTTCTCGAGATGCTGTGTTCCTGAAACACTCCCAGCAGCAGTAAACCAGAATGTTTGCAAATGACACAGATTTAAGCTCATCTGATCCACTTTCTGCAAGGATGTTCCAAATTTTTAAGTTCCTAAAGGGAATTTTCTGGTGGTGTTTTGAAGTGTATTTACAAATATATCCCTGACTTGGCAGTCTCTGTTTCTGAGACACCATCAAGAGAACTTCCCAGATTTTTACTGGGACGACAGCAAGTGGAAGGGAAGCGGACTGTTGATGTTAATACCACGTGAACTCTCTGGATGGATTTTGGTGTATGATAAGATGTAGGGCTTGGATGTAGATTTATGCTAACTGATCCCAGAGCACCTTGACTTTGCACAGCCCAGGCTGTGGAGCAGCTCCTGTGGTGGTGAAACTGATTTGATTTGAGAAGTCCCAGTGTAAATCTTTATTTACACAGCTCTAAGGAAGCTGCACTGCGAAGGGAACTCTGGAGTCATCCAGGCCAAAAAAAAAAGGCTCAGAAATGTCTCTGTTAAACTCAGATCTTCTCTCTGATGTTTCTGTGCACTGAGGAAAATGTGTGTGGTATCTCACCTGCAGGCAGGTACCGGATTTAATTGGGAATAACTCCACTGGAAAGTGCAGGAGCTGGGAAGAAAGAGGTTGAGAATAGCAGCTTTTGAGGTTTTATTTCTTGATAGAGATCAATTGTTGTACAGATTTGTGCTAGAAATGGATCTTCAGAGATGAGTTGCAAGGGAATGGGGAGCAGGGACAGGAGGGATGGTGTGGGAAGGTTTGGGAGGAGTGGTCACACTCCTCTGGCCACAGGAGAAATCCCAGTGCCCAGCTGCAGCTTGTGTGCAGAAGAACAGCCAAAATCACATCTGAAAAGGGACTTAAAGCATTAAAAAATGTGGGGAATTTCCAGCCATCTTCAAGGCAGGAGAGGTGGCCAAGTGGGTGTGAGTGTGTGTGTGCACAGCCACTCAGGCAGTGTTAGTGACTGTTGTTATTGTTACTTTAAAAAATATTTTTTCCATTGGAAGGAAGGTATTCTCCAATAAACAAAGCCAGGAATGGAGATATTGGGTAAATCACTGAGTGCAAAAGTGAGGAGTTAGGAACTTTATCAAATCTCATGGAAGCTGTAGGGAATTCCAGGGTGAGAATCCACATCCCCATGTCAGATGGCCCAGTGTGATATCCACCCCAACAACTACTTCAGCAGTAGAGCACAGCTATAATTTATTTTACTGCACGCAATAAGAAAAAACATTCTGAGCCCTAAACAAAGTTTAAAGCAGATGAAATCAGATCAACTACTTGGTGAGAGTTAAAAATGACCGTAGGAGCATTCAGAGACATTCAACAAACCATTAAATGCTTTTGTTCCTGGCAGCCCGGGCTGGCCAAGCCGATGGTCGAGGAGTAATTTATTGAAATACTTTGTCCTCCACATGCACATGTGTGATGTAAACAGAGAGATAATAAACAGCAGCTGGGGATCCCTTTTTCAGGCAAAAGGGAACTTGTTTGAAAATTTTCTTGCTCCCAACTGTAAAAATGTTTACTTTTTTCAGGCTGGGACAGCGGCCTGGGCATCGCGGAGCAGCGTTAATCACCCTGAGCGACGGCGCTGGGACAGGGAGATGAGAAAAGGCTGGGAGCTTGAGCCCTTTGTGATGGTTTAAAGCAACCCCTGGAAATCAGACAATGTCAGTGCAGTTTACTGCACATTTTTATGTAAGTACTCAGCGCTGCTATTAACAGCTGGACTTCAAAGTTCAGATGGAGCAGGAGCCTCGAGGTCTGGGCAATGTTACTTTTTTCCCCCCCTCCCCATCCTTGTAGTCATTAACAAGAGTTGGTTTACATGAACATCAAGTGCTGATAAGGATGTCTGAGTATTGACACCGAAATTGCTCAGTAAAGAGAGCAATTTATAGGAAAGCCAAGTGTAAGACATTAGTCATGCACTATTAGGGGACAGCAAAGCTTTACAGGAGGAACTTTTGAACTCGATTGGACTTGAACTTAATAAAAAGCAAATTCCAAAGGAGAGGTTTGCTTTGTGTTGGCCAAACATATTAAACCAATATTGCTCTGTAGGTAATAATAACATTTCAATTAGCCTAATTCTGCCTTAATTGGAAATACATTTATTCTGAACAATCAGAGCTTAATTGCAGGCTTATAACTAGTAAAGAAGGCTGAAGGTTGGAAAAGGGTTATTCCCTAATCATTTATCTGCTGATAAATGGAAAATTGCAAAAGATTGCTGTGATTGCAGCAAAATAATTGAGGTGTAATAGAAGTTATAATTTAATAGAAGTAATAATGTAAAAATAGAAATTGTATAACAATAAAAACATTTTTAAAATTTAATTGGCACTTTAAAGCAGAGAAGCCAGTCCCAGGAACTGTGTCTGATTGACACTACCTGATTTCCACAGTGTTGGCAATCCCATGGAAAATTTATTTTAGAATAACCTTCTACTGAGGAGAAAAAAAAGACAGCATAGAATTAAAGTCACATTTAATATTGAGATTTAAACCAAGTCTGAGTACTTTTCACAGAACACACTATTAACTTGTAGAACTCATTGCCACGGGATTTTATGGAGACCAGAAGTAAAAATTAATTGAAAATGAAGAAACAACATCCATCAATGACTATTAAAGTCCAGATACAGACTCCAGAGCAGGAAACCTCATACCTGCTGATTGCCAGGAGTTGAGAAAGTCCAGAAGGAAAAGATCATTTAATATATCCTGCCCATTGCAATTTTTTGGGAAGGTATCTGCTGGTCCCTGGTAGAGCTGAGGTGACAGCACAGACAGGAATTTATTCTGACGTGGAAAACCAGGTTACAATTTTCTATCCCTTGATGAGCATTGGATCTGCCTCTCCCAGGCTGTGAAAAACAAGGGTGGAGTTTGTGTGTGAAATAAATACGAGGGCTGCAGGCTGGACTGGTTTCTGTGGTGACATTTAGTCATGGAAACAGCAAAATCATCAGTGAGTGGTTTAAAAAGAAAAAAAATCTTCATGAGTCCATGTCTGGATGTGGGAACATGGATGAATTTTGGGAAGTGAGAGACTTCAGGCTGGGTACCACTGTGCTGGTGGTGGATGTCCACATCCCCAAGGTGCACCCACAGAGCCAAGCTTGAATTTTCAGTGTGACAGCACCTGTTAATTGTCCAGTTAGGTATTACCTATTAAACATTTACTGCCTATTTCCTGTACATGTCTGGTGAGGCTCGCAGGAAATTTAGAACAAATTAAGCGGCAGCTGTAATCCCTCACACTCCCAACAGCCCCCGAGATGATAAAATATTAGAAATCGATGTCAAGAGCAGCAGCCACTCTTAAGGCAGCAAACTTCCACCGTGTCCCCAGCCTGGGCAGCCCAGGAGGTGAAATTACTCAGCTGGCATCTCTCCTCTTACACTGCCTGTCTCTCCACCCACACTTTTGGTATGTTTGATGGGGCTCTTTCATCCCCCCCACTGTTCCCACACAATTTCACATGTGGTCTGAGCGGGGCACTTCCTGCCGTTAAAAAAAGCAAACCCAAGCCCCCTGCAGGAACAGCCTGCGTGCAGAACACCCAAGTTGACAGAGTGTGAGAGAGAAGGACTAATCCATACCAGATGAGCTACAGCAATAGCCCTACTGAGCCAGGCCAAACACAGAGCAGAAGACAGAACAATCCTTTTCTTCCCCCCCCCTCCTCCCTGCTCCCTCTTCAAGTGGACACTTCAAAACACTAGGAAAATATTCCAAGGAGCATGGCCCTAACTTTAAACCGATATTGTTTGGGTTAAGTTGCCTACCATGCAATGTTCTTTCTTCACTTTCAAAATAAACCCTAGGAAGCATTAATGCAAATACTGTATAAACACACATTCATTCCTACATTTTAAAATCTGCCCCAGCGCTCAGGCTTGGGTTGCTGTTTAATTTGATGCGAGAACCAGATGTATCTCGAAATTGCAGATCTTCACAACCTTCTTACATGTAAACAGGGGGAAATGTGATCCATATCTGAGACAGAGACCTCCAGAAAGCAGCCCTTGGAACCCGACTGCTTGTCCTTGCCTTTGGATGTGCTTATCACAGCTTCCATTGCATTCCAGCTTCCAAATATCAGATTGAAGAAAGGAAGTGCACCAGAGTCAGATCTTTGGACAAAGCTCAATAAAAGCCTTTGGATTTCATTTTTTTTTCTCTAGTTAATTAATTTGGACCTCTTAATACTTTATTTTTTGACATTATAGTAGGCATATTATAAGTTAACACAGGTTTTCAGTAAAAGAAGGGAAAAAAACCAATCTGACATTTAAATCTCGTTGTGATGGGATTTTTAAATAATATTAAACGAGCTTTGAATAAATACAAACACAAAATTTAAGTACAAACCCATAAAATCAATATATTATATTATGGCATTCTAATACCGAATTATTCTTTCAACTGTCCTTCTGAAGGATCCTGCTCAAAGAACTTTTAGTTCATTGAAAATAAATCTGGTTTTGTCAAAACATTCTGGTTTTTAGGAATTCACTTTTAACCTAAATCTTCAAACCTGGACCTTTTTTTTGCAGCCCCAAAGTGTCATATTTTGGGTATAAGACTTAATGAAAAAAAAGAAAGTCACACCCACAAATGCAGTGGAAAGTGATCATTGGAAATTTTTGGTTAAAAGGCATTTTTAAATTGGAAGAAATCTCAAAAAAATTCCCTCTGCCTTCCATAATATGTTATAAATGAAACACTCAGTTGGGCATTTGAAAATGCAATTATTCACCTGCAGGCTGAGGTGTGTTTTCCAAACCATTCCTCCCCACAGGCACCATGGATGAGCTGGATCCCTCCTGGATGCTTTTGGGCACCCAGAGCTCCCCAGAGGAGCATCTCAGGGTCTCATCTGGACCCTGCTGTGTTTACAAAGGAGCATTTTAGACCTCCCCAGGATATTTCCCTTTTTGAAACCTCCATGTGAAGCAAATTCAGGGCTGTCAGTAATAACCCACAGTGGAGAGGGAGTTTTGTAGGATGCACCATCCCCTCGTTTTGGTACATTGAGCATTGAAGGGAAAATTTCACCCACTTTGAGCCCCTAATTTCTGCAGTTCAGGAATTTCCCCCTCTCTGGGGTACAGCTCCAGCCTCTGGATGAGGGATTTATTCCCTCTACATCCCTCGCAGGTCCTTACTCCTTAAGACTGACTCGGACTCCTTTTGGCTATGCCAAAAATGATGCATTCCCACAGTCGCCAGGAGGAGCTAAATAAAGCCTGTTGGGTCACAGATCCACTTCCATAAGAAGTGCCTGGATATATATTTACACAATCCCACACCCGATGACAGCTCCAGGGCTATTACCCCCCGACGAGCAAACAGCTCCCATCAGAGCCCGGCTTCGCTCTCCGTTCCTCACAACAGGCACAGCAACCATCCAAACACTGCTTTCCTTTCCCTTTCACGTCCCTTCTGGGGCCAAAAGGACGAGGAAAATTCCCCAAAGGAAGAGCAGAAGCAGAGGGAAACAACATTAATCATGTGTGAGGACGTCTGGGAGATGATGTCAGCCGGCTCCCTCCTCCCTGAGAGGATGGGACACAAATCCAGCTCTCCGGTGTTGTTCATGGCAGAGCCATTCAATTCCTATTCTTGCTGTTTCAGTGCTGGTGATTCTCAGAACAACGCTCCATCATCACTCCTTTTCTCCATCCTCTGGACTCTCCTTTGGATGGGGGATGTCACACAGGGGCAGGAATGCCCCCGCTCAACACGCTCATACCCCCATCAAAGCCGTGTCTGTGGGACAGCAGAGGTCACCAAGGTCTGTCCCCAACAGGTGGCCTCTGTGGGTGACTGCTCACCCAACTCTGGCTCATCAAGGGTTTGGAGGTGAGGGGAACAGCTGGGATGGGGGAGATTAAACAGAGGAATTGGAGAAGATGGGACCAGCCCCTGTGTGAAGGAAAGAAATGATTTCAGTTTTATGCCCATAGGGAAAGATTGTGATTCCCTCTCTTGCCCGTCACCGTGTTGGTGCAGGAATGATTCTCTTGATGCCAAAGCACTGGTCCAAGAAATGATGTTATCGAGGGTAGAGCCATGCAGACATCTACCTAAAAATACTTCTAATCATAAAAGTCCACTGCGGCTGCCCAGGAAAAGTGCCTCGGTTGGAGTGGAAGAGGAGACAAACCTACACCTACTCTCCTTACAAAATTGACCTGCATGGGAGAAAAGCCAGAAAATCTCAGTGGTTCCTCATTTTAGGAATAATAGCCCACAAGTAGCCATGGACAAAATCTCCATATAGGGCATTATCATTGAATTTTTTCCATTTATGATTAAGATGACTGGTTTCTGTATCTTCCCTTTCTTGTCTCCTTTTTTTCCCCCAAATCTGGGCATGTTCTTGCTCCTGAAAGCCCTGGAGACACCAGTGTGGTCATTGGCGTGCTCCAGTATGTGACTCACCACAACATGAGCCATACCTATGGCCAGATCTTTCACTGCCCAAGTTCTGGGATTATTAGAGAACATAAATCACTCACACAAACACGAGCAGATTTGTACCCTGAAACTTGGGCACTGAAAATCCAGTCAGCTAAAAAATATTACATATATGCATACATACCTCGGTTCCCACTTCTCTTACCATTGTTTATTGTGCTATCCCACTTTTATGTAAAGAAGGAAAAAGTTCACTGGCAGCTGCTCTCTCCTCTGAACAAAACCCCTATTCTCCATTTTTAAAGCCTGCAGCTGAATAAACGAGAGAACCTGGCCTTTCTTTCCAGGCAGGGGCTGTCAATATTATATGATGCTGGAGAAACACAGAGAGAAGTGAGGCAAGGAATGAAACACCAAGATTTTCTGTTTCAAATACCAAATGTCTGAAGCCAGTGTTAGGCTGTGCCAACACACTGAGGAATGAGTGAAATGTGAAACATGATCTCCCTAAGACGCTGCAAGACACAGAGGCTGGATTCTCAGAGCGTTGCTATTAAAAGCCCATTTGAAACTCTGGGTTTTCCTCTGGGAGGATAACAAGAAAAAAAGTGAATTTGCTGGTAAAAATTATATTTAATTCCATGTTTAGGCCTCCTGGGCAGAAAATCAGGAACAACAATATATTCTTGGGGTTTCTCCCTTGTGGGGCTTTCTGCAGGATTTTTGTTGTTATTGGTTCTTGGGGCAGGGGTTGCCTTTCTCCCTTGGGTGCATGAATGGCCGAAACGTCATTAGTTGGAATAATTAATCTTTGCTTCTGTGCAGTTTGGAGAAGCAGAGGCTTTATTGAATAGCCTTCTATTTAAATGTAAGCCAGATGCCGCTCTCGTAGCCATCACAAACACAAACTATTAGTTTTAGTTCAGGTCATGGCCAGTTGAGTTATTTGAACTTCTCTAAATGGTTGTGCCTCCCAGCTCTCTTGCTGGGGCACCAAGTCTAAATAAGGCAGAAAATGGTCATTTTTAAACCAAACTTTAAAGCCAGTGCAGTGCTTTAAAGCCAGCGTGTTATTAAATGGAGTAAAGAGTTAAAGTTTTCAATTCCATTGTACTAAGATATAACTTTCTTTTATTAATTTCCCATGTTTTCTCTCAGCACGGGTGTTCGCAGCACATTTGGAATCCACGCGCAGGTGGAGCCAGCCTTTGTGGTACAAATATTCCCTCTGAAGGCAGGAGAACATTTTTTGGGAGCTGACTTACCCATCATGAGCAAAGCCCGCTCAGCTGAGGACCTGGCAGACACGTCACTGTATTTACACTCACATTTCACATAGACATTGTTTATAATCCTCATTTCTGACATTCACATACCTGCCTCTAATTAATAAAACCAATTTTGCTGGTCAAAGACCTGCCCCAGCCGCTTTGGATGGAGCTGGGTAATACTCTCAGTCTCTCCCATTCCTCTGAGAGCTTCAATGAGAAGAAAACTTGGTCTGCAAAGAGCAGCAGCTCCAGCCAGATGCAAATAAGTGATGGAAGACATTTGCAGGACAATTGCTGTGCACAGATGTGCTCTGTGATGCATCCACAAAAAATTTAGGGTCCACTGAGCTGGAGCTGAGCTTAACAAGCCAGATTTAATAAAGCAGATGCCTCGTGTCCAGAGCTCTATCCGCCAGCCTCCCTCTGTGTATCTGGATATTGTCATCTCAGGAATGACACGAAGGAACCTCTTCCTGGCTGGTTTTGCCAGCACAGGCTCGCAGTGACACAGCGTGGGCTGAGGATCTGGCTCTGGCATCGGCGCGGCTCAAAGCATCTTCAATATTTTCCAATTTCCTGATGGATTCCGTGGAACGCGAGCAGAGTTTAACTTTCTAAGGAGATCATTAAAAGCGTTGGCGAGGCGGTGTCGGTCATGTCGCTGCGTTAGTTGCTGCATCACTGTAATTGCTCTTAATCAAGAGCGTCTTGGAGCTGTTGTGCTCAGTTAACAGGTTCCAAATGGCTTCACACTGAAGGGAAAACAAAGAGACTTTTTTTTCCCGCCTCGTCTCCTTTTCGCACTTTATGCTACATATTAAAAAATCTGCTTTCTGTATCCTGATATCAGATAATCTGGGTGCAATTAATGCCTGAGAACATTTGTTGCCTGCCTTACTTTTACAAGAAGGAAGTGTGATATTCAGATAGTTTCTGTTAGAAAGAAAATATATAAAATTTTAAAGTCAATACTTGGTGGGCTAGCAGCTATATGGGTGTGAAATTCTATGAAGGATGGGAAGAAAAAGAAGCCCAGGGACTTTATCCCAAAAGCAGATCAAAATCCAAGTGTTCAAACAGCAACCTAATTACTGTAACCCATTATTGAGATGAAGTGATTTCATCCTTGCTGTCCCGTGAAACAAGACCCCCAGCTACTGCATGGTGAGGAACAGATGGAGGGGTGTCAGGAATGATAAAAAGTCCCAGAGTATAAATGTAACAAATATGTTTAGGACAAGGAATGGCGCCGTGCATATCATAAAACCCTGCCAGGCTTCTCATGTTCCGATAAATCTTGATTTTGTAACGGGATAACTTCAGAGCCCCCTGCCTTGGGTTTCACAAGTGATTAGATCACTGAAGTATGGGGTAGGGGATGGCAGAACGGAGGAAGGGACACCACTGGGAGGCCTTAAATGACCTCTGCTTGCTGCTCTTGGATACAGGAGGAAAGCCCATGGTGCGAGATTGTCATTATTTCATTGTTCATTTTGGGGTGGCCTCATTCCAAGATGAGTTTAACTGGAAACAAATTTGCTGCAGCCTGTGCCAGGAGACCTGATGGAGGAGCTGGAGGGGTGAGAAGCCCATCAGGAGGGTGGAGCAACAGCTCTCATCTGTTGATTTTCCCCAGAATCGTGCAGTTCGGCTCCAAGCATAGCAGGGTGAGCAAAAGACTCAGACAGAGTCTGGGGATCAGAGGATCATCCCCAGAAAGCTCAGGAAACACATGAAGGGTCCTCCAGCAGTGTGGTTGAGCACCAAAATCATTTCCCCATCGTTCCTCAGTAGGAATAACAGCATCTTCCCACTTCTGGTGTGGGGAGCACCACAGTTCAGCATTTGTAGTGCCATTCATTCATTTTTACATCCCACTTTCACCCCCATTATTTTCCCATTGCGTTGCAAGAGTGAAACCTTTTCTCCAACAAAAAAAAAACCAACCTCTTGAGACGGTGATGTATAAACAAGAGAGGCCTCCTTTTAACAAGCAAGAAAAACATTAAGCTTCATTTTGGGCAGAGCACCCACCTATTCATCTTTCTTTGTGCTGTTCCTTTTAGCACTGAAAATACCCCCAGGCTCTTGAAATCCTCGAGGTATATTGGCACTGCCGAGGTCAGTAACTCGATCTTGGTGCTAAAAAGACACTAACAGTTCTGGAGGGTAAAGGAAAGCTCGTTAATGATTTTAGCAGATGAACCAGAGGACGGGGGGAGGGTCAGCTGGTAAATCCCATACTACCATACAAAAGATAACCTTTGACTTCTCCTGACTCTCTGAACTGCACTGCCAGCAAACCCCTGAGTCCTTGTGGGACCAATAAATCCTGGGGTGTTCATATCAGAGATCCTTTACCCCGGCTGTAAAACATGAGAATCCCAACACAGCCCAGTAGTTGAGTCATTGCCGATAAACTCTCCGGGCTCCGTTTACCACCAGGCTGGCATGGGGCACTGAACTCCTTTCCTTCAGAGGGGAAAAAATCCTTTTCTGTGCTGGAATGGCAAAATAACCAAAACAACACATCCGTAGGCCAAGCTCTGCCCTCAGATATGCACGGGCAGCTTGGGAAGTCAATGAGTGTGGGGAGCGTTCAGCTGAGGGCAGGGTTTGACCTGAAGCCCCCTCAATCCGTTTGTCCCTGGGACATTCTGCTGAAGGAAACAGTCCCCAGCCAGGCCCAAATGTCCCTCAAACAATGAATTCCTTCAAAAGGAAAATAGAGACTTTAGGCAAGATGAGTTTGAGTTAGGCAAATCAAAAGATACTGCCATCTTTGAGGAGCACTGCACAGGGAGCATGGGGTGGTGCCTTTTGGAAATTGGTGTTAAAAATGCATTTCCCCTCCCAGAATGACGCCGGCATGTGATGCAACTGTTCTAACCAGCGAGTGCTTTCACAGCAGTAGCACAACCTTGCTTTGACAGGATGGTGAAAGTGCTTTTTCAGGCTCTGGGTGATTTTTGGTGGGAGCAGAAAAGCTGCTTTGAGCCAGAGAGGCACTGCTTGGTTCTGGTCACTCTTCTCCCTGACTGCCCATGACTTTGAGGGCTGAACTGCTCAGCCTTCACTGGCTTCTCTTCAAACAAACCAATAATTGCTTCCCTTTTGAAACTGCCAACTGCCATTCCCTGGGGTTTGGTGGACAACACAGAAAAAAATGCAAGGACATTTCCATGTTCATGTCTGTGGTCATCATCCAGTCCATGGCTGCTGTCCATCTGTGCCCAGAGGAGCTGGGAATGTAGAATCAAGCCCTAACTGGGCTCAGGATGGAGCTCCACCAGACTGCTGTGGGGAGCTTTGGGAGCAGGCAGCTGGATTTAGCAATAAGGTTCCTTCAGCCTTGTGTCCTCTGCTCACATTTGGGGTTTCACAGTCATTTAATTGAATTGAAAACAGACACAGTTATGCACATAGGAGAGGGATTTTGTGATGGGTCATGCAAGGAATATTTCATTAATTACTCCAGAATTCCTCTCCTTCCTCTTTTAAATATATTAATATAAGAGTGAAATAATTACTGCTGTGAAGAGCAGTCCTATTCACTGTACAGCTCTTTTATTTCACCTTTGCTGAAGAATGATATACCTACTCCACTCAAACTCATTTTTAAATGTTAAGAATTATGTTTGGCAAGGTGAATAAGAGGTGAACAGTGATAATTTCAGAGGTCTTGGCTGCTTTATGTCAATGTCCCTTTTACAGCTACTTCTGGCCTCAGTTTCCCCAAATTAGCAGTACTAGATCACCAGAGGCTCTGCTCGTGGAACAGGGGAAATAAAAAATTTTATTCAATATTTCGCTGCTCAGTAACGATGGTAATGAAGAATTCTGGTTTATGTCATATAAATATGCCAGATTCTTGTCCAAATAATATTTTCCAATCATTTTTCTTTCCATTTTCCTGATGATTATGAACATATGCACCAAAATGAAATGAAGACATTATAGAAGAAAATAAGTAGTAAGATCAAGTGTCACGAGTATTTACTCTTGCACTGAACCTGAAAGGAAATCTTCCATAAAGAAGTTTTTCCTGAAAGGCCAGTGGGAAGTTAACAGGAGCATTAAGATGGAAGATAGGATACCTATAAAAAGTTATGTTTCAAAAGAAGGATGTGGGAAGAAAAGAAAGTAGGGAAGGAAATGGTATTTCAAACCATATTAAAGTAAGAAGCGGGTTTCTAATCCTGAAAGCCTTAATTAGCCCTTTTTTAAAAGTGAAGCAAAATAGATTAATCCCCAAACATTGCATTAAATTCGCCACAGTTCCTGCCCTTCTATTTGTGTGGGTAGGAGCTTCACAAAAGAGCTCAGCAATAATAATCATAAAACAAGGACAGCAGCCCAACACGCAGCGAGCAGCCCATCGGTAATAAAGTGGAGTGTGGAGCTCAGAGCAACACTCCAAAAACAAATTAGCTGGTGTGCACAGCTCAGTGCTGAAGGACAACCCAACAATAACAAACCAGTGTGTGCAACCCAAAGCACTCTGGAGCAACCCAACAATAACAAACCAGCCTGAATGCCTGATGGGAGAGGAGAAATTCCGCAAGGAAGCGGATTTCGGGCTGAATTTTCCAAGGGGTTATTATTATTAACAACAGAGAGTTAAACTATTAATGTTTAAATGAAGAATAATACCAGGAGGTATTACCAGAATAATACTCAACCCCGCTGCCATTGGCTTTAATGAGTCTAGGAATGGGCCCAAAGTACCCTTAAGGGATTTAGCTGGTGAGGAGAACAAATTTTACCTGGAACTAATGAGCCCACCATGGCAAATGGAAATTCTGTTCATCTCCGCTGGATAATGTGAACTGGTCTTTATGGGGAGATGGAAACTGTTTAAGTGCTGGCACCAGGACTGTGCTTGTGGTAACCTGCTCCCAGATGCTGCTGAGCTGGACTGGGCTTGGATCACCTAAAGCAAGGATGTCTTTCCACCTTGCTGTTTTCCTACCATGATGAAATTCCCAGACTTCTCTTCAGATGGGATGAAAGGAGCATAGATCCTCTGTGGAGCCAACATAAATCGTGCCTTAATGCATGTACCCCTAACCAGCATTCCCTCTCAAACACACCCCATTCTATACATTACGGTGTAACTGTATTATGGTTCCTTCTCCAGCCCAAATCCATCATCGAGGCTTCCCTGAGCAGAATCAAATTGTCAAAGCCTATTCCTGAGCAGAATCTGACTCCTGAGGTCCTGAGCACAGCCCCAAGGTTCAGACACAGGCAAGCTCTTCAAACTTCACAGCTTGAGCTCCTCTCTGGCAGAGTTTACATCTCCCAAAAGCAAGTCTTGGACAGCAGACATCCCTCAGAAGGGCTCCTTAGGAAAACACATGGTTAACTGGAGACCAGGTGATATCCAGCCTGGCATATTCTTTAATAAGTGAAGATGTCAGTTTTTCCCTTTCTGTCCTGTTTTGGTGAGAATAAGAAGTCCAGATCCATCTCTTTCCCCAGAGCATGTCTATAAGATTGACAACATCCCTGTTGTCAGTCTGGGATTGATGGGGAAGAGGCTGGATGGAGTCACTGAGGCCCAGAAGCATCCCCTGACTGTCCACACAACACAGCCTTTCCCCTCTTTTTCTCTCCCCTGACCAAGGGATTTGGGAAAACATCCCCATGCAGAGAATGTTCTGCTGATGAGGATGACAAGGAGAGTTCTGGATTATGAAGGCAAGGCAAATATTATAGAGGTTTTGTGGGAGCTTTCTTTTTCCCCTGGAAAGACATAATCCCTGATGTTATCATCTGTGCCTTGGCTCCCACGTCCATTTTGCCCAATGATCACTGCAGAGCGAGCCTCGATCTGGACCAGTTTAACTGGAACCAGAGTACAGCTGAAGGTGTTGGGAAATTACTTTCAATCTTCAACACTCCAGAGACCTGGCTGGGAATGTTGCAAATAGATCAAGGAAATTAAAAGGAACATTGGGGTCACTACTGGAGGTCAGGAGAGAAAAGGAAGAGTTGACCCTGATTAATCAGAAACATGATGCTGTTGAGAAGAGAAAATATTTTGGGGTTTAGACTCCTGGCAAACAACAGCAAAATACCAACAACTGATGCTGGATGGATTTTTTTCCTTCCAACCAAACCAGAGGAAATTCCTGAACTGACAATGAACAGGAACAATGAGTGAGTCAGTACCCCAATGCCAGAAATTCTCTGGATTTCCTAGCCAGACTGATGTCTTTGGAAGGTCAGAGTGATACAGAGATACATTTCTATAAAACTCAGGGGTTGAATATAAGCCAAGTCAAGACACAGATAATGGAGGCAGAAATATTCCAGCTACCCATAAAGCATTGGATCTTTGAAAAGAGAGAACATACACTTTCTCCCTCTCTCTTTCCCAATTTTTTGCTCATTTATAACATTATGTTGCTTTTAGTTTTTATATGAAAGGTGCTCAGATGCTGTCTGTGATGATGACCCTGTAAAACCACCTAAAAAGAGCTGTGGGAGGATAATGCTAAGAAATCCTGTTAGTATTTTAATCCTGTCTATTCTGATTCCAAGATTTTTTTTTTCATTTTGTAGAATGAGGCCCTGGCAATACCTGACACTAAAGATGTGTAAGAGACAGAGCAAACGCTAATATTGCTTTTTTTCCAGAGTGCTTATGCCTTTCCATGCTACATCCTGGATCTGTTCTTGCTTATCTCTAATCTTCATCAACATAATTGCAGATAAAATCCCAGAATGTAGGGTTATTCTCAAAACCAGACCAGGTACAATCACATATAAAATAAGTCTAATCAGCATCATTGGCATCAGGGTCCAAATTTCATCTGTCTGGTGGCTCATCCTGAGTTTGCATGGACCAGTTTCTGTTCTGCACCCAAGGATGCCACAGATCCATGGTGACACACTGCCACCAGCTTAGGAAGTGCTCCATAAAATGATGTAAGCCCAGGAAGTGAGGCAGAAATGAGCAGCCAGAGGAGAATGTGATCTTTAAAAGCAGATGGGAGCCTGTCCTCTGTGCAGAACATTCCTGCCATACGTTACTCATCTGTTTACTTGCTATTAATTTAAATGCAAAACTGTGAACATTATCTCTGGGACTTTTTTCCCCCTGGTAGCTGTAAAGTCCCTAAAATCCCAGTTCCAGTCCCAGTGTCACACTGTTAATATTATTACTAAGCACTCACACGATATTTAGAAGCTCTGAAGATATCCAGACGCACCAAGCAGATACACAATGTGATATTGTTACTGGCATGCTCCAAATCTCATTACTTTCAGCAATCATCAATGGAGAAGTGACCTCCTTGCAATGTGAACACGACCAGAAACCACAGCCCCAGGCCCTCTTTCGAGCTGTAATTTCCTAATCTCACACTGCTGAACCCAAACACGCAAAAATGCAACAATGGATGGAAAGAGAAGAAGGCTTCGCTGTATGAGTGTTGGATTAGAAAAGGAATGGCTGAAAAACCTAAATTGTAGTAGGAGAACATTCCAGCTTCGGGATCTGATGACACTGGAGCTGAGCTCTGCTCCTGTGGTTTGCAGTACCACCAGATGGATAACCTCGTGCTGGAACCGCTCCGGCCCCGTTATCCACGGGTTGTTTTCCTCCAGCACAATCAGCGCAGCCACTGTTATGCTTAGATAAAGATGAAAAGTTAACCTGGGAAAAAACAAGGCGGTTTTATTGTTATTATTTGCTTCTCTCTGAAATTTCAAAGGCTGCAGCGGGAGCAGAAGGCATCCTCTGGAACATGCCGCCAGGAACTGCGAGTTGATACAGATGTATTGATTTAATCAGCCCGGATGACACCATTTATTTATGCAAAACATCTGTGACAAGAATGGGGCACTTTGAAGGTACAGTGATATGTGCCTGATCCTGCCTGGCATGTTAAATGTGTGATAAGAGCACCCAGCCAGCTTGGAAGGGTCGATTTTAGGGTGTTATTTGCTTTATATATCATCTATATTCATGTTGTGCAAGGCAGCTCACAGGCCAGGAGGCTCTAAAAGCTTTTTTGCAGTAAATTTTAGATAATGAATTCAAAATTGCCACCCAGCACACATGACTGGCATGGGCAAACAAACCAGAAAGCACAAATATTAGAAAAAAAAAAACCAAACCAGGAAATATTAAAGCATCTGTTTTCTGGTCTCTATTAGACAGAAATTAAAGAGTTTTTAATCCATGGGAAGGCAAAATTTGTCTGCAAATTTGAGAGATTACATGATGGAAGACAATGTGAGATTGTCATCTCTCCAGCAACAGCATGAGAAAATATTTGGAGTTCCTACGTACACCAGCAAAAGTTTACATGATAAATCAGTAGCTTGAGTGCTTCCAGAATCCTGGTACAGATGAATGTGTTGAAACTATTGTTTCTGTTGTCTTTTTAATGCTACTGGGAAGCTTTTTGTGGTAAAGCAACAGCTATTGCCAGCTACATTATTACAGTCTCAGTCTAACATCTGCAATTACTAGGGAGTAAACGGTTCGCATCCCATATGAAATATAAAAAAAATGAGGAACAGATTTCGCTATTATTCTCCCTCTCTGCGAATTCTGTGACATTTTTTAGTGTTTAATCGTGCCTGGGCAGTTTAAAGGGTCTGGGAGCAAAGGAAGCCAAAGGGCTCATTTACAATTAGTGATGGCTAAACATCAAAAATAAAAGAAGGAAAAAAAAAAAGGAGGGGGAAGAATTTGGTGGTTCAGAAAAATTTCAGATGATAATCAGGAATCTATGGAAAATCTCTCTAGAGATCACATTTTATTGGTTTCTTCTTCTGTATTCTCTTCATCCCAAGGTGCTGCTTCTCCCTTTCCGTGCAGCTCTCCCTCTCCAGACCTCCAGCAACCCCCTCTTAACAGCACCATCCACCACCCCACTCTGTACATTTTCTTCCTCACACAGAGCTGGGAGGAGATCCCACCGTAAAGATCCATCCAACTTGCTCATTTCCTTGCTTCAAAGCCCTCCTTTAACATTTTCTTCTGCCACAACGCCTGCAAGGAACAATAAAATCCATAAAAAGTTGCATTTCCTGGCATGAGGAAATAATTTTGCCAATATTTATGAACAGTATTGACTTCGGTGTGGTTGCTCAGAGAGCAAAGGGCACCAACAATGCCAAAAATTGATCTTTTGCCTTATTTTAGGTGCTTTTAGGATGCGCTCTGCTGCACAAGAAGCTGGACCTTGTGATCCCTCATCCTTCTGGGATCTTTTGGGCCTTTCAGTGAGAGACATGGAGCTTGCTCCTAGCTCTCCTGGCACAGTGTGTCCTTGAGGCAAGGCTTCATTTGTGGGGAAGCCCAAGCCAAGTAGGGTGGATTCCAGCCTTTAAAAAATATATGAAAATCTGCTTTTATGGAGCTGCCAAGATGTGTTGCTTCTGTGTTTCCATGGCAACCCCAGGCAGGCATTGGCCAGCGAGCCCTCGCCACGATGCCGCGAGCCCCAATTTCATCCTGGATATTTCCAATGCCAAAAGCTATTCCAGAAGCAGCCAATGCAGGCTTTAACACACACAGGATTTCCAAAACGCTTTCACGTCTTCAAAGCACTGTGCAAACAGGAGCTAATTAAACTTTAATTAATGTCTCAACAGGTAAAAGATTTCTCATTTTGCTTTTAGCTGATGCTCATTCATGGCCAATGGAAATCATCTATGACCCCAAACAAAACACTTTCAGGGTAAACAGACTCTGATTTGCTGCATACATTTAACTAAGAGCTGAGTGAACACTTTTTTGGTAACTGTATTTACTTACCCATTTTTAAAAAAGAAATATGATTTCCCTTTTTTTTTTTCCTTCCCTGCACAAATATAAATAAATAGCAAGCTGGAACGAAATGACAGAATATATGTAAAACAGAGGGGAAAGGTTAAATACCAATGTGAAATTGGGCATTAAAACAAAAGTCCATTCTCGGGGTGTAAACCCTTTCATCAAAAGTGTTTACAGCTTATTTTTGTAATGTGAGTCTAAGTGGATAACGTAGCACACAGCAAGGGGCTGTGCATAAATACGGCCCTGTTTGTGATTTTAAAAATCATAACATTCTTTGAAATATGAAAATCCTGAGTCTTGATACAATCCATATTATTGAACTGATGCCAGCCACCTCCATGGATTTGATTAGCTTGCAGCAACGCAGGGATTTGATAGAGACCTGATTTAAGAGTACAGCCTTCGTAGGGTGGCGATGAAGCGACACAAACTGGGCAAAGATTCCAAAAGGTGAGGTTTGCTTCCTCCTTCCCTGCTCTAGCTTCAATGGAAGTGCTCATTCTTCAAGTTCTTTGGAGAATCTGCTCATTTAAGACCGAAGAGATGTTTCCAGATTCAAGAAGGGCCTGAGAAACTCAAAGTAAAACCTTCATTCTGCAAGATTAGCAAGAAAATGTTCTGGTGCCTAGAGGAGACCTGAGGTCTCCTCTGCACACCTGCTCTTTTTCAGTCCAACATGTCAGTGTTAAAAGCTTCTTTCACTTGTTCATGGCCAAAACCAAATCTTGGCACAACAGGTTTGTCAAAGACCTCTCCTTGCTTCACCCATGGAAACATCCAGGGGCAGATCCAGCTGAAGATGTCAGGTTGGATGAGGCTTGGAGCAACCTGCTCTAGTGGAAGGTGTCCTTGCCCAACTGCAGTGGGCTTGGACCAAGAGAATTTTTATGGTCCCTTCCAACCCAAACCATTCTATGATTTTATGATGCTCTGTCCCTGCTTATTGCAGGGGGTTTGGACTAGATGACCTTTAAAGTCCCTTCCAAATCAAACTATTCCATAATTCTAGGATTCTAGGATTCTGAAATTCAATCTGCTGCATGATTCCTGCTGGAAAAGAAACCACCAAGGACACCTCAATTAGGTGGACACACTGGAGTGTAGAAGGACTTGCTCTCAGCCTCTGCTGATGGAAGTGGTTTTGTGAAAGGAACATGGATCCCAGCGCCAGGGAGGAATTCCATGTTATGCTGCCTCTGCCAGCTCTAAACATCTCCCAGTATGAGAGCTGGGCCTTACGGTGGTGTGGACATTCCCCAGTTCATATGGACTCCACCTGTGGTTTGGGTGCACCACAAAGACAACACGGGAATTCTCGCCCACATTTGGGCACCTCGCTGGGAATTCTGGTCAAAAACCACTTCAAGAAAGCTGGACTTGGACCAGCTCGTCCTACATGGGCTGATGTTTGTGCTGGGAATGTAAATGATGCTCCTTCCCTCTTTTATCACACCTTGTGCTCTCCAGGCTGCAGCACATTGGGGGTTGTTCTGGCAGGGTTTGCTGAGAAATATTTTGAAAACCTGGAAAGATGGAAGACTCAGCCCTAAGCCCTCAGAAACCCGTGTTCTTTTGTGACTGAGCTTTCTGGATGCACTCACCGCATTTTTAACAACGAGACCATTGGCAGAGTTTTCTAAAATCGTTGGTTTCCTGCACCAGAAAACAAAGAGAGCCAAACCCTTTCCATTGAGTTCGATTGTTCTTGTTCCTTGCTTTGCTGCAGGAAGCACGAGAAGCCAATATCTTTAATAGCTGGGATCCGAGCAGCTTTCTCACATCTCCTTGATGTTTTTTTCAGATCAATTTATATAAAACATTTTGCAAATTCTGGTCAAGTTTACCATTAGGAACAATTCCTGTTATTCATTCAACGTTTTCCTTTGTTTAATTTAATGGGATTTCTCTGAAATTTCTTCTTATGCCAATCAAAAAAATGCCTTTCCTTTCCTGGTGGTTTACAGCCCTCATATACATGCAGACAGTTATCATATCCTCCCTTAGTCATAATTTGGCCAATTTAACCATATTTAGGTATTTTAATATTTTCTCGTAAGCCATTCCTCTTCATTATTTTTATTACTTTTAAAGAATTCTTTTTATTTTTCCTTCTCTCATCTCTCCCAGAGCTGTCTCTGGGGTGTTGATTCCTTGCTGAGGCTCCCAGAGTGGAGCAGCACTCATGAAATAAGATGATCACCATGAGGATAGTTTGGGCTTTCCAAACTATGTTATCTCCGTAGTGGATTCAGATCCGTCTCTCCTTCTGGATCCTCATAAAGGACAAGTTTTCCACTGCCATATCCTACAACCAGCAGAGATCAAATGTTCTCCTCAGTGGTGGTCACATATCCCTTCATGCATGGAGACTTTTTCTGCTGGAGGTGACTTACTCTGAGTTTTTGAAGCTTTACCAGTAATTCAGCTCCTGTGTTCTTCCCAAATGTTTCCCCCCATCTGCAAGTCCAATGCACGTTTTGTTTGCTGCATCTTGCAATGTATCCATGAAAAAATTTGATAAAGTCAGGCTTAATGCACTTTCCTCTGCAAACAGCACCTCCTTCATCTCCTCAAACTTCATCAGACTTTATCCTGGTTTGTGGTATCCCAGCCAATGCAGAGACCACAGACAAGTACTCATATCCAGGCCAGACTGAGTCAAGCTTTCAAATAAGATTTTATGGGACTATCAAACGCTTCACTAAAACACAGAGATATTTGCCCAGAAACCATCGTAGCTGTTTTAATCTTCCTGGCCAGGCAATTAGAGATGGAGGAGCTGCTCACACGATTGTGAATATCTCTTATGGAGGTTTCTCCTAGTTTAGAGCCAGAAGGAATGTTTTCAACTGAGCTTTCCTCCCTGCTAAAATGCCCTGAGCTCCAAGAGCTGTATCAGTACCCCAGAGCTGTTTGGTAGCTGGAGGAAATCTGGGCACAGCTCCTCAAACTGTGATTTTCAGATGCAAAGTAAAGTTAGCCTGGTCACCAAATCAACTTTGTCAGTGCCCTGCAGTGCATTAACTACCTCTGTTTGTCTCTTGGTGGCCCTGCACAGGTTGTTGGAGCCAAGACTGGCAGATGAGACTTGACGTCCACCCATGTGGACCTGACCCTATAGCACCTGTGGGCTGCCCTGGGTCACCTCAACCCAGAGCAAAGGAAATAAGGACTGGGAAAGGAGAAGCTCAAGACCTGAGGCCGCTCTGTGTTGGCTTGTCATCACCTGACTTAATAGTTAACATTATTATTACATTTAAGAGAGAACATAAGGAATGCATTTGTCTGGAATTACTTATCACTTGGAAGTCTGGGCTCACAAGGAGATATGAACAGCTTTAGCAGGTCAGGCTGGAAGCCCATGCCAAATAACCTCCTATCTGCAACAGTAGTGAGAGCCCAGCAAAGAGTACAAATGTAGGTCAGTCCTACAGCGATACTTCCCCCCCAAATACTTGCCCAACCTACAGTGGTTTCTGGCTCAGGCACTTTCTGAACCAGACATGGAGCCTTTCTGTTTAATACAAAACCCAGATGGATTTTAAAAACCTCTGATGAGTTTTTCTTTCATGAATGCATCCAGTAAACTTTTAACACTCCCAGGATCCCGTGGCAAGGAGTTCCACAGGATGACGAAGCATGGAGTGGAGATTGCTCCTGCTTGGTGGGAACTGCCAGCCACCAGCTTCATTTCATGCTTCTGAGTTCTGTGTTAGAGGCAAAACCAGCAAACCGCTGCTCACTATTCTCTCCTTGTCATTCCTAATTCCTGAGAAGGCCATCAGATCCTCTCACTCGTCTCTCTTCTGGCTGAAGAAACAGAGTTCATTTAATCGTTCTCACACTGAAGACTGAGTCTTTAATTATCCTTGGCGCCGTCCTCTAAGTGTGTTCCAGTTGGACTGCTTCCTTTGGGAGCTGGGAGATTTCAGGTGTTCCAGGTGGAGATGCACCAAAGGTTTATAAAATAACACTCTATCTATCTATCTATCTATCTATCTATCTATCTATTATCTATCTATCCCTTCTTCATTTCTTAATAATTCCTAACATTTACTTTACTTCCTGAGAGTTACAAGTCCAAACTATTTCCCAGGATAATCACCCTCAGAGCTCTATCTCTCCTCAATGATTAGAGTTAGTTTAGAGTGTAAGAGTCAGGGTTACTTTAGAGGATTCCCAGCACCCTCCTCCCCTGTGTCCATCACTTGACATTTATCTATCCTGAATTTCACCTGACGTTTTCTCACTCAGCCATGGACTTCCAGATGGATTTTTGGCATTTCATCGCAGTCACCTTTCATCTTTAGTCCTTGAATAATTCAGTATTACCAGCAGGGTGGACTCATCAGTCTGTCTCCATCCTCAGATGGAGATTTCTTCTCCATTTTTCCTTAGTTTGACACTGGATCCTAATCCATCTGTCAAGTAGAGTGACCCATACAGAACTGTGCCATTAGTGACTGCTGAAATGCCTTGGAAAGCATCTTTCCCTCCCAGGATGAGTGATGTGGGAAGAGAAGTAGAAAGAAATTTCCTCTTATTCCTGGAAATAAATGACAATTGTTCTAAAAGTCTGCAGACGTCTGGCTATTACATCATCCGAGGCTCTGCAGTTTCCAGCTAGCAGTCCCTTAACAAAGGAGATGCATTTCCTTCAAGGAATTCCACCATTTACACATCTGATATTAATTCTTACTGGGCAAAAACAAGAATAGGCACAAGTGACTTTTCCAGTTGGTGTTTACTCTTTCCCAGGCCGCAAAACATCCATTGACTGTGAAACTTCAATTTGCTGCATAACAAATGCCTGCTTTTGTAATAGGCTAATAAAGCTGTTTCACAAATAACAGCACGAGAAGCTGCAGATGCTGACCTAAAAAAAACCCCCAAATAAATATAAGCAACATTAGGGTTTAATTCGATTATTTATTAAATATTTATCACAGTATCTGGGAATGGCAGGAATTTCATTCTGCCCAGCTGGTCATTCTGAGATGTTGAAGCCAGCAAAGGGATGGCAAGAGGGAGATCTTGTGCCTCCTGGGAGCTCTAAATCGCACTTCGAGGCTGGAATTTGGTTCTTTGCTCCTATTTCACCATCCCTGAGGAAAGGAAGGTGTTTCTTTGCTCACTTACATGGGGGAAAGTTTTTTTTTGAAAATGTGGAAAGCACAGAAATCTGGATTGTCAGTAGCCCTGCCCAAGCTTGGTGGTTATAAATAAAATGAGCCAGGAGAAAATCCTTGGTCCTGAGGTGTCAGGGCTTGTAGCCCTTGGGATGATCCCTGGGATGCAGGCATTCCCTGGGAGCACTACTCTCATCCCCATGTTCACCCAGCCCACCTCATGCAGATTTTCTGGACGGGCAGAAAATGTGGCTGAGCACAGAAGGGAATATTTGGGCCGGGAAAGGGAGTTAGATGCTGATTACTGAGTAAATATTGCCCCCTTTGAAGCGAGCAGGTCTGTGTTTGGGCAGGATCAGATACTCTTTGCTCACAGTTTGAGGCACATCATGAGTTATTTTGTATTCCTGCCATTGGGAACATGATTTCACCGCAGCCCATTGCAAAGGGCCAGCTGAGGTAAAGGGCAGGGAAAGGCGTTGGGATGCAGATGCCCTATGGCCACAGCCTGTTGTCCAGCTGGAAAATCCCTAATTTCTGCTATAACACAACCCAGCCATCAGACATTTTCCAGGGCAACTGCTGGGTGGGGAGGACAGGGACATCTGGATATTACCAGGGAAGCTCTCTCTGCCATGAACCATCCTCATTGCTCCTTTATGGAGTCTGAGAAGCTGAGATTTGAGCTTTATTCCTGCCTGGGAAGGCTTTATTTTTTCCCTTTCTCCATATTCAGTGTGGTAATAAAGTCAGGACACGAGGAATCTGGTCAATGTTGTGTTCCACCCCTGCCACACACGCCAGTGCCCTGTGTTTAAAGGCTGTATTTTGGAAATAAACCTTTTTTTCCTATCGTTTGTCCAAATCCTCATATTTTTCCTAAGCAGCATCTGTTGCAGGGAGAAGTCAGTGGGTGTCAGTGTCATTCAGGATCAGACCAGGACAAGCAGGGCTCTCCTACGTCAGAGCTTTTCAGGGTTTTACCACATTTGGATGCAGCGCGGATCAGGGATCTGGCACGAATTGTTCTTCCGCATCTTCTGTCAGTGTCACTGAGATAGAAAACAGAAAGCACCAGCCTGCAATAAACTCCCAGATGTGCTAAGTACCACACAATGGAAATCCTTTCAGCAAACTGTCAGGAGGAAGAGACTTCACTGGGAGTAGGGAAGGGCAGCTGCCTCTGCTGGATTTGGCAGACTGGGTTTTACAGCTGCTCCCCACCCCATTACAACCCCATTTATCTGCTCCGTGCCCATCCCTGTCCTGCCCCTGCTGCAGACAGAGCTGTGCTGAGCTCAGGATAAGGAGCTTCATCCTCTCCAGGGGTGCTGGAGCTGTGATAACTCCACCAGTGCTGAGGGCAGTTTCTGAGAGTTTAAGGGTTTTTGGAGATGTTGTAACAAAATCTTTCTGCTCATGTGAGGACAGCTTTTTTAAGCACAAAAAAAAAAAATCAGATATTTGACATTTTCTGAGTTGCCACCCTCCAGAAGGAACAGCCACTGCCTGGGTCAGGATCAAGTGCACTGGACTAAGGGAAGGAAAGGACATAACTGTGGCCCTAATCCTGCTGGAAGCATTTCCATGCCATGCTGAACACTTGGCTGCTCTGCCCTCAGCTGAGCTACCAACAGATGTGTTTTTTATGGCCACAGATAACTTTCTTCTGAACACGAAACCCCAGAGATAAAAAGGCCTTTATTTACAAGTGGTGGAGCAGAGAGGTTGCAAACTGCATCCCTGAGCCAGCCAAGATTTCTGTCCAGGGGTGGGAGAGGGGTGGGAAGTCAGTGGTGTTGGAAATAATACACCACATTTTGCCCCTGGCACTTCTGGGCTCGTTTGCACTCTTTCCACTGGGCTCTGTGAATTTCTCCTGCACGGAAAGAACAGAAATTAAGTAGAATCCAGCTTTTCACTTATCCCAGGCATGTTTGATTCTTAAAAATCTCTTTAAATGATTTTTTGGGGTGGCTCACATGACTTGGAAAGTCCTGGGACATGGATCAGGGAGAGAAATCCTGCAGTGCCAGCTTCTTTGGTACAAAGGGATGAGACCCCTGTGTGCTCCCAGCTGTGGTGGAAAATCCCAGAAGATTTGTGGGCTCATAAATGGCATTATCTGCAAATAACTGCACCCACCCTGAAAAAAATTCCTTTTATTTTGGGGGGAGGGGGGCATTTAGAGTTGCATCTTTAAAGCTCCCTCTCTGAAAAATGAGTTGAAGGAGGTTCCTTTCACAGGTCTACACTCCAATTATTCCTGTAAACTCATCTAGCTGGGAGCCATCCCTTTTTGCTTCTTTACATGTAGAAATAAGGGAAAGGCTGAGCAGGGAGGCTGTGAATCCCTGTCAAGTAAGAATAGCAGCATCAGTAAGAGCTCTTCAATCAGGAGGACTTGCTGCCCTCGCTCCCAGGAGGGAATGTTCCCGGGAATGCCACGTTCCCAGCAGGAACAGCCTCATTTGCATTATGGCAGGACATGGAGACGCAGGTTGGGTTGGAAGTGTTGAGCAAACCTGGTGTGACAACATGGGCCTTGTTTCCAGACCCTGCTTACACTGAGCTGACCCTTTCCAGACCCTCCTCCCTGCTCCCAATGGAAGCTTTGTGGGAAGGAACACGGAACCCCACTGCAAGGAATAAAGGTAGAAGAGCAAGAGAGAAAATAAGGCAAAAAGCATCTGAACCGTCACTGCCTCCAGAACTCCTGTAATCCCTCAGACTTCTCTGTTTTCTAATATGGTAGTGAGATTTCAGGGTATCCCATTAATCATCAAATTGTGGAATGGGCTCTTTTATAGATAATATCACTGTCTATTTTAAAAAAACCAATACAATCAGAGTCAGGTTCAAAATCTGTTGTTTTTCTACACAAACACACAGTGTTTTATTAACTCAGGGGTGAGAAATCAGCTGACACGGGCTGTGTTAGCCACAAACCACTGATAAATCCAAAGTACACGGAGGAAAATATCATTATCAGACCAAATTACACTCTCCAACTACAGGCTAAATTATTCCATGATTCCTGATTTTGCAAGATGATAAAATTCATGTTCTTGTGAAAGTTCATCCTCCAGTGCTCAGCTCCAAATCCCTTTACAGCAGCTAGAAATGAGTCATTAACTCCAACCCGGCTTGGATCAGGCTCCTCTCTGGGAAACTCCTTAAAAAATGATGGGAGTTTGCATATGGATAATCCTCAGAAATCATCTCAGTGTTTTATTTGTACACTCGTGTAAAACCTGAAATGCAGGGAAGCTGATCTTTTCCCAGGAGACAGAAAAATAAGGAGAATATTGTATCCTAGTAGAATAATCAATCTTCCTTGTGGGATGAACATTTCAAATCAGAGGAATAATTTACCGTAGGTAATGATTTAGGAGCACAGATCCCACAAGAGATAATAGGATTTCACTTTGAATTTAACAATATTCCTTTAAAAATGCTTCCTCTGATTATAAAGCTGCTCTTATGGGTGCAATGTTTGTGTAGTAGGTATAAAAAGAGAAAGGGTAATGAGCTCTAATTAAAAAAGCAGAAAATATTATGCATTTCAACGAATAATTCAATATATTTTCTTTGTGTTCAGCTTGAAGGTTATTTAACAATCATTTGAAATTATAAGGCTATTTTTTTTAGGATTTGAGGGTTTTTTTGGTAAAACAAAATAAAAAATTAAGATATATATCTTTTGCTGCAAGAACTAAGCCATTGAGTACAACAATGTTGTACAAATTGCAGACAACTGAAAGCAAGTTCATAATAAAATATAAATACAGAGCTAAAAGTTTCTCCTTTTCAGGAATAAGTCTGATGTCATATATACAAATATCAAATCACTATTAATGACTTTTTAAAGTACTGTGCCGTGATTTTAGAATGGAACTGATGCCTACAACCTTGACGGGAATATAATCTCTTTACTATCATTTTTATCACTATAAAACACTGGTTTTAAATGCTATTTTGTACTGAGAAGAATATTTTACAATGTTAGATTTCCATTTATCTTGTGGCTCTTAATGCGTTCTGTGATTTACGACCCATTTTGTTTTTCAGATCGGGAGTTCTGCGCTTCAAAGAAATTTTTTGCCAACGTTGTTATTCCCTGCTAAAACTCCATTTCAGTGGTAATGTATTTTTAAAGAGTGAAGCCCAAGAGCAGAAATAGCACAGATTTTTTTTTTTGAAATCTATACAGCCTTGTATAGTTTTCATGTACAGCCCAACATTCATCATCATCTCCCTGCTGCTTTAGGACCATTAATGTTATTATTCCCTTCTTTTTCTGCTAGGTAGGAATATTAATGAGATATCATTTCCCTGCTTCTGTAAAAATCTCTCTCCTGTTGCTTGTTCAGTGGATAAAACCTCCAAAGTCGGTGAGTAGTGAGACCACTGCTGAAACCCCATCCCCTGAACCCAGCTCTGTAAACTCACAAACCACGCTTCACATTTCACCCCTGCTCCCTCGCTTTGCCTTCAGCTGCCCCCAAATTTAAGGAGCCAAAATTCCCCCCATCCCACCCGTTTTGTCGTCAAAGCATCCAACACTTTACTGAGGCGGATCAGAAGAATCACCACAAACAAACAAGCGGGCAAACTGATTAAACCCCGCCGAAAAAAGCCTTCTTAGTCATCAGATTTCCTGAGACTTTTCCCCTCTCTTGCTGCTCTACTTACTTGTAATTATGTCTGGGGCCATTCCTTCCTATTCCACGGGATAAACTGGAATATTCTGCTCGGCAGTTTTGTCTCTAGCCCTTTAAACACCAGAGACCTTAGAAGCAAACAACCTTTTTTTTCTGCCTGTTATGAAATTTTAATGATCTTCCAAGGCTCTTGAAATCAAACCAACTTTCTTCCCTCCCCCTGCCCCAACAACTTGGCTCCTTTCTACCTTTTGTTTCAGAACTGTGCCCAAACTAAATATACCAAGTCAGGAGGGAACTACAGCTTTAAAACAGGGGTTAAAGTGGCCCTTGTTTTTCTGCACCTCTTCCCGCTCCTGGAAAACACGGGATTTTGCTTGGGGAGCGTTGGAAAAAAGCAGGTTGGGGAGTGGAAAGCAGAGCAGGGATGCGGTCTCTGCGCAGAGAGTCCTCAAAAGGGGTTTCATGGAGGGGATGTAGGCCAAACAGCTTTGTGATGGATGTGTTTATCCTTAAAACTAAGGTCCCATTCAGTGCCGGGACAGCCAGGATTGGGCGGGAGAAGTGCCTGGGAGGACATGGGGGTGTGTTAAGGAGCCTTGTTCAAGCATTCCCTCCAGTGCCACGGCAAGGGTTTCTGTTAAAGGTGATCTGCAGACCTCAAGGATCACCAGGAAGGACACCAAAAGGGTTTTATTTTGCTGGGAAAGAGAAAAACCTCCCTCCAAAGCCTTCCCGGTCCCTGGACATGGCAGGGCTCAAAGGGCTGCAATGACAGGGGAGCTACAAGGTGACAAAAAATGCTGTAAAATAAGGAAGATGCCTGGCTAATCCTGCTGCTGGAATGCATATTCTCAACTCAGTACTTGTCTGGAGATTTGGGAGTCCTAAACCCTCCCAAGTGTATCTTTGCGCCTCTTGTCAGTCCCCTTCACCCCAACAACTCCAAATCCACAGTATTTGACTCCTCTGTAACACCTCCTGCCGCCAGTCCTGCACTGCTCAGGCACAGATGGAAATCACAGCCTTTCTGGACGTTCCCTAATTGATGCCAAGTGCTTTTAGTTAGGTTGGAGAGAGCTGGCAGGGAATCCCTAAAATGCTGCTTTGTACCCCAAAAAGCCATTCCAAGTGGAGTTAGCGGGTTGCAGCCCAAATTTCACCTCACAGTTTGCTGTGTGGAGAACACCAGAACAAAACATGACCTGGCTTGAACTTTGAAGGGAGTTTTGTTATCTCAGGATGAGGAGATCTGACATAACTGCACTTGGTTCCAGAAGAGGGAGATGGAATTGGTGGATTGTCCTACTGGGCTGGCAGCTCTCCTGTCCCCATTTTATTGTCCTCATCAGTCCATTGGGATATGGATGGAGGAGAAGAAATAGCTCCAAGAAAAGTCCAGGGAAAGCATTTGGGATAAGAAGCAGAGGAAGAATTTGAGGTAACAGTGCAGGTTATGGGATGCAGACTGGGGATTTGGGGGATGGTCAAGAAGCTCCAGAGCATCCCTGCTGCCAACAGCTCAGGGACAGCAAGTGCTGCACCCCCATAAAGGGAGGAAGGGGCTGCACTTCCCAGCTGCCCCCAGCCCTCCTCATTTAGGATTTAACCCTCTGGAAGGGGCCGGTGCAGGGCTGAGCACGGCCAAGGGCTGGCCTGGGAACGGGCTGCGGGTTGGGATTCGCACAGCCCAGTCACTCACTCCCACGGCCCTGGGCAGCATTGTTCTCTAAAAGCAGACATGTTTCCTTCCAAGGAGCAGACATGGAAAGAAAAACACACACAAAAACAAATCATCTCGTCCTTCCTTCTCTGGATGGCGCGCAGCCCACTCCCGCTTGTCACTGAGGCTCGAGGTGCACACAATCCCAGTATGACAGAGGCGATGGGGGCATGAAGAAGTTGCCTCCCAAGTCCCTTTTCCCTGGAAAATCCCCTCCTGATGATGGCAGACCAACCAAACTTTCTCCCCAACTCCTCCTATGAGCATCTCCCTGCTGCCAGCCCATCCCAGCACCTCCCAAAGGCAGGCGTGGGGTACTTGGGAGTTTTCCAAGTGTCCAACTTTTCCTACTTTGTTGGGAACGATCTGAATTAGCTCACGGCTCTGTCGGTCTTCCCTAATATTCACCCATGCACTTCCCTGCCTTTCTGTAAGCTTTGGGACTTCGCTAATGTCTTTCAGCAGTTTGGGGCTGCAGGGTTTTGTCTGGGAAGAAATTGCTGCAGAAAGGAGAAACAGCCATGTGTTATTTCATCCCTCCTCCTGGGCTGCATCCAGTCCTCATGGCCTGAGGGCATTGAGATACAAAAATCCTGGGTGTTTTGTAGGGGATAAAACCACCCCTTGCAATGGGATCGCCACCACTTTTTGCCCTGCCTGTTATCTGTCCCTCATCATGTATTTTTTTAAGCTTTCTCCCCTCACAAAATATTCAGTAGATCATAACAGGCTCAAAACACAGTTGGGCATCTGTTCTGCTGCCGGGGCTTTTGGCTGAGTTTCGGTCATTACACGGGCCTGGCTCTACACAACCTGACAAATACGAGGTGAACTTTACCCCTGGGTCTGCCACCTTCACACAACAAGGGCACATATTCCACAGCTGGGGAGCTGTTATTCGGCTGGGACTGTACCACAGGTCAGAATTTATGGCTTTGTTATTATTATGTTTGTGAGCTTTACAGCCACACGGGCCCCACGGGAACCCGCAGCACTTTCGCTTGGCCGTGTCAGTCAGACATTCATAACCCACCAAAAAGGAAGCATTGAAAATGCTGGGAATATCCTGTCTAACACTGTCTCTCATCTCTCTGGCCCTCAGGTAAGGGCCAGACTTTGTTTGCACCCAGCAGCGGAGGAAGCTGATAAAGAGCATTAGAGGAACATGGAGGGGGAGTGAATGGCAATGAACACTCAGCAGCGCTGCTGCCAGACACCTCTGCTGCCCTGTTTGTTCCCTCTCATGACACATGTCCCAAATTTCCTGATCATAACAGTCATCATGTTGCTCTTGGTGTTTTATTGCCCTCTGATGTCGAGCCAGGAGCTTCACAATGGGAGTTAACCTGGTGTTAATGAGTTTAACCACTCCAGTTCATCTGCTGACTCCTCAGAGCATTAATGGCTTTGGGGGGACACAGAGAGCGATTGTCACTCAGGGACAATGTATAAACACACCACACTCTGCCCAGATTTCCCTGTGAGCCACCACAGCCATGCTGACAGCTCAAAAGCTTTGCTTTTTGGCTCGGAGATGTCCGTGGTTTGTCATGGAGGGTGTCTCTGGTGGGGTAAAATATCTGGGGTAGGAGATTTCCCTCGTAAGTGCCATGGAGAGATGATAATGAGCCTCTGCCAGGCTTCATTGTAGGGACTGCAGTGAGCAAACTTCTCTGTTGCAGCATGGGTTGTAGTGTCAGTGACATGGGGACATCTCCCACTGAGCAGGACCAAGCCATCCAGTGGGTTTAGCTGCCAGAAATGCCATCTGAGCCCCCTGAAGCAGCAAGGCCCTTCCCAAGAGCCACAGGCTCTTCAGAAAAGTCAAAATATTCCAAACAACAGAAGCTCTCACCCTCAAGGAGCACCAAGACCTCCCACCAGCCACAGTCAAGAGCTGACGCTGAACATACAAGATGTATATGATAATAAATATGCAAGTCCCTGATGCACTGTGCTGTGGTTTTCTGCAGAATAGGATAAACTTTCCAGCCACCTTTTTTTTCTCCCTCCTGTCTGAAGAAATTATTCCATTCTGCACCTGTCCACAGAATACATCATCTTAATTCGGCATACCTCAGCTCCTGCTGGGCAAAGGCAACTGGATACCCTCAGGCAAAGGCCAAACCAGGAGTCCTTTAACCTAATAAGGCAGACAAGGCTACAAAGGCATCTACAGTTCCCTTGGATTTTCCTCCAGGGAGGCAGGTGCTGTCTATCCTCGAGGAGCACAAACATCTGACATGGCCATGACTCTGTCATTCCTTTCTTTCCCTTCCGTGTGTTCCCATACTATGACAATTCCTGGCTTTCCAGCTGAGATCATGGAGTCATGGAATCCTGCAATGGTTTGGGTTGGAAGGTGCCTTAAAGATCAGCGTGTTCCTGCTGTGGGCAGGGACACCTTCCACTATCCCAGGTTGCTCCAAGCCCAAGTCAGCCTGGCCTTGGAAAGTTCCAGGCATCCACGGGCAGCCACAGCTGCTCTGGACAGCCTGTGCCAGGGCCTCACAGGGAAGAATTTCTTCCTGATATCTATTCTAGATCTACCCTCTTACATTTTGAAACAGTTATCAATTGTCTTATCTGTACATACTCTTGTCTAAAGTCCCTCTCCAGCTTTCAGTAGCCCAATTTTTGGCATCAATAGTCCAGAGCACATACAATGTCTGGACTGGTGTAACCACCACCTGCCTTCCATCTGCAGATCCCTGTGTCATCCCCTTGTGCTGAGGATGGCCCTAAAATCCATGTGCTGGATCATCAGGGGGGCAGAATGTCCAGCAAAAATGCTGCATAACCACAGGAAACTGGAACTGATCCTCCTGTCTCCTGTCACCGCCTGCAAATTCCCAGTGACACACGAGAGGGAGAGGAGCATCCAAACAGTGCTACTGCTAAAACGGCGAAGGGAGGGATTTGCTGAGAACTCAGGGCAGTTTTTGTGGGAGAACAGAAGAGATTCAGTGTCCCCAGAACCTGCAGGGTCTCCCACATGCGCCAGCAATTCGCACTCAGGCTTTTACGAGGTGAGAGGAGCTGCTGGAAGGCTTTTTCCCCAGCTCGCTGGGGAGGCTCAGGCAAAGCCCTCCTGGTGAGGGCAGGCTCTCAGCCCAGGTGTGAGTGGCCAAAGTCAGGAGTTCCTGGAGTCTGCACATGCCAGCCTGGAGAATGGGCACGGGAAAAGGTTAGAAATGCAACATCTGCTTTATCAAAAAATAAACCAGCATTCTGCTCCAGTACATGAGTGCTTTGCTGCACTAGGAGAATTTCCCTCTTCCACGAGCTTCTGAATGAGGGAGCCAAGAATCTGAAAAGCTAAAAAAAATAGAAGAAAGATGGTGATAAACTTCAGCTCCAGTGCTGCGGGCAGAGGGTGAGCAAATGCAGTCTGCTTTTGTGACATTCAGCAGAAAGCCAGAGCCGAGCAGGAAGAAAGGAGGATCTGATTTCACATCTCGTCTTAATGAGCCCAACATCACACGTGCCTCTCACAACAAGAAAATGCTCTGTAGGCTCTGGAATGGCTGCCTGTGGATTTGTGCACACGTGGGACAGAGCTGGGTTGAGATAGGGTTGAGCTGTGTTGTTTAAACCCAGCTCCCCACTCGGGCATGTAAATTAATCCTTGTGGGCGCTTGGATTTGCACTTCACACTCTCAGCGAAATGTTAGACATTTGTGAGCTGCGTGAGATGGAGAAAAAGCAGCCTTTGGCCTGGCTGTCGGGGTGACCTGGCCTAATTTTGGTCCTGGCACCCCCCAGACCCACTCACATTTTTTTATTCCTCATTACATCCTGCGCAAATTCCTTCTGGTCTGAGAGTTTCCATTCTTGATCTCTGTCCAAAGGTGAGCGTTCTCTGTTGAAAGTTTGCTCTAAATTGATTTAACTATTTTTAAAAGTTACTCACTGCTGGATAAATATCCCTTTCCCCCTGCAAATGCATTTCCTTGATTTTCTCCTCCAAAGGGAGCAGCAGGGACATAGTAAAGCGTTCTAGGAAGAATAGTCTGGTTGATAGCAAGGGAGCCAAATGAAAGAGAAACAAAGAAAGCAAACAGGATATTTATGGCAACTCTAGAGACCTCTCTGTATGTAGACATTAAAAATAGCCCAAAAATAACAATATTGGCTTTCTGGTCTATCCTCAAACACAAAGAACAACCTTTGAAAGTCTTGGATGCACATCCAAAGCTTGTGTGGGTAACTGTGGATTGACAGGTGAAAGGAAATAATCCTGAGCACGTCCTTAACCTGTCTAAAAGGCAGTTTAACTTGTGCACACCCTGGAATACACACACCAGTCTAGTTCTAGATGGAGCTTAATCACTCACTCCTCATTCCTTGGAGAAAACTGGTAGTTCTTAAGGGCAAAGAAAAACGTGGCTGAATTAGGCAGCTCTCGTGCCTTTTCCTGCTGCAAATTTTGAGTTGCTCCCTGTCCTTTTGAAAAAGCGAGTCGGTAGTATCGTCCTACGAGAAAGAAAAATGCTGTACTTTCAGTTTACTAAATAAGCACAAGAAAAGAATCATGCAAGGTTTATGTAGTTTGCAAGTGACTTAAAAATTAAAAATCCCTTTTTTTTCCACTGTAAGCATTGCTAATTTACAATGAATAGATCTTGCTGCTTTAGCAATTTCCATCTCCAAAAGGGTCCTACACTGCCCAAATGTTCATTTTTCTGCCAAAATAGTAAATAAACTGGTCTTCCCCTTTTTGAGCACAAGAATTTGTCACTGCTACAACCTGAGGTCTTCCAATGTTGGTCAGAACTTGCTGAAGGGAAGAACTGCCTGAGATACATCTTCCCTGTAGAGCTTTGTCCTTTCTGCTCTTTCCTCCAGCAAATGTATCAGATCCTGCTTTAGAAAGCTGGCTGGAACAAGTAAGGCAGTGTTTCAGTGTCCATTCTATTTTTCCAGCTGAATTTAAATTTCTTTTTAAACATAAATGGCGTCATTAACGTCAATTTGTGGATCTGTTAAGATGTAGGTGGTCTGATGCCTTAAATATGACTATGCTTCTTTCACTCCACCACTCTGAAAAATCCTTCAGTGGGATACAGCACCAGGAATTACCATCCAACTCCTTTTTTTTCTTTCTTTTTGTTCCCAAAACAGCTGTGTCACAGATAGCCCTCCCCTCCCCTTGCTCCTCTGACCCCTTACTCTGCAATCCTCTCGGATTCCCTCCAGGGACGGCAAATATTCCCTCCACCTTCCCCCAGAATTGTATGTTCCTTTAACCTCGGAACAATCTTCAGCCACTAAAAATAGACTCCCAATTCCCAACTTTGCCGGCCCTTGTCGTGCCACCAGTGCTTTTTGACATTCCGTTCTCCTCAGTGGATCGCATGCACAGTTCCTGCCTCCTTGCCAGGGCTGACAAAAGCACAACGTGTCACCAAAATTTTAGACAGGAGTTCCAAGGACCAGACCAAAAAAGCAACCAATGAAAAAACCAATGATTTGTTGAGAAGTCTTTTTGTACGAAGACCAACAGAGAAAAACATTCACAGAACTACAGACTCATGGAAACTCGAAATGGAAAATGGATTAGGTCATCCAGGCAATTTGTTTGCTAATTCAGGATAATCCCCTATGCCACTGGCTGGTTTAAAAGCCCTAGATGAGAGATGTCTTACCAGCATCTAAGAAGATTATTCACAGCCCAATATGTCTCTGAGAATTTCTGAAAATTAAACTGAATTCTTCCTCTCAGAACAGAACCCTGTCCATTTCCATCATGGATCTCCAATCTTTCCATCCCATCTTCATAAAAGGTATTGAGACTTTCTCCGTAAGAAATGTCTGGGTTTTTTCCATGAATATTTCTTCGATAATATACCTGCCTTGTGTTTTATCAAAATTGAAGTACTCAATGATCTGAGGGGTCTTTTCCAAATTTAACGATTCTATGTTTCTAATTAGGATAAATTAGCTTTCAGCTTTCCAATTTTCTCTTGGTTTTAACTGATTTAATTGTTGCACAGCCTAAGGTATCTGTAAAGAATACACATACACAGAGGTAGCCCCAGAGAAAATCAAATCGGTGCAGGCATTACCCCCTGGATATTCCAGATCTGAGGCACGGACAGAAAGTGAAATATAATTTCAGTACTATTGTCCTCTATGCCACCCCATCCCTGATTTCAATCAGTCTCTTGGACCCCATCAGTTGCTTGCATTTTGGAGAGATAAAATGTGTGTGTTATTCAAGTGCAGCGTGGTGAAAAAGGGTGAAGAAAAGCAAATCTCAACATTTAACATGGAGAGCTCTGACAGGTTGGTGGTCTGGGGTGGTTGAATGATCCCTTTCTGGATTTTCTTGCTGCTGGGGGAAAATCCTTGGGGCTAAAGGAGCACAGCTCCAAACCAAACCATTTGTATCTGTCCTGGTAGCACCATATATCACTTTGATTTGAGAACTGTCCTCACAATCCCTGCTTGTTGCTGATCAATACTTCACTATGAATAAAAGTGAACAGAACAAATGGGAAAGATTTATTAACCCTGCTGATATGTTAAAAGCATTCTGTCAAAGAATTTGAAAAATGCTTCTCATATTTAGTGTTCAGAGACAGAAAATCCCTTTTGAGTAAGGAAAGGTATGTAAAACACATCAGTACCTCAGTGTGGAAATCCAGACCTGGCTCACTCCATACATTACTGATGAATAGGTATTATTGAAACCTGCATGTGGTTCTTAGCAGGGAGAGCAGCTCCACACAAGAATGAGAAAGTAATTGTCAGCACTCAAGGAGAAACACTGGTCACATCTTTAAGGGAGCTGAGAGAATGGGAGGCTTTAAGATGGTAAAACACAAGATTAATGGAATTGGGAGAAGCTGTTGACAGAATTTCTTGAGGGGAATGAAATTGGAAAGTGATACTTGTTGGGAGGCGGCCCTTGGAAATTTGCAGCAGTCTGAAGCTACACAGAGATCTCCTCACGGTAATAAAAGTACAGTCGGAGACGAGCTGGGGGTTGGAGCCGCATGTCAGGGAGTCACTGCTGGAGCGGGGTTCCAAAAGTTGCAGTGCAGCCAATGAATCCCAGACACGGGCACAGAACACGCAGTAAATGAATCCAGCATGATGCACTGCACTGCAGGAAAATCAGCACCTTCAGCACTGTCAGCGAGAGTAATAATCAACCCCAATGCGCCACCTTCACCCAAAGCTTTTCACCCAGCCTGGGACGACACCCTGGGCAGTCAGGTGTGGCTATGGAGGGAAGAATTTACCTCTGGCCAAATGGCTTCCCAGTTTGTGCTTGGGACCTTGCTGGATTGGCATAAAGAAGAGAAGCAGCCTGCAGCCCAGCTCAGACCAGTGTGCTGCCACTGGGATGGGGGAAAACCAAGAAAATATATGAAGGAACATCCTGGCTTTGGATGTAGGGGATATTCTGGTCATTTTTAGTGATTTTGCAGTGCCAAGGAGCGGCACTGCTAAAACATGAAGCAAGTTCATGGCCAGGAGTTTGAAGGCAGGTTTTTCCCTCTGTGCCTGGCAAGGAGGCAGGGAGTTTTATTGGAAGCAGACATAGTTTCCATAATTGCCTTTGTCAACTCCGAATTAGACCGTTCTTCTGGAGAACATCTTTAATCAACTGGAAGCTGATCAACCCACTTCATGGGTCAGGTTTTTCACTGGAACAATGTAGTAACACCAGAGCTGTGCTCCACTTGGAGCTCTGACTTTTAAAACTCTAGATGGCTGCAGCAATGCACTTAAAAAAAAAAAAGAGAATTCTGAATAAAGAGAAATGAGTAGGGCTTTCTCCATAAAGAACCTCCAGCTTTGGAAATGACTGCCCCTTCTCTGGATGGAAACACCCTCAGATGTGGAGAGGATATTGGAGTGAACAGAAATCTGCCATGAAGCCATTTGGTGAAAGGGAGGTCAAAGTCTTGAGAGGGCTCAAGGAAAGAAGACCCTTCCAAGAGCAGATCCCTCTCCTGGGATGCTGAGGCAATACCTCCTTGGAGCTAAATTTTCTAACTGAAGGGACACCATCCATTGCAGATTGTAGGAGGTCTTCCCTGTGAGGTCTTCCAAATCCCTCGTGGCTGTGTTGAGCCTACCCAGGCTGTGAAAGCCAAAATCATTTCAGGCAAAGTGAGTACAGCAGTAGGAAAGTCAGCTGGAAACCTGTTTTTTAAAAATTTCACAACAGAAAGTGAATCAAGTTCAGTCATTTCTTCCACAACGCTAGCCTGGAATTATCAGGGATTATAGCTTGATGCAACATGAAAATTATCTTACTGCGTTTTACGTATTTTTGTTCTCTTGGGAGAGTTGGGGAGGAGAATTATGGAGAACACAGAAAAAATGTGAAATAGTCATCTTGCTTACAATGAGCTGCTTGGTTTCCTAAACAAAATGACACTGGAATACTTCACACTAAATGGCATGTTCTGCCATACCCACAAGTATGGCTTTCCTCCCCATTGCATTATAATCCAGCACCTAGGAATACTCAGCCAGCTGGATCATTCCTTGGGCAGACTATTCCAGTCAGTGCCTCAGAAAACAGATGTCAAATCCGGTACTGGAAAGGCTCCTGAAGACCTCCCCACCACCACAGTGAGAAGAAAAGGTTGCTTAGAACCTCTCATTAAAAGCAGCGAGGTTTTTTGGGGGCATGCGTTTTCTGATTGGTTTTAAACTTAGAGCTAAATTGAGGGATGCAAAATCAGGGGATGGAGGAGCATCTGAAGATTTGGACAAGTGGGTCTGAATCTCAGAACAGATATTAAATTCAGTCTCTAACTCTCAGTGTAGACTGGAAAAGATTCTCAGTGGAATATCAGATTTTCAAGTGACCCTGCAGTCTTCCATCACAACTCCTCATCACTAAGTCAAAATAGATTAATGTCAACATTTCAAGATCTTTTCTGAGAGACGGGTGGGTTGATTTCACACAATAAATTGTCAAAGCTGGGGGGAGAATCTCTTCCATCTGCTCTCCCTGGTTCCTGGGTCTGCTGTGGTTCCACACAAGAAAATGTTGATCACGCTGAGTTTTTTCCATACAGCTCCCTACTTCATTCAAAGCCTTGGATGGAAAGTACAGTGGGAATGAATCCAGGCTGTGCCTCAAAATGGAGTCATTTTTGCAGGTCTCACCTCTTTTTTCACAGTAGTTGGAAGGGGCATGAACTTGGAGCAATCAGATGTCTAAAGGCTTTATAGACAGGGGATGATTTAAGGTTGCTTGGGTGTTCTGGGTCCAAGCACTTCTTAATCTTCTCAGAGCTTGACTTTACAACTTAAACATTTCTTTAAATGCTGATTTTAGATGTGCTGCAGAGTTTTAAAAAGGCTGGCATTGTAGGAGATCATAACCTGGGATTGTATAAGAAATGACAAAGAAAAAGCCCAATTATTTAGGATAATCTACAGGGATTAAACTGAGCAATGGAAGTTAGGACGGACTGTGATGTTTAGCTGGCCTACAGTGGAGTATTTAAAGAAAGCAGATGGCACAAAGGACTTGAGGTCCTTCATTGTAGGAAATAGGTGGTCTACAATGATCCCATTAAACAGCAGGAAGATGTACCATTCTTTCATTTTCCTCCTCGGATAAATGACTGTATGTAGAGCTTTGATCCCCATGCCCCACCCATAAAAGTGCTTTTCTTATCCTGGGTATTGAAGAGAGTGCAAAGACATCAGGATTTGGCTCTGGAAGATTTATGAGGGTGTTTAGTCAATCACCTCTACACCTTCGGTGAGCTGGGTTTGCCTCAGCACTGCCTCCAGCTCCAGCCAAACAAGTATTTGATCTGAAAATGCTGCAGCAAACCCCAGCATTTGTGCGTGATTACCCAAATTACAAAGCCAGTTTGTAACATGCCCATAACGAATTAAATGAAAAAATGTGTACAATAATGAGGTCTTTATTTCCCAACTTTTATTTTCTACAGCAAACTAATGAATTGAACGATTTGAGCACCAAACCCTCCAGCCCACCTTGCCCTAAACAAACCACGGAGTGATTGCAGAAATGGAGAGGTAATTAACTGGGAGTTAGCTCAACCAGCTGCTCCCTGGATTACTGAGCAGACTAAGCCTTTGGCAACTCGCTTTGGTAACACCCCTCAGCAATTTTCAGCGTGTCTTTTCTCAGAGCCTTTAACGTAGCCAAAACCCCAGGAATCCACAGGTTTTTAAATGATCAAATCCACAATTTTGCCTGCCTGTCATGTTCATGCTGCAGACTTAGCAGATCTCTCTGAATAAGGTTTGCAGCACGTCTTCTGGATTTGATTAGGAGCAAATCTGCACTTCATCTTAACTCCTCCACTTTTTCTGCCCTAGACCTGAGGAATGCAATATTGGCTTCTCCTTCAGCAACTCCCACGTTTGTAGCAAACATTATTGAGCTGGGGTTCTATCTGGAGTGTACTATTTTAGAAGGTTCCAATTCCCACCTGAACACCGCGGCATCTCTAGCATTGAAAATCTATATTAATTCTTATATGTTACTATTAGCTATGTATCTGCTTCATAGCTTGCCTTGAGCTTGGGAACCTATCATGCTCCAAACTGCACTGCATTAATCACATTAATTAAACACTGAATAAAGAAGTACTGATGGCAAATTCCCTCCCTCCACACAGAATATGAAATATAGATGATCAAGTAAAAAAGCTTTGCTCGTTTAAATTTATTTCTATAGATTACCCAAGAGCTTTCCAATTTGCTTAGACATACAATAAAACACATTCATTTTTTCCTTTATGGCATTTTATGTATAATGCAATAAAAATACCCCCAAAATAAATTGATTTGGAACTTTAAATTACTCACCTATGGCAAGTTAGTTTCACCCTATTGATTTTTTTTTTTACTGTTTAGCAATCAACATCAGTGTTCCAACAAACACTGCCATGAGGCTTTCAAAGTTAAACTCCTCTCAGCAAGTCAAAGGAAAGTTTTCCATGATTCCTGTGGCAATATATTTTGGTGACTCATGTAATCAGAGGTTTGAGAGGTTGTGTCATCCTCCATCCCTATATTTTACCTATTATGTGATTGATCTCAATTAAACTTCCCTAATGAATCCCCACATCACCACTCGTGTAAATCATATCTTATGTGCACGGGTGAGAAAATTTCCCACACCAAAGTTCCAGACATTGGCCGGGAAGGATTTCTTTGTTGGCTGTTGATAAGAGCCACTGGAAGTGAGTGGAAGGGGTTGAGAGGAGATATTAGCAAAACGCAAACAGATAAGGAAAGAAAAATGGGATGTGTTTATCATTCCTGGCAGGGGTTCAGTGTTCTGTGCTGCAGGAGACAGTTCGGATTCCAGGGAAGCTACTGCATAGGTGTAGATTGCCCTGGAAAAACAGACTTGGAGCCTTTGATTTCGGTTCACTCCATATCCAGAACACCAACCACTTTCCCCTGCTGCAGGTGAACTCTCCAAAGAGGAGTCCCGAAGCCAAACGGCTTTGGGAGCTCACAACTCAAATTAGAATTGAGAGATTACGAGCACTAAAAGAAGACCTGCTCACAACTGCAGCTGAATGCAGGCTGAAAAGGGCTTTTATTTTATTATTCAGCTGTTCTTGTGTCCCTAATTCATGTTGCTGTAGGTTTATGAGCCCTGCTCATGGATCAGGATTTAACTTTCAGAGATAGTGTTAACATGGAGCAGAAGGTGACACTCAAGGAGTTTTCTGGTTGAAAACCCCTTTTTTTCTTGCTCTAAACTTGAAAGAAGCTCAAGCTGTGCTGGCTTTCAACAAAGAATTACTGTTCACAGAGATAAATTGATTAGGTTTTCCTCATTTGGAAAGTTTAGAAGAATTAAAATGACCTAATTGCTTTAAAACACTGCTTTTTTAGAAATATCACATCAGGAGTCGGGGGGATTTGTTGGCGAATATTCAGGGTAAGCTCCAATTTCCAATCATGCCAATGCCAAAACCGATTATTTCACTGCAACCCCACATCCATTGCTGTGCAGCTCGATTTGTTGGTATCCATGAGCATGGAAAGAGTTTGTGTAAATCTCATTTTCGGTACAAATGCCACATAACTTGAATTTGTGCACAAAAATGAAAGTGAAACTTCAGCTGAATCCACATTATTTCCAACAATTCTGTTATCCAGGTCCAGTTTCCAGCAAGCCTAGGACACTTAGTTGGAAGCTCACAAACCATTCTGATGAACCTTGGTTGACTTTTCAGTTTCAAAAAAAAAAAAAAAAAAAAAAAGCCGAGATTGGGGCAATTTTTACCTGGTTTCCAGTTTCATAGGTACAGCTGGTTGACATTTTTCAAATAAAACAAATCATGACCACTTGGCTTTGCTCCAAACATTCATATTTTTAATGCACCGCCACCTCCATTTTTCAACCTCACTACTTTCTTTGGAAAAATTAAAAAAAAATTTTCACTATCAAAAGGGAAAAAAAATAAAGACCTTCTCAGTGGCCTACAAAATATAACTTTTGTTTATTTCTCGGCATTTTTTCGGTTGTTTTTGGACAGCCAGAGCAAGTGTTTCGCCTGGTTACCTCAGATTGTTCTGTGCTTTAAATTTCCTTCCATTCATAGCTGAAACACTTTGGGTCTGATTTTCCAATGACAAAGCCAAAAATATTCGACTTCTGGTCACCATCTTCCAGGTTTTCTGGGGCAATAAAGAATGATTTATCATAAAACCAAACAGGCTGAAAAATGTTATCGCACTTGTAAATGTCTCAGTAAATCTTTAAACTCTGCTTTTCACCCTCAGCTTCTAAGGAAGGCTTTTGAAAGCATCAGTCAGGAAGGTCACAGCACATCGTTGTATGCAGCTCAGGCAAAGATTAACTTCCACTTCTTGAGGAGCTCAGTTTAGGCTGTGCAACGGAGGCTGTTGAAAATCCAAAATGTGTCGTAAATCGCCCTGTCCAACCCTGGGAGAAAATTAGTTGAGTGACCACAGACGGTGGAGTGAAAGGCCCCTGTGTAGCACAGCTCCAGCCTTGTGGAGCTGCACATTGTCAGGAATGACCTCTCCTCCTCCCATGGAACTATTCCTCCTCTTCCTCCTTCTGTCGATCTGCACATTTTATGACCGAGCGCCTGGACCCCCCAACATGGGACTTGATTTGTCCTTCAGCTGGGATATTTTTCACTTCCTGGGCACTTGGTAGAGGGTTGACACCTCGGTGAGCATGTTCTCAAGTTGCTTTTAGCCAGAGACACAGAGCTTAAGCTTTTCAACAGCTGCTTTATCTCTGCTTCTCACCCCCACCCCCACCCCAATTTCAGGCTGAGATGAGCCTCCACCCCCGACGCCCATGATATCTCACTCCAAAGTCCTGTCAGAGCCACAACCAAGGCCATAAATTTCCCAGCTGGGTCACAGTACTCCCTATTCATTTAGTGAAACATTATAAATGTGTCCAGGCTCTGAGTGAAACCTAATCCCTACATTCCCCGCCTGGCGATTCCTTCGACTGATGGCAGGGTCATCTGGAATTACCACCGCCTTATCTGATTGGAAACTCATCACCTGCACTTTCAACACCGAGGGCTCGGGAATGCCTCGTAAAATGCAGCCCTCTGCTCTTCCAGCTCTGCTGCTCTGGGATGGGAAGCATCACAGGGGGCCTGGTCCTGCCAGGCTGCGGAGCAGCAGAGGTGAGCTGGCCCAGAGTGATGCTCTCCAACACATCCAAGGATGGGAATTGTCACCCCAAGGCTACAGTTCCAAGCTTGGCAAAGCCAGAGCTCTTGAGGAAGGGGGCAGTGAGCAGCTGTTGTGAGGCAGCATCATTTCACTGAGACTCATAATTTATATTCTATTTATTTCATATGGGACCCTCACCGTGACCCTCATGAACATCATCTGGTAATGGTTATGTGACGTCGGATGTCTTTTCTTTCTCTCATCCTATCTGTGAGGGAAAGTGGATCTGAAATGCAATGGAGTTTTTTGGTTTGACAGGTGAAGGGTTCAGATTTTTTTTGTAGGTCTTTTCTTCTGCTTCACTCAGGGAAAAAGAAAAAGCCAGAAGGACTCACACCTCAGACATCACGGTCTGAGTACAAAGAGCCACAGGGCAGCCCTGTTTTGAACTGTTCTACATAAACCCACAGCTAAACCCTTCAAATGTTTCAAACACCACCCGAGGCCCTGTGCAGGTGCAGAATTAACTCCAGGTATCAGCAGGCTGAGCTGCCACCCTTCCATCTCCCAGCACAACGCTATGTGTGGAACTCCCATTCCCAGATACGAACCAGCAAGTGCCTCCAGCTGTATGCTAAATAAACACAGCCCAGGAAAAGCCCAAACCAAAAGGCTTCGCTTCCAGCCAACATTCCTTCCCCCGTGCCAGCCATTCATTCCTGTAATATTTAGTGGATTGCAAAGAGATTTTGGATTTCCTGTCAGGTTTCTGTCCTTCAGGGAATTAATTGAGACTTGGGACTCAAGGAATGGTCCCTTCTGCGGTGCCACGCTCGTGCACGTGTTGCTGCTCTGATTTATCATTGTGTCCTTGCTTCTCTCAAAGGTTCTGTTCAAGTCTCTGGAAAAAAATAAAAGCAGGGAATCCACTGAGCTGGAGTGATCGATTTGGAAACAGGAGGGGACAGGAGGTTTGATAATTTGGTCTGGACTGGTGGATGCTTCTTACACAGCTCCAGGGAAAAGAAAGGGTCAAGAATGGAAAAAACAGAGATTTTGGTTTCTCTTTAGTTCCCTCCACCTTGTATGCAGCTCCCATAGAATAATTCAGTGTTCTTGGTGGGTGAGCCCTTCCCACGGAGCAGGGAGCAGGCAGGAGCAGGCTCCAGCCACCACCAGCCTCAGGGACACAGATCAACTCCTGCGATTGCTCCAGCCTCCCCTGCCTGATTCCCTGAACCCATTTCTACCCTGCAGGGAGTACAAGTAGGTGCACTTAGGTGCACTTAACCCTGTTTTCCATTAATTAGCACAGGTACTGCCAGCGTTCACCACAGAGCTCCTTGCCCGAGTATTTACCCAGCGTGGCAGGTGGGTTTTGCAGCCACGCTGAATTCCGTTCTACTCAGTGACTGCTGTGAATACCTGCACTTAAATCTCCCCGTGAGTAACTTCCCCAGCTGTAAAATAGGGACAGTGTATCTCCCCAGTGCAGGGGTGAAGGAAAATAAATACACTAAAGCTTCTAAGCAGCTTAGGTATTAAGAAAATGACATACATCTGTGGGTAAAATTTACAGATAGGCCATTTGGATACAATCTGATTCGATTTATCCCCTAGTAAAACGGGGTAATTTCTGTAAGTTCAGGAACGTTGCCTCTCTCCCAGTGAAGAAAAAATCCCTGCCAGCTCCTGGGCTTAGGCTATGCCAGCCCTTGGGGAAACACCTCAATGAAGCAGCTGATGCAGGAGCTTCATTCACTTGTCTTTCCACGCAGGTTTGTGCCCATCCTCAGCCATATGGGGATGATTTCCCATGTCCCGTGTGCTCACTGGTGGCTCTCCTTGGCTCTCCACACTGCAGATCCCTTCAAACCACAGATACTGGCTCTGGGTCAGCTCTGGATTCACTGCAGCATTCCTGTCTCATTTCCCAGTTTATACTGGATGTCTGTGTTGTAGGGTATGACTGTGGGTTTTAGATCTGGCACAAAAAAGAGGACAGAAAACCGTGGTCTGCTGTGTTGGTGAACCTAAGGTGTCATTGCAGGGCCTGGAAAAAAATGACGTTTAATAAAGGGCGTCTAGTAACAGTGGGACAGGGTTATTCCAGGGAGATAAAATTTATTGTCAAGGCAATCTTTCTGAAAATGCCATTATTCATGAGAGAAATGACCAATTCCCAGTGTTACATTTTTCCTGGGTTCAGTTCACAGTTAGCCAAAGCCATGCCCTGGGTTAAATGAAGACCCATCAGATAAAATACTGGTGAAGATTTTCATCTCCTCTTTTCCTGGTGCTGGTCCCATCCCTCTGGCTCACCACAGCCTTGCCCTGTGGTGGCATCACTGAAGCCTTGCTCCCAGTACAATCATGGAATCATGGAACAGTTTGGGTTGGAAATGACCTTAAAGATCATCTCATCCCATGGGCAGGGACATCTTTCACTATCCCAGGTTGCTCCAAGCCCCGTCCAACCTGGCCTTGGTCACTTCCAGGGACGGAGAAGCCACAGCTTCTCTGGATAACCTGTTCCAGGGCCTCCCCACCCTCACAGGGAGGAATTTTTTTTCTAATATCCCATCTAACCCTGCCCTTTGTCAGTTTGAAGCCATTCCTTCTTGTCCCGTCCCTCCAGCACATTGTAAGTTGTGTCTCCATCTTTCTTGTTGTCTCCCTTCAGGTATCAGCCATCCCCCTCACCTTCAGTTTGATGTTAAGCTTCACATTTGAAAAATAAAATATAAAAAACACCCCAAACCAGCACTGAGGGACCATTTCCTGCCCCAAGGAGGAGGTCTCTACACCTCCAAAATTCCTCTCCCACTTTTCAGCACATCCTAAGCCGACTTTGCCATCCCGACCCCAGTATCCTGTGCCATCCATGCCAGGGTTATGGACTCGTGACAAATCAAATTGCCTTGTGACAAATCACTGGGGGGATCAAACTGTGAAAACCCCCTCAAGAGACACCAGCCCAGTACAAAATTAATCTGGCTGCAGCTGGGGAGGAATTTTGAGCAAAACACGGCAGTTCCCCTGGATCTGTTGGCCACCTCCAGCACGCTGCTCTTTCCTTACCCGTAATCCTTTTTATTAGCACTCAAACAGCACTTCCTAAAGCACTTCTGTCATCTGAAGACTTTGACCTGGTTGAAAAGTTTATTGTGAATATTATTTTCAGACCATTAACAGAGGAATCATCATCTGTTTGGGGAAAGCAAGGTGCAATAAAGCAAAAAAACGAACCAGGGCTACTGAGAGACTCATTGTCAACACTGAGATTAAACTTCCAACGTCAAAGAGCACCTCTTTTGTCATGAGGCCGTGTAAAAATAAAGAAATTGTAGCTGGAAGTGGGTTTGTGAGGGAGGCTGCCCCTTTTCCTAGACAAGCTGTGTGTCCTTGGATCATCACAACCACAGCAAAAGGCCTCTGGAGATCTGGACTCTGACAGCAGTGCTAGAAGGATTGAGTGGTCTGGGAATAATCAACCTCAACTCCAAAAATAATACAGTTTAAAGGATTAGTCCTTAATTGTTTCACCCTCAGACAAAAGCCAAAAGAATGGTGCTGTCTCAAAGTCTCAGGCTAATGGCTTAACATTAGTGAATTTAAACTGAAATTATTCATTTTGCCAAGAAATCAGCTTCATTTCTTGCTTAATACCCGAGACCCAGCCTGGCGTGGGCCTTTTCCAGCCACACCAGCCTGATCAATAAGAACACATTCTTATTTCTGAAACCCTGTCTTGCTTTTGTCTTTGTCCCATCAAAGTGACCACAAATGTTTGGTGCATCACAAGTTAAGGGCATAATTCAACTCCTCTGGCACATTCTTCTTGAGGTGATTGAGCAGGTACAAGGGGCTGATACACCCAGGAGATGTGCGGCTCCCTTGGAAAAACAGCAGAAATCGCGGTTTTTTGGCTGAAAATTCCTAAGTGGAAAGGATTTGCCAGTTCATTTTTTCACGTCCCTGCCCTGTCACTCATCCACAGCCAGGCTGAGTTACAACACCTGCACCTGTCCCTGGGAGCTTCGCCTGCAGCTCCAGCATTGCCTTCCCTTTGGACACACTGAATTCCCTTGGAGAACAGCAGAGAAGGCTTTTCCATGGAGAGCTCCAAAGGACTCCTTTGGGTTTCTCAGCACCAAAGGCTTCACTGAACTCCTACACTGTAATAAAGGAATTTTTAGCAACCCTACATATAAAATTGGAGCAGGTGCTCTCAATAAAGAAAATTCTTAACCTTGCTCGTATTTATTTCAGTTCCTGTCTGTCTGGGCACTAAGCCACCATTTCAGTTTCAAGCTTTCCTGGCTTGCTCGAAAGGGTGAAGGATAACCTTTTTTTCCCCTCTTTTTTTCTTTTTTTCCCCCCACAAGAAAACGTGGAAACAGATTTTAACGTCAGCCCTGGAAGCAGGTTGGGTGATTTGCCAGCAGCCCTTCTGAAATAAGGTGCGAGGCCACCTAATTAAACAAGCTTCTAGAATTTTTTAAGCACCTCTCTCCCAGAGTGCACAAAAGGTGGGTTTTGTCCTTTTGGAAGGTGGCACGAAGGAGGGAACTCAAACAGCCTGATCCTGGTTGTGTCCCAGATATGGATTTATTTCAGAGATGAATTCCACCTGCAGAAATCATCCCTGGATCCAGACCTCGACTGCAGTGCTGGAGCTGCTGGTGATGGAGAAAACTGTTAGATTTGGGTTATATTAGGCACAATGTGTGTTTAAATTTGCGCAATTATTTTAAGCATGTCAGGTGCCCAGAGTCACATCTCTAAGAAAGAAAAGCAGTTCCTTGTCCTCTACCTTCTCGAAAAGAGGAAATTTTGTAGTGAAAAAAAACCCCACCTTGACAAAACATCGGGGTACAAATCAGCAGAGTCACGTCCACATTTTCATAATTCCTGGAGCTGCCATATCTGCTAAACTGCTTTGGGCCACTGGATAAGTGTGGGGTAAAAAAAGGAAGGGGGAAAAAAAAAGAATTAAAAAAAAAAACGGGCTGCCAGGGGAGAGGGAGACAAACAGGCCATTCATAAAGGCTTCGGTGCGGAGCTCTCCGGCATTTCACGCTCGCCCAGAGGAGTCTCTGGGAATGCTGCAGGGAGGCTCCGTGTTACCCATGGCAGGGGCTGGAACTCTCCTGCTGCTTGAACAGAGGTGTTTGCCCCCACCCCACGCTGCTCTCCTCATGTGGTCCCTGCTGAGAGATGCTCTGGGTGGGTGTCTGAGGGGAAAGTTTGGCTTTCTGAGCACCCAGGGTGTGTTTGAAGTTAAATCATGCTGCTGTTTTATTATTTATAGTTCATTAGAGGAAAGAATAAAAGGGGAAAATTAAGATAACCTTCATTTATTTGAGGCACTGTATACCAACACTGAGCTTTCCCAGCGTAGATTTCCTCACAGATTCCACAGGCACCGGATTGAAGGAAAATATTTCTTGCTTGAAATGATTATTTGAAAGATTTCACAGGAATCTTTTCTCCTCTGGAAGGGATGGGCAAATTCCCAAAGCAATACTATCAGCTGGGAAAGAGATGAATATCATTTGAGTCAAATCATTTACGAAAAGACTGTAAAAATCTGCCAAAAGCATTGTCCTGTGAATATATTCAACAGACTCCAATCACTGGTGGATCAGACAATAATCAAAATACTGCAATGATTTTCTCTGCCAAGGAAGCAGAATTTTTAAACAATTGGTTAAATGTTATTGAAAAAAAATCAGAAATTCTCTGTCTGCTTATATGAAACCTTCCACTTGTAGCAGAATTCATTTAATTCTCCCCCAAAATATAAATATTTCTCAAGAAATTTAATAGAGGAAAGATTTGATTACTCCCACCTGAAAAAGAGAGGACAACCTGACACAATTAGACAGGTTTAATTCAAAATTAAGAGTGCAGCCTGTGCCACTGCCACATTTTTATATATATGTATGACATACATATTTCATCTTTATCTTATTGCACTATTCAGGCTTACAGATTATTCTTCTTCAGTATGTGAATTTAATATTAGAAAAGTTCTCACTAATAAGGAAAGTAGAGGGAATATTAGGTAAATAGATAATTTGGATAAGAACTAAGTCTATAACTGTGAGGAAATCAATACTCAGAGGAGCAAGGAAAAATTCAAAAATCAGGGAATTTAGGAGATTTTAGTTACAAACATCCCATTAACAGCACTGAAATTCAATGGTGACTATGAATCATTTTTTGGCTTGTTTTCTTTGATCAGAGAGTGAACTACAAGTTAGAGAATCTGTTTTATCTTTTCCTTTCATTTACAATTTTCCCCCAAACTCAGCCCCAGTAAAACTATACTTTAATAAAATATTTAATTTTGTTGTTTCATGCAAAGATTATCTCAAAGGTCTGCCCACAGTAACTGACACAGAAACAACACTTTCAACGTATCAAATATTTTGGTGTTGCTTTCTCTGGAGAACAGGAATCCATCCCCTTAAATCCATAAATATAGAAATATCTCAACTACAGCAATTTTGGGGTAAAAAAATTAACTCTTTAAATGTAACTACCAGTTTCTCAGTATTTTTACATCTCATTAGGCTTTGGCATTTTCATTATTAGCTAAAATTTGTATAATTCTGACAATTTCTTTTTAATAGCAGCAACAATTCTGTGCTCTAGGAAAAGAATATCTTGAAATTATTGATGAAAACTCAACAAACCCTTTGAATTTTACAGCTTAACTCCGACTAACCACTGCAACCCCACTCCTGGGAAACGCTACAGGACTTGTCTGGTTGCATGGAGGGGGCAGCCTGGTCATCTATTTATAGCCTGGAGATGAACATTTGCTGACATCCACATGGAAACAATTGGGAATGCAAAGTGCCTCACGCTGGCTCACAGACTGACACACATTTGTTAATCCCCAGTTTTGCCTTCACCTGGAATTGGGAAGGAATGGTGCTCACACTTCGGGCTAAACATCTCCAGTGAGGGTTCGATGAGAGCTGATAAGACACTCCGTTAAATGGGGAATTGTAAAAAAACCTAATTACGTTTAATTGTCGCGCAACGGTTTCATCAATGTGGTTGGTAATTAAGTGCAAATTATGCACATAATATATTACAGATGTGGAGCCCTACTTTGGAAACATAGAGGCTATTATGGGATGGAGGAGAGGTTGGAGGGAGGGGAAGAAATTTGTTAAAGTTGTAGGAGAAACGTTGGTTCCCCCAGAGTGAGGTTATAGATCTCGATATGTCAGAGTAGTTTTAATTTTAGAGCTCATCCTATCGAGAACCTTCATTGTTTTTGGGCTTTAAACCAGCAGAAAATGTAAGAAAACCCAAGCCCTAAGATATGGGACATTGGGGAGATTTGTGATGGTTATTACTTTCCTCAGAACTTCAGTAATATTGTAAACACAATAAACTCGAGTTGAAGGAGTCACTCCCGTCCAACCCGCTGGGTTTATATCTTCCCACATAACTTTCTCAAAAAAAAAAAAATTAAAAAGTTTCCTTTCTGGCTACAATTTCTCGTGTTTAGTCTGAACTTAGAGACTTTTGTTTCTTTCAAAGCTGAAGTACAGTTAGGTTGGCTACTATGAGATTTAAGGTTTGAGGAAGATCATTGGAATGGACCTTGCTCTGTGTATGCTGCTGGCATCACATAAATAAATCATATGAATAAATTACATAAATTCCAACCCAAGCCATTCTATGAAATATATAAACAGCATTTGGAAAAGGTTTTATCTATTTTTCTTTTTGAATTCATCCTGGAAAAGTAAAAAACTTCCTGGCAGTGGAGTATGTTCCAATGAAGAAAAAATTTTTAGGAGCTCTGAAGAAATTTCATTAAATTTAAAATATTTCAGAAGTATTTTCTGGTCATGATTCTGTTTTAAACATCACTCTGAAGAGGTGCATAGGACTGTGTGAGTGCACAGAGCTCACCCACTCTGCATCACTCATCTCTTTTATTTTCAGCATTTGTGGATGCAGCATCATTCATCACATTGCTTCTCTGAGCAGCAGTTGGGTAATAGGATATAAAGACAATATTTTACCAAAAAAGAGCTGATTTTCAAATGATTTGTAGAAAAATGCAGTTCTCTTCTACTTTTGATCACCTGACCTGAAGTTTACCACCGACTACTTGCTGAGAAAGTGAAGTTTGATAAATCCCAATTTACAATTTAGGTGGGGAAACTGAGGCACAGAGGGAAAAAATGGGTTGATTATGGTTTCTCAAGAAGTATATGATGGCATAAGCCTGACTCACCAAACTTCAGCCATCTGTTTACCCTCAACACTTGATTTCTTGCATTATTTTCTCCTCTTTTAAGTCAACCAAGCAGCATAAATTCATAATACCGATTCCATCATCGGGCAGGCTTGTGATTTTAAGCCTTCTGTCAAGCTCCATAAGACTTTTTAGCTGGAATATGAGGTGTGAACAAAAAGAACTGTTAAAACAATTGGGGTCAGCACCTGCCCACTGGATACGAGAACTCCTGTGGACTTTAATGGCATTATTTGCGTGAATAAAAAGAGCAGGGATACCCCATGGCTTCCTCATTTATTTCCAGCAAATGGAAACCTGGTGTTATATGACCAGAAGAAGATGAAAAAGAGGTGGTTGGGGTGTGGGAGTTCTCCAGTGATTTTTGTAAGCAGCTGACAACCCCTGAATTCCCACAGAAGTGTTCTTGTTTACTGACAAAACCCCAAGCAGAACACTTTTCCAGTTTTTAACAGCTCCTGGTTTCCAAAAGTTGAAGCATCTTCAGGTATATCCATATTTTCCTCCCCTTTGGTTTCCAACCACTCCTTCTTCACAGAATGCAGCAACTAAATCATCTTAGCAGAAATACAAATTTTAGCCAAAAAATTCAGTTAGGAATAAAAAAGCCTCTTTTTTGTTCCAAAGAAACCCTGGAAGGCAGCTCTGCTCACGGCAATAATTGGAATATCAGACAAAGGTTCAAGAAGGAGCTGCTGTGGCCCAGCCCAGGTAGGGCTGTGCAGATGCTGTCACTAATGTACCCCAGCCCTGGTGGGGAAAGGTCAGTGGGAACGCTATCCCTGTGCCCTCCTCACTCCATAAGACAATCAGGTCCATATGTTCTGAGTGCTCCTGAGACGGCTGCGACTCAAGGAAGGTCAGCAATTCAGAATTGTGGGCAGGAAAGTGGGAAAGGGAGAAAAGGTTTTAAAAGGCCAAAAAGCAAGGTTTTCATTTTATATTCAATTTGTCTTTTCGCCTCGGAAAAGGGCACAGGGGTTGGAAATTATGATGGAGTTTTTTAATTTTATTAATGACAGGCTTTGTGGTTGCTAAGGGAACTTGAGCCAACCAGGGGGAAAGGAACGGCCCAACGCTGCATTATCAGGATTAATCTGCTGCCTTGAAACTGTTGGATCTTTCTCCATTGGCCTCACGAGTCCTTCCTGCTCTGTCTCTATCTCCACGACCACCTTGTTGACATGAGCCTCCCGCTTAATCCTTGGAAGGAAACCTAACCCTTGGCCTCAGAGAGCTGTCCCTGGGAGAGGGTAAGCAGAGTGCAGCCGTGCACGAGGTGAACCAACCCCTCCGGAGCTGGGCTCACCCCCCGGGGTCTCTCCCGTCACACAATAAAGCAGCGAGAGCAGAGCGATGCTAATTTAACAGGGGGCTTGATTACACCCTGATAGGGCCCTGCTGCTGGCTTCCAACAGCCCCCTTTATAGTATCAGCATTTATTACACCCCATGTTATAAGGCACGGGGATTTGCTTCTGTAGGGCACTTTGGCTGAGCCATGAAATGTAACGTTTTTTTATAGCTCAATAAACACCGTTCTCTCTTTCACTGCTGCTCCAGCCCTGCTTTGTTAAGCCCTTTAAGCCTCTAACACAATAATCTCGCAGCCCAGCGATGAGAGACCGCAGCTTGTACACAGTTTTGGTTACTTCTGAGGCCTCCTAGAGGCCAGATTCCAGGATAATTCAGTCTCTGAGTCTTGCAATCCCAACACAATTTTTCTTTTGGAAAGGCTTTGGCCTTCAGGATGGTGAGGTTCAATGGGTTCTCCTCATAGCCCAGAAGGAGAGAAGAAACCCGGTGTTGGGCTGAAAGACAGGGCTGTAGAGCCTCTGGTATTTTGATTTCCCATCTGTGTATGTTCACACGTGGTTTTGCATCTGATGACTCAACGCGCCTGCTCTGGCCCAGGCAAGGTGCTGACAAGAAACCCGCAGGCATCTCCCACCCTTCCCTGCCAACAAACCCAAATCTTTTCCTGTGACATGCCCACCTCCAAGCTGGCGCTCCCCTCTGAGGAGCCCAGTGTCTGTAGCACATTAATTGATGGAGTTACGAAGGGTTCAGCTGTCCCACCACTGTCAAGAACCAAATTTTCCGGTGTTGACTTGCCTTCAGCATTAATTAGTGTTTGGACACCCTGTATGTCAACACACCGGACTCCTGCACTGGCCTCTCATTGTCTTGGAGGGCTCCTGATGTGCCAGACCATTATCCCTCCTGCTGCAATGGGATGCAGCGCTCACAAATTCACCTTCTTGTAATAATATTGCAGGTGGGGAGCATTTGGAGCAGTGAAATGGAATTATTTTAGACATTGTTTGTGTGGGGCAACTGATTAAGAGCTTAAAAACCCCACTGTGCAAGCTTTGAGGACAGGACCAGACATTGCAGACAAGGGTGATAGTGAATACTAGAACCTTTTAGTGTAAAATTATATTTTTAAACTCCATTTCACATTTTGCACTCAAGGCTCGAAGTATCGTTCAATTTCTTTTCTCCCTTTTTTTTTTTTTTTTAATTTAATTGTCAAAGAATCACAGATCTTTGGGTTAAATTGTGCCAAAGTCTCCCACGGGATCTGTGTTTGCTATGATTTATTTCTCATGGATGGTGTGAGCTCTGCGCACCACTGGAAACTCTTGCAAGCAAGTGGATCTGTCTCTGAATTTCTCCTTGAAACATAATCTGTCTTTTCCACTTCAGACTGGGCCATTCCAATTCTCTCTCTCCCTCTTTATTCTGGTCATTTAAAATAACTAGTCTTGATCACCCTTTCCCACATATTTGTAGATCACTTTAATGTCCCCATTGGTCAATGCCAAGTGTGTCCACAGTGAGTGGTTCTCATCTTTTCTCTTTTTTCAGTCCATGAAGTTATCTCAGCAGGAATATTATCCATACAATCACACTTGAGGATGCTGTCCCCCTCGTCTGCTGAGTGATGGTGGTTTTGTTTTAATTAAACACTGGAAATACTACAATACAATTATTGTGCCTTCTTCAGTGAAGGCCATGGCCATTTTCATACCTGCCGTGATTCTGGAAGTTCTTCCCTAGAGAATATCAGGGTATTGGATCTCTCTTTAAATGCACATACACATATATTTATATAAAGTCCTACTGCTATGTTTAGCTGTTTAAAAGTATTCCTATGACTTTCCATATTTTGAAAAAGTTATAGTGGGGGAAAATATAAAATCAACGTTAGTATAATACAGGAAGAAGAGAGAGAAGAGTTCAGTTTCCAGTAACATGTTTCTGGAATATGTAAATGGATTTAATTTTTAAAAAATTATAAAATATTGGGAAATTACAGTAAGTGTAGCAACAGCTTCTCTGCTTGCTTCTAAGATATTTTAGTTCTGTGTAGGAAATTTTGCCTTCAAACAGTGCAGGTGGCCTTGGTTCTCTGATTCCTAAACATCCTAAAGCCTCTTTACAGGATGTGTGTTCTCTTTTATTCTTCCCTGTCATTAGAAATAGTGGTTTGAGCTTCTATGGATGTGATTTGAAACCCACAGAGGTCAGCTTTGACTTCCCTGGGTTTGAGCGAGCCCAAATTAACTTTGAGTTCTTCTTTTAGTGTCCAGACGAGAACCAGGTTTAATTCAAGCCCCCAACCAGTTTCATCCATAAATGTGACCTCCTGGACCCAAAAGCAGCAGCACCACAAACGCTCCTATCAGAGCTCTTCCCCTCCCCAGCATCACACACCTCTGTCAAACACTTTGTCCTGCCAGAAAAGGGTTAACAAATACCCCTTTGGAAAAGAATCCCTTTGAATATGGCCTGAGAGGGAGCTCAAATATTTTCTCAATGGTGAGTTGATGGAGTTTTCTGTAGATCTGGGGTGAAAGAAAAGTCTTCAGAAAGTTTCAGAAGAAAGCTCCTTTGAAATGGCCCGACTGGTGTTATGATAAGCAGTTCGATAAGCCCACCCATGGAAAAGTTATAAGGAATTTATATCATATGGATCCCATTAACCTAAACGTTTGCTTTCAAAGTAAACTTCTCGGTACATGACTACCACTAAGTCCAAGCACTTCAGGTTTGAGGATTGTGTTTTTACAAAGGAATCGAGGGTTATCCAATCAATTAGCTGAATTCCCTGTGTAATTGTGCTTTAAATGAATCACCTGGTACTAATGACGCTGCTTACCCATTAAAAGGAAAATAAATAGCGTTGCCTTTAAGGGAAACACTTTTAAATCTGTGGAAAAAAGTATCTCACAGTTTATGGTTAATCTTTGGCACTCAGTGCCTTGGGGCATACCCAAGGCAGGTAGATTGGGAAGATTAGGCAGAAGGGTTTAGGGCAGATGGCAGTCAAAATATGACTCAAGCTATTTTTAATTAATTTTTACAAGATCATCTGAAATCATTACTGAGATCAAAGCTGTATTATTTAGGTGATAATAAAAATATAGGCTAAGAATAAGGTTGTAGCTTATTCTTCAGAGGCAGGAAGCAGTGCAGGAGCATGGAGATGACAGAGAGAAGAGGAGGAAGGAACTGGGATTCACTGGGGCCAAATGTCCAGTGCTGGGTGTGCAGACATGCAGCTTTAGACCTTGGAAGAGAACCCAGTTATTTTCATCATCTCCCCTGCTGCACTCTGCTGCACTTTGGAAGGGTTTAATACGTAGGTTTTGCCATGAAATAATTTGTCTCTGTGCTGTATTATTGCACAATTTAGACACATTAGAGACCTTGTAGAAGCATAAAGGATTCCAGCCTAAATGGGCTATTTGTCTATCCCAGCCAGGCAGCACGTAGCCATCAGTGGTTTAGTGAAGGATTTTATCATTAACTTATATCATGTTTCTAAATTAATTCACTTGAGCAAGAGGAGAAAGAGAAAAAAAAGCAATTAAGGCCCTGCTCCACACAGTGGAGTCCACAGGCAGGAGGCTGCAGCAAATTATCTGGAGCACATTTCTGCCCGACCACAACTGGATTGGAACAATTTACTGGATGTGAGCACTGAACAACAGCAGATCTGGATGCCTGATGGAGGAGCACCCTCAGCCCTCCTTCCTCCTGCCCAGCAAGCACTCGATTTTCCTGCTGGGACATGCTCCACACCTTGTCCTGCTCCGCATGGTCACGGTGGGATGGGTGGTAACGCCTTGGATCCGAAGGGGCCTTCAAAGCAGGTATTGAGCAGCTTGTTGGTATTATTGCTGGGCTATTTTTGGTTCGTTTAGAGGTCAGCACCTTTCCGTGAGCAGGGAGTTATGAGATATTCCCCTGGACAAACAGAGACGTAATTGCTCAGCAAAATAAAAGAATTCGCTCAGGAGCTGGCGAAGCAGAGAAGGTTTTTGCTCTAATTCAGAGAAATTTCTGCTGCGTGTAGCTGGGATTTCTGGCGTGTGAAAAGAGCCTGACTGAACGTCTCCCCAGTTGTTTTCAGTGAAGTGGAAAAAAATGAGAAACACGCAAGAAGTGCCTACTTTTGATCACCAAGGTGTTTTGATCTCGTAAATTATGTCTGAAATTAGGCATGAACTGGAAAGTGTGAGTGTGTTTTCCCTCGGTCTGGGAGCGTCTTGTTTGGGGAGAAGGAGCCCTGTGCCTCCACCTTCATCAAATACCTTTTATTTTTCCACCTCTGCTTTCTAAGAAGGAGGCTCCTCCTGCCATTTATCAGACCTGTCATGAGTTTAGGATGGAGAAGCACCGCATTCCTCCCTTTCTTTCTCCCCTGGCACTTCCTCAGTCTAAACCTCATGCTTAGCTCCAAAGAGACCTGAAAATGTTCCAGGCTATGGAGCAGGTTGACCTGCAACCTAATCTCATCCCAACTGTCATAACACTGTGTTAGCCCTGCACAGCTAATAAATCCCAATAATGCCGACTTAATGGGGCGGGCTTGGACAGTGCCAGGATTAGAAGGGCACACAATAAACAAAGAGTGTCTGAGTGCAGAGGTACAGTAGAGCAGTGAAAAATCACCAAGTGATGCTACAAATCTTGTGCTGGTATTTCCATGGGCCTCCGCCACAGGCAGTGCTGGGGGAGCTCAGTTCCATGCCCTGATTCCTCTTTGGACACACAAGGCATGGGAAGAGGTTTGGTGTAGGAGCTCAGCCTGGTGTTATATGCAGCTGAAAGGACAGGTGAGACTGTCTGGAAGGATATGAGAGGACTCTGAGGGATTCTGTTCCCTCAAGCAGTGATTCCCTTTTCTAGCACTAAGATTTCTCACCAGCAAGGCTGGGAGTTCACAGCTTCATGAGGAGACCAATCTGTCCGTCTGAGACAAAGCACTGCCCTAAGCAAGCCACCAGGTTCCATTTAAATAGAACAAGGAGAAAAATCACCCCAGAAAAAGGTGTTCATTTGTTAAAGGTTTCAGGATATCTTACTGAAAGAATTTTCCTTGTAACTTCTACAACTTCCACAGCAAATGCAAGGATAAGTAGAAAAGCTGTAGAGAAACTTATTATCTTTTTACAAGAAAGCTTGTGGTGCTGAATTGTGCATCCCTTAGCTCCTGAAATAGATTTTAACATTGTTTTCTTAACCCTGGCATGGGAAAGAGTGGATTTTCCAACCTTTGTTAATGATGGACAAGCCTGAAAACTTTTGATAATTTACTTCACAATGGGTAAATAGCCAAAGAAACCATATCTGAACCAGCCAGGATCATTTGGTCTGAGTAAGGAAGCTGAAAGACTCATGAGAATGGGACTTCTTGCAAGATTTCCTTGATTTCCTCTTTCCAGTAGGAAAAATGACACACAGAGGATATCCTATCTTTCTGTATTTCAGCACCTCAGCTTCTCCTCAGAGCTGGACTAAAAGCCGCAAAGTCATGTGAAAGTAGAGGCTGGGAATCATTTCCCTGACCTTTCTGGAAAGGTTAAATGTGACTGGAAGTTTATCTGCATAACCACGTAGTGATAGAGAAACAACATTTCTTTGACGCATTTTTCTGTTAAGTATATTAATTTCACTGGTGTTATTTATTCACTGAACATATTTTGTTAAGAGATGAATCAGATCCCCCTTTATCCCCTGTTTCTTAGAATATTTTTTGCTGGTAAAACTGGGGCTTTCTTAGCTGAGGAGAAAATTTAAATCCTCTTGGACTCACCCAGAGTGGTGAAAGAAGGATCTTAGGTTACAAGCTGAATGAGTAAATTGTCAACTCATAGAAACTAAGCTTAAATCCAAGTGAGCAAAGTGGAGTTTAGCTTTCAAATGTGAACTTTTAGAATTGCTGGAAACATCTCTTTGCTGCAAACCCTTGGATTTCCAAGAGAAAAATTAAATTAGTGCTAGACCTGACTAAAGGAACCACACTATTGTAGAGGTCTGAGCTAAAAGAATAGAGAACCTGATGTCAGTAAAAATGTGCACCTCCAGAAAATAAAGGCTTTAAACAGTGTGTGTTCAGAAAAGCAAAAAAAGAAGAAAAAGTAGGGAGGAAAAAACCCAAAGGAAAAGAAGGGCCATGATCCATGCTGATGCCTGCATTTCTGTTATTAGTAGTGGCCCTGTCCCAGCCAGGCACAAATCACATGCAGAAATCAAAACTAAACGTTGAGCAATCCTTTGGGGGGCTGGGGGTGGAAATCTCCACGTTTGGGTTTGCTCCAAGAGGAGCAGAATGGTGGGATGTGGATCCTCCCACACTCCAGTGCCTCCAGTAAAACCTGCTCACTGGGATTTTGCTGATGGTACCTGTCAATGTGGCCCAAAGCTCTTCGAAATGAGCAGCTTTCAGTGGCTTCCTTAATTTTGGGATTTTGCTCTCCTGAATATCTCAACCCATAAACATGGGTATCTCCCCCCATTCCTGCAAGGAGTCATCAGCAGTGCAATGGCTGCAAGGATTTATAAACTCTGCTTCAGGCAAATTGCTAAATGTCTGTTTTCAGCTAATTCTTTTCTTTCTTTCTTTCTTTCTTTCTTTCTTTCTTTCTTTCTTTCTTTCTTTCTTTCTTTCTTTCTTTCTTTCTTTTCTCTTTCTTTCTTTCTTTCTTTCTTTCTTTCTCTTTCTTTCTTTCTTTCTTTCTTTCTTTCTTTCTTTCTTTCTTTCTTTCTTTCTTTCTTTTCTTTCTCTTTCTTTCTTTCTTTCTTTCTTTCTTTCTTTCTTTCTTTCTTTCTTTCTTTCTTTCTTTCTTTCTAATGTGTGGAGCTGATGGAGGCTAAACTCTTGGATTGGTTTGGGATGTTTCCGTGCTAATGTGACATCTACTTTTTCCTAGGTCAAAATTAACTCCTAACATTTGTGGATGCTCCATTTTCCAGACTCCAATTAGGCTTATTAGTCCCAAACAACTCTGCCTCCTCCCAGAGATAATCAAGGCTCAGGCTGAGCCTCAGGTAGTAAATCCCAAAGGTTTCAGGCCCTGGAGTATTCCACCCCCTGATACCTTCTGTCATCCATCCAATGCTTGAGCACCTGGTGAGTTCATTGCCCATTTTATGAGCTATTGAGTGGGGTGAACATGTGACTTAACTGTAATTGAGTTTTAACTGCTGGAAAAATATCTTGTTTCTATTTGGGCACTGAGTTTATTGGTTTCTCAAATTTTTATCAGTTTTTTTTTGTAGCTCCGATGACTCAGAAATGGGAGAGGACACCATGAATTAGGAACCGTAAAAGGGAGGAAAAGTAAATTAGTGACGTTCTCTTCCTTCATAAATAAATATTTATGACTCCACCAATAGGTTCTCCTGCTTCAGCCCTGTGCAAACACTGTCTGCAGCAGAGGTAATGTTGATTTTAAGCAATGTGCTCTCAGATGCAGAGTCCTGTTCCTCAGTGCCTGGAGTTAGCACAGCTCAGTTCCTCACAGACTCTTTGATCCTTGGAATCCATGTCCAGGTGCTTTTTAGGCAACTGGGAAACCACTTTATGCATTCTCATTTCCATGGTGTCTCCTGAACATTTGTGGTATTGGTTTTTGCAATCTTATCTGCAAATTTATCTGAGCTATTCAATAAATCACCAAAAGTCGCTCAAATTCCTTGACTCCTGTTCCCAACACAGGTGTTTATTTGGGAGATCCCATAGCTTCAGGCTGTCCCTCCTCTTTCCCGATGTTTCAAACCCAAGTGAAATGAGGACTCTCCTGTTGGCACTCTGATTTTGGCTGGGAAGAGGGATGTTTTCCCTGCGAGCGCTGGAGTTTCCGAAGGCAGCCAGATGAGTTTGTTTATTCCCCCAGCATTTCAAAGCCTGCACTGTCCCGTGGCTCCTCAGCTTTAGGGCAGCTTTAGCACCTGACAAAAGTGTGGAGGAAAAGGCTCCTGAGCACGGGGTGTTTCAACCTCCTGCGGAGGAGTGACCAACCACCTCAGCCTCCCAATGCCAGACCACGCAGCGCTGAGATGCTGATATTTGTTCCTTCCTGGCAGCGCTCCGGAAGGGCCAATTTTGTGGGAGAAGGAAGCTGGCAGAGCTCTGTCTGTAAAGGCTTCAGAATAGTCTGATTTTTATCAGAAATGGCAAACAAAGGAGAGTAAGCCGAGAGTCATCCAAAAACTTCGTTTGTCTGCTGCCTCCCTCCACTCTCACCAACGTCATGGAGAGAATTTCCTTCAGATTTCTCCAGGAGACTCCCTATAGAAGAGCTTCTCTCTGTTGCTGTAAATCCTTATGTTTTGAAGGGAAAATGAGTGGTTTGGGTAAATTATTGACAAAGCAAAAGTGTGACTGCTCAGAGGTCGTTTCAGTGCATGACGCTACATTCTTCCTCGCAGAGCTGGTGAAAGTAAACAACATTATTATAGATTTTGGTCATGCCCTGGCATCAGGCAGTTTCTGTGCTTGCCATATGCTCACACTGAACTGGAGCAGCTCTGCATATGCAGGGAAATTGTTTCAAGAGCCAGTTCAGCCTCAGAACTCGCTGTCAAAATTACGACGTACACGATGCATTCTGCCGACCACAAAAGGGTTTCTGTTTGTCAAATGAAATAATGTGTAATTTGGGATATCATTTAGGAAAGATTTTTTTTTTTTTTAATTTCCTTTTTTAGAAAATTTTTTTCTGTTTTTTTGTTTTGTTTCATATCCCACCACAGGCCTGGAGACTGCAGCATGGGATTAGTGGACAGCGTCCCGCAGCTTCCCGCGATGACCGCGGCTCCACGTGAGATGGGAGACGGAGGAGGCAAAAGCCAAGTCTTTAAACTGGGATTGTAGAAGGCGACTTGCTGAGCCAAATAAAGAGAAGAGGGAAAACTGACACCCCACAAGACATGGACAATTGTTGCCACTGGCTGGGAGGCCTTAAATTACAACCCCGTTTTGTATATCCAAAAAGCTTACACTTTCTATTTATATATCCCACATCTTCTGTGCACCAAAAGTTGGATTTGGCAAATGCAGCTATTCCCTGCAGGCACATGGGTGGGGTTTGCTGCAGAGAAAATAAACTTGATTGTTGAAAACCTGTGTTTGCAATTACTTGGAGTTTCAATATTCTGAGGTCAAAATAGATCCTTTCAAATTCATAACGCTTTGAAACAGATTCATGTTCGTCCTGAAATGGTTATTGGATTAAAATGAAATATTGGGGTATTTTTGGTAAGCAAGTTACAGCAAAACCCTTCAATAGAAATTATGAAAATGTGGAAAGAAAGAAAGTATTGAAAGTTTTGGGGGGGTTAAAGAAGAACTTTTCTGTTAAAAATAATTAGTTCTAAAAATGACAACCACCTACACTAATCAGTTCAGCTACACTGAACTGGCCAAACCAGGTTTCCAATACATCTTTTGGGGGATTATTCTATGGCCTGAGAGATCTTTCCTTGGCAAAGGAGCAGGTATAAATGGTAAGAGACATTTTCTTCAGGGACTTTGGGGGACTGGATGAGGGTCTTAGTTTCATAAATGCTGTCGCAGAAAACCCTGTGACTGTCTTTGGGCAATTTTGCAGTGTGTTAATGTGCCTTAATTTCCTTAAGAGTGAGGAACATGGACTGGCATTTAAAAATAAATTAACTGTCCCACCAGGACTGAGCCAAGGAGGTCTCCAAAGTCAGGAATAATCCTTATATTCTAAAGCAACCATTCAAGGGGACAAACTATTTTTAAACATTTATTTGCTATTTATATCTCAATGACATCTTCAGAGCATTTCAGCACAGCTTCCACCTTGGACGATCAGCTCGAGAAGACTTTTGAATGGAGAAAGAGTAAGAAATGGGGCCTTCAGGACCAGGAATAAAAAGCAAATTCAGAAAAAAAACCCTCTTAAGTAATTATTTAGGTCCTGGAGCTGTGGCAGTGCACTGCAAAAGAGCTTCAATAGGGCTGAGAGCCGGAGCCTTTCTCCTCCACCTCGGACTGGAGCTACATCTGGCATTTCCCCCTTGCAGGAAAACAGTGAGGGGCTTGTTCCAAGGAAGGTGCAAGGAGGGGAGCCAGAGCCCGCTCTGCATGCTCCTTGCCTTGAAATATTCCTTCACTGCATGCCCACTTGAAGGCCCCTTTATGCTGAGGAAACTTAGTGTAAATAGGAATCAGGCTCAAAGAGCCTGGAGAGCTGGAGCACAAGAGTTCAAACCTTTTCAGTTCCAATCCTTTCAGATCAGAGCAGCCCTGAACCTCCAGCCAGGTTTCACCCCATGGTACAAAGTGTGCTCGTTAGGGCTGGCTGATGAACTCTGCTAATTACCTCCTGCTTGGGGCTGCCATGTTCTGGATGGCAAGAACACCAGGGGGATGCTTTTTGAGAAGAGGAGGGGGTGTCTCTTAGTTCTCTTCAATTTCTTGAGAAGAAAAAGCTTTTATTTTTATTTTTTTTAACCTTAAAGTGTTACTTGTAAATGGAGGCCAGAATTTAATTTCAGATAGTGTTACTCCACCTTGTGCAAGTGATTTCTCTTGACACTGCACTGACTGCCAGTGCACAAAAAGCCCTTTATGACTTATGCCAAAGAGCCTGAAGTATTTTTTGCCTCTCCAAAAATGACATTTCATTCCCCCCTCCTTTTTTTTTTTTTTTATCACCTGAACACTGGCCTTAAAACCACAGCACGCAAAGGCCCCATGTGAAGTAGGGAAAGGCATTCAGCATCTGCTTATATCCCCAAACTGAAGCACCAGTGTGCCTAAAAAAGCTTGTATTTAAAGGCATTGCAGCTGCATCAGCTCATATTTCATCCAGCCACCAATTTCCTTTTCCCCCTGACAAACAGGCCTCAGAAAGAACCCAGGCCAGAAATTCTCCACGTTAGCGAAACATTTCCTCTTTCCCGTTCTCCCTTCCATTAACGTTATTACGCTGCTCCTGGGAAAAGATGACTTTTCCAATCCAGGCAGCATATTTCTCTCTTTTCTTTTCTTTCTGTCTGTTTTCTCCTTCTCCTGGCTAAGGGTAAGGGAAGAACAGGGGGAAAGGAATATTGGAGTGAAAGGAAATAGAGCAATTCTGCAGGAAGGACACCCTAAAATCTGCCTCTCTTTCTGCACATGGATGCAGAGGGGTAGTAATTCCTGGATTTTCCCTCCAAAAAGAAAGAGAAAGCCACAGTGTGGGTGACAACATTCAGATGCTCAAACACCACATTAGTGACAGCATCCACCAAGGGTCAGGTGCTCCCTCTGGAATCAAAAACTGCTTCAAGCCCATTTGACTGATCCAGAGGTTAAACTCATCCCAGACCTGGCAGTGAATACTTACAGCTTGTTATGAAGTCAAAATTTGCAGTTGTCAGGTTATTAGATTTCTTTTTTCTAGGTGTCCAGCAGCCTCCATGATCTGTGCAATCCCACTTCTGCATGTCCACCAAAGATGTCCATGTTCCCACCTTGCAGGACCAGCCCTTTAACTCCTGGGTCTTCACTGCCTGACTTATATCAGGACCAAAGTTCAACCTCCACCAGACCAAAACCAGACCTGATACAAGAAAGAGGGATTATCCTGGCTATCAGGAGGGTTGCACTCGCATCAAATTGGATTTTACCATGAGCATGTTCACTTCAGCCTGCTTTTATTTTCCTTCTCCTCCCAGAACTGGAAGGCAGAGTCCCAGAGGACAGAAAACATTTCACTGAAATGAGTGGCAAAGGACAGCCAGGTCATAATTCCTGGCCTCAGAGCGAGCGTGGCGTGACGGAACCATGAACTTTCTGTTATGCCATAAAAAAGGTGAAAGAGCATCATCTGCTCACTGTAAACCCCCTCCAGCACTATTTTAAGTCATTTTACCTTATTCTAAGGTAACTCACTCAGGAAATCCATCCTTGAGGCGGTTCTTATAAGTTCTGGTAGAGAATTGTTTCTTCTTTCTCCTTGTGCCTGAAAGCCGTGAAATAATTTAGGTTTGTCACGTTCAGCTTTTTGAGAAGTGAACCCAAAAATCAGGCAGATTTTAAGAGAAAGTGGCTTACAAAGGGAGCAATTTTCTAGTAAAGAATGGGTTTGACAGAAAATTTCCTGCAGGTACTGGTTGTTTAATCTTGTCCTAGTGGCTGGATCAGGTATTTTCAATCAACCCGATTTTATGTAGTGTTTTAGCACTTCTTGGCAACAAGAACTAAACGTGGCTTCAGAAATGGGTCAAAAATCATAATTTACAAGAGCCCAGGAATGGTTCTTTCCTGGAGATCAGACTGAGCAAATGTCCTTTCTGTTGTCCTATTCCACTTGGGCTTCGTAATTTCTTTCTAAAAACCTTCTGCATAAATTGCCATTTGCAGTGAGAAAAGCAAGAGTCACGTCACGCCAGACCCCTGAACTTTTCCTCCAGGATTGTTGGAAAGGGGCAGTTTCTCTAACCACTCTTTGTTTCCCTTTCTTAATTTTTTTTTTTTTTGTGTTCTTACTCACTTTTCAGCCTTTGCTTTTCCCTCTGAGCTGGGAGCTTTGTTCAGACAGACCTTCCCTTGTGAATGGTTTCAGTTTCAACAAATTGCCATTCTGTGACACCCCGCCAGAAAAGAGCCTTGGAAAATTCCCAACCACCTCCAATCTGTGCTCTGGAGCACATTTCATTCCCAAATCCTGGGCTAACCATGGACCAAACCGTCCATGGGCGTAGCTCCCTCCACTCCAGGGCATCCCCTCTGTGAGGGAGTTTGCCCCACGGAACAGGGAAGGAATTTGTATCCAAGGAGTGCAATCCTTCTGGAGGTGACGGCCTCGGTTTGAAGTTGGGGAGGGTGTTATTCAGCATTTCTGACAAGAACAGAATAATGATGCTGTGTCTGGTTTTGATTTCGAGCAAGTTGCAGTCCCACTTCAAAAAAAAAAAAAATCCTGTTTTTTAGGGCTTGAAATGATCAATTTTCTCTTTTGGAAGGTTAAGTGTGGGCAATCCTTTCTATTTTTTGGCTTTGCCATCAGCAAATAGAGAATCCTGTTATATTTAACAGTGTTCACGGAAGCAAGAACTTACCAACTTTTGAAAGAAATATAAAAGTATTGAAAATTCCACCTCTTCTTTCTAAAAAATTTAGTTTTCCAGGAGTGTCTAGCAATGATAACATGAAAAAGATAAGATGAATTTATGTTGGTTTTTTTTTTTTATTAGATGTAAAAATAACTCCAAAGCGCAGGAGACGCATAATGAGATGGAAATCATGACAAGGAAATGGACTCGTTTAGACAACCCAGGTTAATTCTTTGCCTGCATGCAAAGATTTGTTTTTTATTATGCACCTCTCCATGACTGATTCTCCTCAGATCCCCTGAACGTGATCCTTGACTTCATTTTTCTCTCTTTCAACTCACACTGCAACAACTCACACAATAATTTCGAACGATGTTTTGACTGCTTTTTTTTTTTTCCCTCTTCCCCACCGTGGTTTCTCCCAGCTATAAGAATAATAAAAATAATAAAGCCAATATCCCAGTTCTGCCTGGAGAAGTTTTATTTCGGTTTTACTTCCGCCAATGTCAAAATACCACTCGGAGCAGCCTTCATTCCCTGTCACGTGCTCGGAGATTTTTCCTTCATGCCTTTCTGGTTAGAGATGTCTTGTTGGAGGATTTTATTTTGTGCATGTCAGAGAACAAGTATGTTTTTTATGACATTTATGAATGTGACCAGTCTGGGAACATGCTGTCTGTCTGGGCGGGTTGCAGCCAAACTTGAAGTCATTGTGACCAGAATTTCCAATTTTGGGGACGGCTGATCCATCAGCTGGGGTCAATAAATTGGCAGAGTCATCTTTTATACTATGGGAAGGGGACTTGGAGGGATTGTCAGGGAGAGGTTTTAATTATCTGGGATATTAAGTAGGACAATTTCTTCCACCTTTCTCTGCCTTTCCTTTTGGCTATAAAATTTATATTAACTGCAGTATGAAATAAAAAAATAATTTTGATTCTGAATGCCTGTTACAGAAACCAGCTTTGTCCTGAAGTGCAAGAATCAAGCCTGTAGCATCAACATTTCAAAGGATTTCAGTTTTCTGCTGCCTGCCTTGTTTCAGCTGCTCCAGCCCTCTGAAATCCATGATTGAGAGTTGCTAACTCCCAACCATACCCTCCTGGCAAGCCGGCTTGAGGTTTTTTTAATATTTTATTTTAATTATTTTTAGTTTATAGCTCAGCAACTCGCTTGACCCAGGGGAGCACTTAAACTAAATTTGATAGATGTCAAGTCAGGAAAAAAGAAAGACAGCAGTGTTCTTTCTCTCTGCAATTACAAATGTTTGCTGGAGACTTTTCTGACAGGATTAAGCGGAGCAGAGACCTGGGGGGAGCAGAGAGGGATTGGAGCCCAGGGCTCAGCTCAGCCTGGCTGATGTTCTCCAGAACCTGCATGGGGAGCAGGACTAGGACACCTCCAGTAGCAGTTCCTGACTCCAAAAACATCGGGTTTGCCTTTTTTCCCCCTTTTTCCCCTCAATCCCGACGTGTCTTGCATCAACTGGAGGAGTTAAAAAGAGCGTCCTTGTTTTTCCAGCTGACTTTTGGAGCTGTGGAGAAGCCCCTTAGATGGGCTGAGAAACCCCCAAACAAAACAAAAACCAGAGCTTAAAGAGCTGCAAAGAAACAGGGAAATGCTCTGGGAAAAGATGAAAAATCCTGCTTTTTGACAGCTCCCCTGAAAACAAATATCAGAAACATAAAAAAAATCTTAAAAACCAAGAAAAAAGTGATTCTGCTGTTTTCCAACCCTTTTTTTTCCTTGCAAACTAAATTTTGGAAGATACTGTAAAATAGACCGATGCAATCAGTGACAAAGGGAGAAAAATTAAGCTCCTTAAATTTCTCTAGGAATTATTCAGATGGGAAAAATGTTGCTTTACTCCAGTATAATGTGCTGGCTGCATCAGGGAAAAGGAATGGGCTCTCCAGTTTTGTGTCATTACATCACTGGCTCAAATGTTGCCCAGGAATTTTATCCAAAACTCAGTGAAATCAGTGGGAGTTTCATTACTGGGAATTAATACTCAGGTACAAAAAACCAGCAAATAGAAATTAGGCAAAAATATTGAATTGTGATTTTGAAAGTGCTCAGAGTTTTCTTTCCAATGGAATAAGGGAAGAAATGATATGAAAGTCTGATCTTTCCATGTTTCTTTTCAATAATATTTTTTGGGTGATCCCTAGTCCCTATAGATTTACTGCTTATATTTATCACTGGAAAACAAGGCCAATTACAGGTTGGGAATGAATAACTTAAATACATCAAAACTAGGTTGTGTTTAAAGCTTGGAAACACTCCTTTTTGCTGCTTTTCTTTCTATAATGAAGAAATCAAAATGATTTCTATGGGACTGGATCATTTTTCCCACCGAACGAAAAGGCTGGCAAAGAAATGCTGCACAGATATGAAAGTGCTCCATGGTTCATGTGAAATCAGCTGATCCTGGTTCGATTTTGGCAACATTCTGAGCGAAATAATATCGCCAAAGTGTGCCCATGGCACTCAAAAATGCTCAGGGTAACATTTTTCGAAACACGAGTTACATTTTCCTGATGGAGTTGCCCTTTCCATTGTGGGAACCAAGGGTGGTACTGCACTTGCTTGTGATTTAAAGTGTTTCCACTGTCTGTTTTCCAGTCTTAATTAATTTGAAGGAAAACTCCTTAATGAATGGACAGGTATTCTTGTAACTTACTGAACAACATGTGCTTAGAGTGAAATCCAAGCTGATTTATTTCTGTGCCTGTGGAATGTGAGAGTATTCCCTCCATATTTTTCTTCCCAGCTTTCAGACAAATAAATGAACCCTCATGGATATATCTTTACAATATTTGATAACAACAAAAAAAGGGGAGGTTATCTGAGTTAACTCACAATCAGGCAGGCAAAGTGGTTTAGCAGATTATGAAACCCCAAATTGTTCCGTGCTAATAATTATATTTGCTCCTGTTCTTTAATTCTGGGTGGGCAAAGCTGCTTTTCCTCTGTCTGCTGGAAAAAAAAAGCAGGATGGCTCTCCCTCTGCTTTTTTGGCTTAGCTGCACACATCTGGGTTTCGTATCAAAAGAAATAAATATCAGCCCTAATTAATCCTTTGAGGCTGCTGGGTACGAACTCCTGAGCAGCCCAGGCTTTAATTCCAGCCCCAGCCAGGCCCGGGGATGGGGTGGGCTGTGGAGGGCTGGCTGTTGATTTAATGCACGATATCATGTCCGAAAGGATCTGGAACAACACTGATTTACATCAGCTGAATATTTGGCTCATTTGAGACTCCCCTGGGAAGGAGAGGGGGGATACCTACACACATCCATTCCCCCTGCTCTGCTCAGATGTGGTGTGTAGCAAACTGCATTGCAAAATGCTTAGGAAACCCAGGGAATGTTCTATAAATGCAATTTGCTGAGGTTGTTTAATTGGGAAAATAATATTCTTTCAAGAAATGCAAACGACTTGATTTACTAGTCCTTTATAAAAAAGTTATTTATAATGATTTGAGCAGGAGATAAATCTCCTGTATTTCAGACAAAGGAGTATCAGGATGGCAACACTCTGATTAGTTTTACGTCTTTCCTAATTCAGCTAATTCAAAGATAGACCTCAGGGAGTTCTTTGAACAGCAATAAAACTTGTTGGGAATGGGCTCTGTTACATGTTTTACCATTCAAAACCTGTCTGTCTCTATTTTTACTCCCTCCTTTTTTTTAAAGGAAAAAACTCTAAAATGATTTTGATCCAAATATGAGAGCGAATTCAGAGCAAATGGAAGTAAAGGGAGTGTTAACACTGGCCTGGGTACAGCCAGGCTTTGTGCAAACCTCTCCCCCTTCCAATGCTCCTCAAGCCTAACCTGCAGTAAACGTTGTTATTCCAGCCCTGGATTTATCCAGCAAAAAGCTGCCAACTGCCCCAAATCGTGTGGCTGATTTCTGTAACGAGTGCTAATGAGACCACCACACTGATCTTCCCAGGTTTATTATTTTCCTTCCCAACCAGAGCCCAAACTGCAACCCTCATCCCTAGAGGTTCAAACCTGGTGCTTTAATCCCCTGCAAAACTCCTGTCCACGCTGCCATCTGAAGCCATTCCCATGGATCCAGGCTGGTTTTGTTGTGCTAAGCAGGAGCATGTTTTCATGACTATCCATCTACTAAAAGATATTATTTTTCCAGAGGGGAATATTTCAAATATTTCCAAAGAAGATTTTTCTTTTCTGCTTTTCTTCCTTCTTTTTTTTTTTTTTTTTAATTGGGATTATTGAAAGTAAAAAAATGAAAGGAATAAAATCACACCAGAAAAAACTATAGTAAAATAAGAAAAGCAAGGAAAATTGAGAATTAGAATTATGGAATCGTTTAGATTGGGTAAGACCTCTAAGATCATTGAGTTCATCCATTATCCCAGCACTAACCCATGTCCCCAGGTGACACATCCACATGTCATCAATCCCTCCAGGAATGGTGACTCTACCACTGCCCTGGGCAGCCTTTTCCAATGCTTAATAAGCCTTTCAGTGAAGAAATTTTCCCTAATATCCAACCTAAACCTCCCTTGGCACAACTTGAGGCTGTGTCCATTGGTTACTTGGGAGAAGAAACCGAATTCCACCCCACTACAACCTCCTGTAAAGGTGAAGCTGATGCTGACACTGATGGCCCCGGATGAAGCCCAGATTTCAGTCAGAAACCTTTAATTCCATGCAATATTTTATGAAATTTCTTGCGTGTTCCTGAATTTCACACACATTTTTACAGAGATCTGTCATATGAAGGCCAAGCAAGAGAATCCTCTAACAAAGAAAATTAATATTCCAATAAACATCAGTGTCCAGTCTTGATTTCTGAAAGTATTTCACAAACACAAAGGGCCAGATTAATAAAATAAGATTTGCAAAATAGGGGCCAGATTAATTGCTGTAATGGCAGGAAATCAATGGCATAAAAATCAGATTCTCTTGCAGAAATCTTACAGAATTATTGTTTTCTTGGGCCATTTTTTATGGACAATCCAAGAACTGCCACCAGCTGTGATTTTCTTCAAATCCTTTGATAAAAGGAAGAAGTAAAGCCACAATTAAATAAATTACAGTCCCTCTTATTGTTGGGCAAGCAAAGCCCTTGTGAAGGAAAAGGAACGGCTGCAGGAAGGTCATTGCCAGGAAGTATTTGAACACCATTATTCCTCCTCTATCAGTCCCTTCTGGGTGATAAGAGCGTCTTTAGACCCCTAAGTCAAGTTCCTCTTACCCTGATATCTCCAAGTGGTCACTGACATTCCTATTTTTCATGTCTGGCTGTAGGTTTGAGGTTCTCTCCCAGTTTTCCCTTGAGCTCTGGAGCCAGGACAACATGGTGGCATTGTCTGGTCTCTTCTCCATTAAAAATGAATCTTCCACCAACAAAAATAAAGGTGACTTTAAATATAAGTATGCAGCATCCACATTTGTATTCAAATGCTCATTCTATATTTACCAATGATCTATAAGTGTCTGGCTGGGCACATACAGAGAATACAAAGCCTCCTTCCTCCATGAATGGCATCATTAATTTGGATTTAATTTTATTCTCACCCAGAAATTCATAGATAGAAATGTGTGTTTGGGCTTTAGGGCAAAAGGTAACCAAGACTGAAACAATTAATTTGAGATTTTTCTTTTCATTTATTTGTCCAGCTATTTATGGGGTCATACAACCTAAGATAAAGGTGAATAATATGAGTCCTGCAGTGGTTCATTCCACCTCTTCTTTGTCATTTTGCTGAGTTAAATGGAAACCTAAATAACCTAAGGAATAACTTTATTTGGATTTTTTCCAGCTGTGCATTACAGAAATATTTGAATCCGTTATTGCTCCTAAACATGTATTTGCCTAAAGAGAGAGGTGAAATGACCCCACAGGGGGAGAACTGGGACACTGGAAGTTACCAGGAAGGGAATTCAGCTCAAAAATAGACTTGTAAATGAATTATCAGCACACAGCCCAAATACTGCTGCTTGTGGAACCACCACCTAAATCCTTGTTTCGTGAAGTCACCCATCTTCCAAATTCATTTTGATCCTCTGTTTTCACTTTGTCTTTACCTTTCAAAAACAAAATTTTGAGCACTTCCATGTAATAAAAGAACAATAAAACTTTGTTTAAAGTAGGGAAAATCTATGTCTAGTGCAGTGAAATATCAGAGACTGCATTTCTCAAAGCTATTTAAATAGCTCAGAAAACCCCACCTGACTGGGAACTTTGATATAAAACAAATCTTGTTTGTTAAAATAGGCTTTTAATGCCAAATTAAAGATGCCTGACTCAGAATTGTACACAAATAAAATTGTACACAAATAAACAGCTGGCTCCTTACTTGGAACAAAGGTTTTTTTTATCATACAGATATTATTTCTGGTATTGCTACTTAAGATGTGAATGAATTTGTCTTGCTGATTTGGAGTAATGAGGGCAGCACCAGAAATATTTGCTGGGATGTCATTTTGGGCAGGGGGGTAAAAGCTGGGATGCAGGGACAGGTTGAGTGCTGCACACCCTTGGAACCAACCTCGGAGCACTGCGAGTGCTCGGCTCTGCCAGCAGACATGACCACGAGTCCGATTTCCTCCCCTTTGTTCAGCCAGCAAATATGCAGCTGAGGTGGGACTGGCTGTGATCTAATTCTGCTGGGAGAGACTCGCAAATCTCCTGCCAAAAGAAGCAACGGGAGGCGTTGGTATCACCGAGAGCTGCTCAGTCCTCTGACGGTCGTGCAAACATCAGCTCCTTGAGTGAAGACCAAAGCAGGTGGATGTTGCCCCCAAAGTTTTAACAACTCTCAGGCACAAATCTGGAGCTCAAAGACACCTTTAAACCATTTGCTTGAAGTTAAACAAATGCTTAAATAGTTTTCTGCATTTAAAATCCTAGAGTGGTTTGGGTTGGAAGGGACCTAAAAGATCATCTTGTCCCGCCTCCTGCCATGGGCAGTGACACCTTCCACTACCCCAGCTTGCTCCAAGACCCATCCTCCCTGGCCTTGGACACTGCCAGGGATCCAGGGGCAGCCACAGCTGCTCTGGGCAACCTGTGCCAGGGCATCACCATCTCACAGGTCAGAATTCCTTTTTCTTGAATTTTATATGTCATAATGTAACTGCCTAATAAAGTTTAGCACAAACAGAGTCTTCCAGATTTTGGTTGTGTTATCCACATAAAAATTCATCTCAACCAGATGTAATTTAGAAAGTGGAGGAGGGATTCATGATTATTGGTTACATCATCCAAACCTACTTGAGGAACTGTTCATGAACGTCAGAGTTTGGCACAGATTTGGAAAATTTCATTTTCCTTTGGCAGAGGAAGCTGACTCAAAATATTCAGTGAATATTCAGATTTTCAAAGATGTTGAAACTCTGCAGCTCTTCCCATTTCCTTAGCAGCATCGCAGGGTTTGACACAGCTGAGCCTCTGTTCGTTATCATTTATAGGTTTCTTTTATGACTCTCTTATTAAAAATGAATCTCTGTAAATGCATCTTCCAGAGAAGAAAATACAGCTTTACCTGTGCTCTTTTGGGGTACACACAAATCACTGCTCGTGTCAGTTTACATGTCCTGTAACCCCAAACCACTGCCTGACTTCACAGCCTGGGCCAGCCTGAATATTGCAGGTCTTGCAGTCCCTTTATTATACAGCATGTTTGAAACCTGTAGTTTTATGAGAAAAATTAAGGATTTGTGCTGTGAGCCTCGTTTGATGCCCTGTGGATTTGTGTATGATTTTTACAGCATGGACAGGCAATCCAGCTTTCCCTTTAAGGAGGACATTAAGCCAAATTTCTGCCTCTGACTATTTTATGAAACATGTAGGGAGTTAATATTTAGGGAGACTTTGGCTCATTAATCCCATTTGACAGATGGATACACAGATACAACCCAGACCCAGGGACTGCATAAGCCCAAAATCCCTAAGGAGAGCAGCTAAAATACATTTTGTGAGGAGCAGACTCACTTCTTCACAGGCAGTTGCAGACTTGCAGGTGGGATTTCACGTGGACCATGGAGCTTTGGCTTCAGCCAGGAGTGGGTTGTCTGTACAAATGGGAAACAAAATAGATATTAAAAACGAGTGAAATGGGAAAATCAAAGCTTTCAGTAATTTCTAATTAGGCCAGAAGAGATGATTGCGCATATCTAATAATCCTGCTCAGTGTGCCACAGGCTCCTCTTTGTCTGGGATGTATGTTTGGAAAAAAAACCCACCCAAACATTTTTACAAATGTCCACTGATAACTTTGCCTTTTTAGATTTCCATTTTTTCCCCTTTTCATCATAATCAATTCTTTCTTTTCTATGATGACTTGATTATAAATATGGCATTTTGGCCATAGGTGACAGAAGCACTCTGGGCCAGATGTGCTGGCTGCCTGTGAAGGGCTTGGCCATAGGATGTTGGTGGTTTAAAGTAACAGGAAACCTGAGGAATATCATAAATCAGCCTTTTCTGACTGGGTTTCTTGTACAGAGTAAAACAAAATGAATTGAATAACTTAAGTATGTGTGAGCCTCCTGCCTACCAAATTACTGGGGGCTGCCGGTGGAAAACACACTAATTCGATGTTGGCCTCCAACAGAAAATTGTTAAATGAAAATTAGGTTTCAGCATTTTAACACAAAAATCAACTTGGAGTTCAGTGTTAACAGGAGCCTAAGGATTTAACTAACTGCAAGGAAAACAAGGAGAGACAAAATTCCTGCCTTACTAAGCCCCAGTCCTGAGAAAAAGCCTTTTACTTCTGGATCCCAACAGGAGGGACAAAGCGAGTACCAAAGGGTGGTTTTCTTTCTTTGCTCTCTCCTGCCATGGATTTCATAAGGTCATAGGTTGACATTTTGTACTTTTCCACACTTCTGTTGACTTTCATTAACAATAAACAGAAGGTGCTGGGCCAAAGTCATCGAATCCGTGACAGAACGTTTGAAAATATGAAGCTTCCCACATTCAAGGGCATCTGAAGGGGCTGAGCTCAGAGATCCTCTCCCCTGGTGTCCTGGCAGGGCACTTCAGGAGAGATATGAGAACTTCATCTGAGCTGTTCCCCTTCAAGGAGCTGTTTCCAACCCTAACTGGGGTTGAAGCAATCACATTCCAGGGATATTCCCGTGGATTAACCTGCCTATGGCAGTGCAGCTCCTGCTCTAACCAGCTAAAATAAGTTATTATGAATTGACTCATCCCAAGCCTTAATTAAAAGATGCTCTATTCTTATCATCCCCTTAAAGAACATTTTAAAACCATTAATTAAGACCAAAAATGTGGCCTGTTCCTCTCTCAGCTCTTCTCTGCTCTACTTAAATAAAATAACACTGAGAAACCAAACTTTTTTTTTCATCTAATAGCCATTTGGGTTTATTTTGAAGCAATAATTCTAAAAGTCTTTCAATCTCCTTTTTCTGACCATTTTGTGGAGACAGGCATGGCCTTGCATTCTTGTTCCCTGAAGAATGGCTCCCACATCAAGGCTTTAGCATCCACACCTTCTCAGATGCCCGTGCTTTCCCTTTCACAAACCACTCTGAAACAACTTTTAAATTTATAAATTAATGGGCTTACAGTGGATTGGCCCAAGTTTTACCATTTCCTCCACACTGGAGATGTTTTTTTGCTCAACCTGGGACATTTTTTTCCCTGCAGCTTTTCTCCCTTTCTCCGTGGTGTTGCTACGTGATCTACTCAAACGTGGACCTCCTCTTCTACTGAATTCTTATGGCTGAGAGGGCAGTTAATACATTAAATATTAGAGAGAGCTCCTGCTTGAAATGCATCCTCAAACCAGAGTCCCGAGCCACATTTCTTATTCTTTTTTGAGTCTATATTTTGGGTTCTGGCAGAGGGACAGGGAGCGAGCGTGGCGTGCAGCATTTCCCAGACTGTGTAGCTTGGCACCAGAAAATCATTTCTTCAGAGTTCCAAACCTGTCAGGATGCTCTCTCGAAACCGCTCCACATTTCAGACGTGTAACACTAAAATGTCACTTTTGGAGCCCAAACCGGAGTGCCTTCAGCTCTCTGACTGGCAGAAAACTGAAGGATAAACTCCAGGGAATTTCTCCTACAGCTGTAAACTTTCAAAAATACTTTACTGCTGCAAAAACCATGGAGTGTGGTTTAAATGAACAATATGCCCTCTTCATACCCCAGCAGCACCAAGAACACGCTTTCCACTTTAGTGTGAACAACCCAGCAGTTGATTTCTGAATTGTTTTCACCCACACAGAACAGGTTAAGCAGATTTTAGCTCATCACACAAAACAGACGAGATTCCAGACATCTCCAAGAGGAGGAAGAGATGATACAGATGGTTGTGCAGATGTTTGGATCCTGTTCCCTTAATGCTCTAGGCAGGACGAGTTTAACCTCCTCATATGCCTCACAGAAGACCAGATCACGGCCCTATTCCATCCCTGGGATCTCGGAGAAAGCCAAGTCTCCAGTTAATATGTTTATGTGACATTCTGAGCTTGGCTCTGCTCCGCCCTTGTGGGCCAAATCCTAATATGACCCAGTGCTCTCTCACATCAGCTGGAGGTTTGCCTGAATAAAGTAAAAGTAAGTGATGCCTCCAGGTTTCAGGCCAGGAATTTCATTTCACAAAAGCTCCATGTATTAGAAAAAGATACATCAGCTTCAGCCCGCTGCAGGGTCCTTGTTTTCTGGAACTTTTCATGTTTTGATTTTTAAAAATCTGAAATATGAGCAGGCAGGTCTTCTCCCACCCCTGGGGCTACACCCTTCCCTGAACAAACCTGTGCTCAGCAGGACCTGAATCCTCCCTGAAGCATTTACACCTCCAGGGGCCAGAGCTCTTGGCACTCTGCCCTAATGTCATCAATGGAAAGTTTTCTCCTGAGATCACCAGGGGCTGGGTCACATCCTATTTTATTATGCAGAGAAGTTTTGGATGCCTCAGCCCTGGAAGTGTCCAAGGCCGGGTTGGATGGGGCTTAGAGCAACCTGGGATCGTGGAAGATGTCCCTGCCCATGGCAGGGGGTTGGGATTGGATGAGCTTTAAGGTGCCTTCCAACTCAAACCACTCTATGATCCTATAATTTTATGATTCTATTTGCTTATGAACAACTCCCAGCTTTTATTCTGGTCTTATTTTAACTTTTACTCCTATATTCTCTCTCTGCCCTTCATTCAAACCAAAAAAA